>NC_056735.1:747008936-747226436 GCF_019279795.1 Protopterus annectens | reverse complement strand
TTTACATCCCCTAGTATGATGGTTTCATTATGGATGGTCCGAGAGAGGTGGGATAGGATGTTCTTGAGTATGCTAAGATTGTCTCCAGGAGGGATATAAATTGCTACAACAGTTATGGTGGTAAAGTAGTTGTATATCTACATATCTATATATGAAAAGTCAGCATTACATTTTCCTCTGCTTATTATAAAACAGACAGCAGAAAAAAGGTTGCATTCTACAAGCAGGGGCAGATACAAATGGAAATTGCCTCAAGAGGTAACAGATTGTTCCAGCGTAAAAAAAGTTTTGGAAAATGACAATACATAATTTGTCAAGTAAAATTTTATCAATAGATGAATGTAATGTTTTACAAAATGGTTTAACATTTATAGCAAGTAATGGGGATGATATTATAGAAGTTGAAACTGAATTTTCATGACAATAATGATTTTTCTAGTAGTACATTTTCACTATTTAGAAGACCAAGTATGTCTATGCCTGTACTACACCCCCTTGTAGAAGCATTTGAAAAGTTATGTGTTAATGATGTTTACAAACACTGAAAGTAAGAAAAATAATTTTAGGAATATGTCTTATAGTGAGAGATAGACCATGTTGAAGTTAATGAGAGATGATTGTATAGTAATTCATCCTGCAGATAAGGGGGGACCCATAGTTTTAATGGATTCTGACTTGTACAAAAATAGGATGAAAGAGATGTTAAATAATGTTAAGTTTTATAGAAAGGTTAGAATGTTTGACATATTAAAGATGGTTGATGCACTTAAAACTGAGATGAGGAATATGTTAAGTAATAAAATATTGGATCAAGGGTTATTTGACTATTTCTATATGAAATATTCTAAAATACCAGTTATACAGGGTTTCCCAAAAGTACACAAGAATCCTACTATTCCACAGATGAAGCCCATAGCGGCAGGACAAAAATGGTGTACCGAAGCAATGTCTATTTTTGTGGAGAAAAATTTAAGACCATTTCTTAAATGTAACACTCACATCTTGAAAGACTCTAGACAATTTTTATATGTGATTTATATGATTTTTACTAAGGCTGTTTTTAAAAAAGGGGAATGGTATTAGGTTACACTTGATGTACAGTCCTTATTCACTGTAATACCAAATACTCTAGGTAAAGAGTGGGTTAAAAAACATTTACATGAGCAGAACTGTTTCTTAGCTGAGAAGGTTGAAATGCATGTGCTTTGGTTAAGATGATTTTATATAATAATGTCTTCCTTTTTGATAAGGATTACTACCTGCAGATAGATGGCGTACCTATGGGCACATCATGTGCCAACAGCTACACCAATCTTATCATGCTAGTATGGGAGATGGAACATGTACTAGGTAGCATGTTAGGCAAACGTAATTTTCTACAGAAGATTTGTGGATGAACTGTTTTTCATATGGGAAGACACTACTAAGGAATTGTCAGATTTTTATAATTATATTAATACAAGCACAAGTTTTTAAAGTTTGTGATGACTTGTTCAGATCGGGAGGTTAGTTTTCTGGATGTGTTAGTGAAGGTAAAGGAAGATGGGGCAATAGAAACTATGACATATAGAAAACCGTGTTAAAAGAACACTTACTTGCATCAAAGTAGCATGCACCCACGTTTTACCTTTAATAATGTGGTGAAGGGGTAAGCTATAAGAACATCATGAGTTAATGCTAGTGAGGACAATTTTAAAAAAGAACTGAGAGATCTAGAAGAAAGGTTTGTAGCAAGGGGGTATAATAAAAAGGAAGTACCTGATAAGCTAGTTGAAATAATACAAAGAAGAGGGAATGAAGGAAGGCCTTATTTTTCCTCTGATCTACCTGCATGTGTGAATAAGGTAGATGAGCTTAGGTGCAGGGTACCAGTAACATATTTTAAGGACTCCAAAGGTGTAGTTGACATTATTAAATAACACTGGGGTGTCATGACCACAAGTACAGAATTGAAAGCTATAATAGGTGAATGTCAATGCACAGTTTATAAGAAAAATAAATCTTTAGGTCAGCTGCTATGTTACCTCAAGTGTCTTATGCGGTATGATAGCAGGAAACAACCACAGCATTCTTATAAAAATAAAAATAATACTAGATCTTGTTATAACTGCAGTTTTTGCAGTTATATAGATCAAGTGGGTGAATTTCTTCACCCAAACCAGATCAAGGTCTATAAATTTTCTGGGGAGGAAACTTGTAACAGTAGTCATGTGGTTTACTAGCAGTGTGCAAAACCTGCAGTAAATGTTATGTAGGTAAAACAGACAGAAGACTGAAAGAAAGGGTAAGAGAACATCTGAATGATATAAGAAATACTATGGTTAGGAATGCATTAGCTAAACATGTAGCAGTCACTTCGCCAGAGCATGTATTTAGGTTTCAAGTTATAGGTATGGTACAGGAAAGTCTTAAGGGAGGTAATATTAGATATGAAACAGATTGCTTAAAAAGCAGATGGATTATCAGATTAAGAGCAGATACAGGGTCAGGACTTAATGATAAAGTACCATTGAAACCAATGTTGAATGCACATCCTCTTTTTAAATAAGAAGGGAGTTTTAACAAACTCCCTTTCAATCCCCCATCTTTTATACACATTCACTTTTTTATGCATGTTTGCTATTAGTACTGTATATATTTAAAATGTTATCTCTTTAAGATTTGTATTAGGATGTCATGTGATCTTTTCACTTTGTTATTTAATGGGCATTGAATCAGATAGATTTTATGCATCTGATGAAGCAGTTATAATACTGTGAAAGCCTTTGCCTATGCCTGTTTCCTGAATAAACTGTTGCTGGTTTTATGATAGCCTGGTGTTGCTTCACCTTAATTCTGCTTGTAACATAAAATAAATTTCAGCATAACTGGTAGTCAGCTGTTATACACTCTGCATTCTGTCTAGTCTTTCCTAGATTGTTATTAAGACAACTGTTTATGCAGTTCACCCTACGGGTTAATTTTTACTCTTTCAAGAATGTCATGCAGTGTATCTAAAAGAGGTCTGAGTCCATTAGCACCAACACTTCCATCAAGAGATAGCTATCTATTCCCCTTCATACTTTACCTTGTTTTATATCCTTAACCAATACATGGTTATGTAGGCTATCCTCTTACTGAGTCTCATCCAGGCAGCTTGACTTCTGTGAAGTCAGCTACAAAATGACTACTTTTCCACATTTGACTGTTTAACTCCTCCCAGTCTTTTCAGGCTTGAGTCTGACCTCAGTCCTCAGATCTGACATTACCTTCTTTAAACCATTTTCCAACTACATTCCTGTAACACCTTTATTGTAAGCCCGCATTTCCACTTGTTTCCCACCTTTCCTGTAACTAGTCTAGTCCAGGTACAGACTTGCTGTATCCAGGACTGTTTGTAAGCTTCTGAGCAGTGCCAAAGTCTGCTCTTCAATTTTTCCCTTAGATCTACTAGTTCTCTCCTCTCCTGCACTTTTAGCTTATTAGTCTAGCACTTTACCAGACTTCTTGTAGCAATTATTGTAGCACATAAAAGTGCTAGCAGCACTAAACGTTCAACAAGGAAACATCTCCAGTACTTATTATTAATTCCCACCCCTCCAGGCATGTCTAAAGGTCAGTTCTCTGTGCTTTCTCTTATTAACCTGGTAAACTTGGGCATCCTGAGGCAAAGAAGTAACTGCCTCATGTGCACCGACATCCCTCTCCTCTTACCTCCCAACACTTAGACTTGTGGGAGATGCTCTTATATATCCAAATTGGAAGCCATGCACTCTCCAGCCAAGACCGAAATAGCTGGTCAAGAGGAGAAGGTCAACACTTGCACCACACCACATAGAACATATAGCCCTCCAGAACACACACCAGCACTGCCTTTACATAAAAACACAAATCACACCCACCTTCATGGAGGCTCTCAATAAAAATCTACTCAAACAGCAGAGACCTCCAAGGCAGAAAAGCACTCAACCACCACAACACAACACTAATCACGTGACACATAACTCTCCTAAACAGTGTGAAACTCAACCAAAGTCCCTAAGGCAAAACAGCATGCCCAACACACTAGTCATAGGTGACTCGATAATGAGGCACACTGATGTCCCACTCAATAGGTTGAATAAGGAGAAAGTAACAGTCAGCTGCCTATCAGATGCCAGGATTCACCACATAATGCATGCACTCAGGTCCCTCAACAACAGGCACAAATATGACTCTGTCATTGTACATGTGGGTGTGAATGACCAGAGATGTACCTCCCTGGACTACATGAAAAGAGACATGGAGGAGCTCTCGGATTATGTAGCCCAGGCGGGTATGATCCTAGCCCTGAGCAGCATCCTACCATCACCCAGAATGATACCACAGTATAAGCAGAAGATGATTGATTTCAACAATTGCTAAGTTTCTGGGGCCATTCTAAGGGGATCCAGTATCTGTCTCCCTGGGATGACATGACTGACAGACCTCGATGCTTTGCCAGAGATGGCCTGCATCTGTCACCCCTGGGCTTTCAGATACTGGCCAAGCCTCTTGCCACCCCTACAGTGCCTTTTTTAGATGGTGTTCCAAACACCAAATTACCTCCATAACAGCTACAAACAAATGCAATCTGAGGGTCATGCTGCTCAACTCTAGTCTAAATCTCAAAATGCACTTGCTCAAAGCACTCCTTAAAATAGAGAACATTGACATTTGTGCTGTAACAGAGGCCTGGTTCAAGGCAGCAGAAAGCACCCCTGCACTACCAGGCTATAACTCATTCCACACCTTTCAGCCCCAGAACTTGAACTGAAGCTCCAAAGGTGGTGGCGTTTCCATATTCATAAAGGATGCACACACCACCAGACTGGTAGCCCAACATAATGCATCAGAGATACTTCAGGTGCAGCTAACATTGGGTAAAACAGAGATTCAGGTCATATCCTGCTATAGGTCCCCAACCATGTCCCAAGACTCACACTCCATGTTCCTAAGCATGAGTATATTAGGGTCCAACCTAACACTCTCATACTGGGTGACTTCAACTACCTCTCCATTAACTGGGAACACTGCTCATGTACCAATACACTTGTCCAATGTTTCCTGGAATTCATTAATTCCAATGCCCTGGACCAGCTCATTCTTACCCCCACTAGAGTTAGTGACATCCTAGACCTGGTCATTACTAACATGGGTGACTGTTACTCTACACCAATAGTCAACTCCTCCCTGGTTAAATCCGACCACAAACTAATCACCTTGGGAATCCACATACCTCCCGCCCCTCTCACAAAGGTAGCCACCATGAAAAACTTCTCCAAAGCTAACTTCGAGCTCCTATAAACAGAGATGGCTAACTTCACGGCACCCATGCAAATGGAGAATAGTTGCATGACCACCGACTCATTCACCAATGCACTGTACAAACACAAATACAAATGGATTGATCTCGCCATACCCAATAAAACCAAGATCCTCTCCTCCAAAAAAAAGGAAGCCAATCTGGTGGTCCTCTGCCATAAACAAACTCTACAACAGAAGGAGGAAACTGATGCAGAATAAGGTGAAGTCCCAATACTGGAAAAAACTCCCTTATCAGCCTCAACAAAAAGTTGAGATCCCTCATCAAATCCTCCAAAGCTAGCTATGAAAACAGAATTGCAGCAGATAGTAAAGACAACCACAAGGCCTTCTATAGTTAAGTAAAGAATCTCCATGGCACTACCCAGATTTGCTCTGAGATACTGCACAATGGTACCTCTTATACTGAGCCGACAGATATTGCCAATATACTTGCTGACAGATTCAGTGCCAACTTTACCCCTCTATTCCTCCAAAGGAACAATCACAATACCAATAGATTGCCAGGCACCCAGTATTACTGCTGCACAGGGAAAAACAACACTGTTCAAGGCCAAGAATACAGCTTCTAATGGACCTGACAATCTTGTGTTCCGCATGAACTACAGAGTGAACTGGCATCTCACCTGTGTGCCCTGTTCAATCACAGCCTCACCTCAGGCTTTGTCCATACCCAATGGCACAGTGCTACAGTCAGCCCTTTTCACAAAGTAGGAGTGACTACAGACCCTGGGAACTATCACCCCATTAGATTGATGAGTCTGACAGGCAAAGCTATGGAACACATCATCATGGACATAATAAACAAGGATATAGGGAGTATCCAAAATCTGGATCCCGCACAGTTTGGTTTTGTGAAGGGTAGATCATGCCTGCTCAACTTGGTCGACTTCTTTGAGTCAGTCACCAGAGCTGTGGATGAAGGCAAGGTGGTTCATACAGCCTACCTTGATCTGGCCAAGGCCTTTGATAACATTCCCCACTCAGGAATCATAAAAAAACTCACTAAGCTAGGCATCAACCCATATATCACTAGGTGGGTTGCAAACTGGCTGACAGATATTACCCACAGTGTGAAAGTAGCTGACTCCAAGCCAGACTGCTGACTAGTCATGAGTGGAGTCCCACAGGGTTCAGTCCTGGGTCCTCTTCTGTTTGGTATCTACTTCTCTGAAGTCCAGGCCAACATGAAGGGACTTTGGCTGACAAAGTTCACAGATGATTGCAAGTTGGGAGCTATTATTAACTCCCTGAGTGATGTTGACATCCTACAGAAGGCCTCACTGAGACCAACGACTGGTGTCAGAACCATGGCCTTATGCTGAGTGCCAAAAAATGTGTCTTCATCCCCTTTGGGAAAAACCCAGTTCCCATGAATTACCACATTGATGGTAGTCCACTGAACACAGAAGGTGTTATAAGAGATCTGGGAACACAGGTTAACAGCAACCTCTCTTTTGATCACCACATTGCCACTGTGGTCAGAAAGTCCTTCTATGTGGCACATCTCATTACTAAGTATTTTGAATCCAGGAAGAAAGAGGCCATTGTCTCCCTCTACTCTTCCCTCATTAGGCCAATCATTGAGTACAATGCCTCATATGCCATGTACCTCACTAGACAACTGCAACACCTGGAGAGGCCACAAAAGTACCTCCCAAAGAGAATCCTAGGCCTTAAACACTTGTCCTATACTGACAGACTCAAAAAACTCCAACTATTCTCTGTCTCCTATCGCTTACTTAGAGGCAATCTCTGCTTGACTTACAAAGCCATGTCTGAGTCAGCTCTGTTAGAAATGCTACATCTAAAGAAATCCCAATCCCTCCACACCACATGCTCCAGCGACTTCCACCTCATTACCACAATCAACAGAACGTACTGGAGGGACAGGTTCATAACCTATAGACTGCCCATGCCATGGAATAGACTTCCCATACATGTCAAGCAGAGCACCTCACTGACCCTCTTCAAGAGCAAGCTTGATGAGTGGATGAGAAATAGAAAATTCACCCCGGGGAAAACTCCAGTGGCTCTTCTTGGCAGAGGCAATGGGAACTAAGGTCAGGTGGCATGATGCCAGGGTAATCCTATGGCTAGGTTTGTAAAAGCCCCAGGGCAATTAGCCTAGTACACACCTATGAGCCTATATAATTTTTTTCTTTGTCACCCATTTTTACCAGATTCCATGAACAAAATGAATCTGCATTCTATAGTGTTGAACAGGGACATAACCAGTGTGATTTGAGGTAATTCTTAAGTTTGTTTTTGAATAAGGTTAATGAAGGCTCTAGAGTCAGGTCAGCTGGTAGTGAGTTCTATGTCTTTCTAACAGAGTTGGCAAAGATCGAGTCACCAGCAGAGTGTTTGGATTTGAACATTTGAACTAGGAGCTTGGTGGATGACAGTTGTTACTATAGGGGCTGATCATGTTTTTTTAGAGCAGGTATATTTTCTGTCTGGTAGAGGACTTTATGGGCTACTATGAGCTGATTGAACTGCAGAAGGTAAGGTAGTTCCAGCCATCCTAGGAGATTTAGGTTGTGATAGTGGTGGGTTCGGTAGGGTGTGCCAGTAGCAAATCAGGTGATGTGGTTGTAACATGATGATAATTTATTAAGATCTGTTTTGTTCAAGTTAGAGAAAAAAGGAGAGATGTAAAAAGGGTAGATAGTAGATGGAAGTGGGCAACTGCAGTTCAAGCAGGTGGGGAGAGGAAGGATTTGATCCTATAAAGGGAGCTGAGTTTTTTATTGATAGTTTTTATAGTTTGATTGATGTGCATGTCAAACCTGAGGTTGTTATCAACTATGACAGCCAGTAGTTTAGCTTGGGCTTCCAGGGAGATAATAGTGCAATTATTTGCCGTTATGTTGAAGAGTGGTGGGGTGGTCCTACACATAGGGGAGAAAAGAAGCAGCCTAGTTTTGTTGGGGTTAAGGATCAGACATTGGTTTGAAAGCCATTTTTCCACTGAGTTGAAGGTGTTTTGGGTTAACATGGAAAGGTTAGATAGGGAGGTGGCAGAATAAATCAAAGTGGAGTCATCTGCATACTGAATGCAGGCAACATCTGGAATGACCGTATGAAGGTCGGTTATAAAGATAGAGAAGAGTAGGGGTCCTAATATAAAGCACTGGGGGACTCCCAGCTTGATGGGGAGGCACAGTGATAGCTTATCCTGCCATAGGACTGCCTGTTGTCCGCCCTGCAGGTAAGATTCAAACCATTGAAGCGATTGATTGTTTAAGGTGAAGCCCTCCAATATAATATACATAATCACATAATCATATATCAGTGCATATTACCCAAGTATATTTCAGATAACAGTGCCAGCATATAATGCCTACATTACACCAATACACAACATGAAGTAATAGTTAGTCTTTGTTATCTGTTGCTTAGTCACAGGAATGAAGACATTATTACTTATTCTTTAACAAAATGTATTGTTGCTGACAGAGTTTGCTCCTTTTAGCCTTTTCTTCTTATCTTCTCTATCAAGTTCATAGAAAGTACTAAAAATGTTTGCAAACAGAGTATTCACATTAGCTATAAATCTTTTGTTTCTACTATCTGTGCAAACGGTACCTCTTTTATAACCTGGGCTTAGATATCTGCATTTTCCTAGTCTCAGTCAGGGACACTCACTTTAATGAATAATTTCTACTCTTGACGAAGGTACATCTTTTAAAAGGAGCAGTTTACAAATCAGCAGTCACATGTATTATATATCTTCTCAGAAGAATGAGATGGTATTAAAAGTCTGGGACTTTATAGCTATGTATCAGTTATCCATGAAGAGTGCCACTACACACAAACAGCGGCAAATAAGATAAATGCAGGTTATTCACACTGAATAAGAAAACAGTACTACTTAAGGCAAAAGCACAGAATACCTAAAGTTAAGTGTCAAGTGCATATGAAGTACTACATGAAAGTCATAGGCTTTGTATTACTTTGTATGTTTTCGGATATTGTGGATGGATGCGCTTATGTTCAGTCATGCTTGAAAGACTTAAGGCAAGTAACAGACTGCACAGCTTTTATTATTAATGTTTAAAATTAAGGGACTTAAATGTTTTATATAGGAATATCCTTATGCTGATACCCTGTAGTTTGCTTTAAAGAAGGAAAGGGGATATAAGAAAGATTAAAAAGGGGCGAGACACAGAAGGAGCACATCAAGAGGCTTGTGCTAGAAGAGGTAGGAGAGGAGGGGTATTATGTTTTTGGTGGGGAATAGACCCTCCCCTATTTTTTCAAGATTTTTTTATATAAGAAGGTAGTGTCAGTGGGAAATAGGTAAGGGGGTATAGGTAATAGGATAGGGGAGGAAGAGGTGATGACAAGTGGTCCCAGCAAGAGTCCACAGAACCTCAAACATTTCAACTGCCAGATGGTGTTGTAGTAGAGGACCCTGATGCTGATAGGGTATGGGTATGTGGTAGCACTGTGGTCAGCACCAACTGGGGAGGCAAAAATTCCAGCAGCTGAAGAGAGGCCTTGATTGGCTGAAACTGTCTGACCATGACCTGTTCCAACATGTGCTGAGCCAAGTCCCAAAGGCCGTGTTAAGTGAGGCTTGCCAGTTTGCCATGTTCTAGGGTACCTGCAGGACCAGTGCCACAGTTCCAACCCTGCAAGGAAATCCCTGGAAAGCCAGAGTGTGAATGCTCCCTAATCTGGGACGTAAGTACCTGGGCTACTTCTGAGGAATTAGGATCTATAAAAAATTAATATAAATGGGAGAAAGAGAAAATAAAGAAGGCTCAAGGAATACATAATTAAAATAAGAACAAGAGAGAAGAAGGGGAGGGGACCAAGAGAAAATACACACACAATATATTCACCTATCATATTATACAACATTTAATTTCTTACTTTAAAGTATTTTTCCTTTTATAAATCTTTATTTGAAGTAAAGGCAAATGTATGGAAAGTACTTATGCAGATGTGAGACTACTGATTTGGGAACTGCTTATGTGTATGTGAAAATAACAATATGAGAAGTGTTTATGCATACTTAGGATGAAATGATATGAGAACGGCTTTTGAGTACTTGAGAAGAAAGAGTATATTGCTATCAAGTTTGGTGGAGATTACATTTTGGAGTCTACTATGGTAACATAAATTATCATATTTTGTGCCTGATATGCATTTGTTTGCAATATTGCACTGAAAGCACCTTCTGTAAAATGAGTTAAAGACAGAATACTGCAACTGTATACTGACATATCTCTCACATTTAGTTGCAGTAATGTACTGGATGATCTTATTGCTTCGGTTAACATCCTTTATAAATAATTTCTTTATATATATTAATGAAATAAGTTAAACACACAATACTATTTACTTCTTTATTCACGATTATCAGTTCGTAGGTTCATAGATTAGTACTAGGTAACTGCCCTTGTGGGCCATTTTAAGACTAGTCAATTACTCTATGTGAGAATCAAAACCTACATCTTGTGTGTGTAAGGTAAACGCCTTACCATTATGCCAACATCCAACTTAGTGCTTTCAGCCCTGCTGAAGCCTGTTATAATTTATTCCATTGTCAGCTATAAAAAGATGACATAATACAATTGCTGTTTACTTGGGCTTCACCTCTTTTTCCTTAATATTACTGATACCACTAGTACCAATATGCAAGGCTGTAGTTGCTTACTACTATATGTTTTTTTTTAAATATTTATTACTATATGAATTCTCATAATGTACAAATGAGCTGGGTAAAAAACGGAAAAAACAGGAAACAAACTGATAATATGCAGGTCCTAAAGTCCAAGATAGAACACAATTTTTTAAACGTAAAAAGGTTTATTAGCAACTTAAAACGCTTTTCGTCACCAGTAGTGTGGTAACTTCATCATCAGAAATGAACACCAAGTAAATACATTGGTTTAAAATACAAAAACCAAGTAAACACATGTAAAAACCAACCAATCAACAGGGCATTTCATTTAAAAAGTAAGTCGCTATAGAAACTGTGTATCCCATAGTAACAATACACTACTCAGTGAAACCCACTCAAGTATCTAGGATTTATAAATAATAATAGAGTATTATTAAAGTAAATAGACAAAAACACTGTATACTGTCTATCTGTAAAATATTTTTATATGTGAAAAAATATATATAAAAAAGTATATGTAAAAAAATATATATATAAAAAAGCAGCTTGTTGTAATGAGTATAAAGGTGTAATATGTATAAATTTTTAACTCATAAAATCTTTCACCTAGTTAAACTCTTTAGTTTTAACAGGCAAGAAATGTTGCAAGCTTCATTTAAACCTGGGTACAAAAAGGCATTTAACAACAATTGCCATTCTAACACACGTTCTTCCAGTAGTAACGCTGAAGGACCACCTCTTATGTCAGGTAAAACCTGATCGATAGCCTTAAAACAAAACTTGTGACCACCACATAAGAGGGAGTGCTTAGCCAATGCATTCTTACATTTATTTTTATCTATGGCATATACATGCTCATAGATTTTCTCCCGGAACTTGCGGTCCGTTTTACCTACATAAAACGCCGGACAGTTGTTACATATGGCGATGTATATCACTGCCTTAGACTCACAGTTGAGTTTGTAGCTAAGGTTGAATTTCCTATTGTTGCCAATAGAAAAAGAATTGCATGTCTTAATGTGTCTACACATCTTGCACGCCCCACATGTGTACATACCTACATGTCTCCCACCGAACGTAGAAGTTTTACGCTCAAGGAGGTTTTTCAAGTTGGACCCTCTTCTATCCACTATTTTAGGAAGGTTGCCCAACTTAATACATAAGGAATTCTCTCTACTGATAAAGGTCCAATTCTTGTGTAAGATAGAACTAACCCTTGCACTATCATTACTGTACGTCGTAATAAAACTCACATTGTAGTTCACTTGTTGAACAACACTAGTGTTTACAATTTGATCAGTTCCAATATTTACAATATTAGTGTAACTGTTGTTAAAGTATGGGTCAGCATTGTTGTTGAAATAGAGGTCAATGTTAGTGGCCACACTGGACTCATGTTGGTGGTGAGTCAAATCATCTCTCTTATAAAGGAGTGGTCTAAAGTGGCCGTTATACCATTTAAACTGCATTTCTTCTATTAAAGGGTGAATCAAGTTTGTTGGATAACCACGTTTTCGAAACATACTGCGCAAAAAATGACATTCTTCTAGGAAGTCATTATCAAGCGAGATCATCCCAGCAGCCCTAATAAGTTGGCTCTTAACAATAGATCTTTTTTTTGTGTAAATGGGTGAGTGCTCGTAAAGTGCAAAAAGAATTGCAATACGTGGCTTTCCTGAAAATTTTTGAAATCAATCTTTTATTTACCAAGTCCTTGGTCAACTTGATATCCAAGTAGTCTATAGTGATATTACTGTAGTTAAATGGTAGTCAAGTAATCTGCAAATGTATGAGCTTGCACGTCATCACTTCTAAAGACGATAAGAATATCTTCTAAAAACTGAGTGTAGTATATTAGGTTCTCATTGTGTTCAGGCGTTTTAAAAATACATGTCCTCTCCCAGTAGGCCATAACTAAATTGGCCAAACTGGCACCACAAGGTGAGCCCATAGCAACACCTTGTCCTTGGAGGTAGAAGTCCCCATCAAAGATGAAAAAATTGTTTGTAAGAATAATGTCAATTAGTTCTTCAATTAGGATAATTTCTGTAAGGGGGCATTCTTATCTTTCAACATTAAACTAACCCACTCAACTGCCTCCAAGTGAGGAATGGAGGTGTAGAGGTCGACCACATCAATGGTTAGAAAGTTGTTATCCTCACTAAGTTCTAACACATTAAGGTTTTTAAGGAAAGACCAGGAGTCCTTACACACTTGTGTCTTGGATTTCAGGTATTTTTGTAATATGGCGTCAACAACCTTTGCACATGGATAAGTTAGAAAGGCCCTTCCATCAATGGGAGGCCTCATAGGGGAATTTAACAAGTCCTTGTGCACCTTAGGGATGCCAAACATTACTGGTGTTTTTGGAAATGAAGTAGACATATAATTATAGGTTTCAAGGTCAATTTTAGCCTCAATAAACAAATCATTGAGGTACCCTCTAATACGGCTGTAAGCTGTATTCATCTCATTTAACAATGATTTCAAGTAAGCATTACTATTTAAAACCTCCTTCATTTTATTGTTGTAATCAGTAATGTCAAAAACTGCCAAACCTCCACCTTTATCCGGTTTGACTACTCTCACCTGTGAGGAATTTAAAAGTTTCAAGGCTTGCGCTTATTCCTGACTGACATTACTTTTCCTGGATGTTTTACCACTAAAAGGTGAATACAGTTGTGCCGTATGTCTAATGTCAAGTTCACACACATTTTCAAAGACACTAAGTACTGGATGGAGAGGAGGGTTGAAAGTGCTTGCTATCTTAAATGGCCTATGTATGTTCATGGAATTCCCCAGTAAGAGAGTTAAGCTTAACTTCCTAATGAAACACTTTATGTCAATGATTGTTTTTGCAATGTTCATGTTTCTAGTAGGAACAAAAGTGTTACCCTTAGCTAGCAAGTCAAGCAACACTGGGTCAATAGTAATAGATGAGTAGTTGTAAATGTTAAAATCACTGGTAGTATTGTTCAAGATGTTAAGCCCAGTTGTATTCAGGGACTCTTCTTGTACTATCGCTAGCGCCTGTTGTTCTGTGTTTTGATTTTTTGATTTTGGTAAGTTTGTCTTCCGAAAGTAGTACTTAGGTTTTGGTCCTTCTGAAAATTTTAATCCTTCTGATTGTTTTGTTTATTAAAAGATTGTCCATTTTGTTGGTTACTAGTAACAGTACTGTATGAAGGAATCCATTCACTGTGTCTGACAGGATTGTCATCATTGGTGTCCTCACAACTTTCTTCAATGGCAAGGTCGTTAGCATTACCATTAGAAGTAAGGTTGTTGAAAGAGTTAGACTGCCAAACTTGTGCCATCTGTGGCCTTGGATACGCTGTATCATTAGTGTACGCTAGACAATCTCGATTGATTTTCTTAATTTTGTTGTTCCTGAGTCTGTCCAGCAGTTGGTCAATGCTGGAAAAGACTCTACTATAGTCATATTTATATCTAACAAAGTCAGCATTGCTGTTCATGTTTTTATCCAGGTCAGCTACTCCTTTCGCAATTGAATCAATTTGTAAAGAATAATGTTTAATCATGAGCTCCATGAGCTTGAAACCTTGTTGGTCAAACAAAGAAGTCAGTTTCTTATGGAATAATGAGTCTGGAGCTAAGCCTGTCAGGAATTGGTGATACTGTAAGCCTTTCGGCACAATCTGTTCTTGTAGGCATTGTTTAAAGTACACTACTTCAAGCTGTAATTTTTTTAGTTTGAGTAATTTATAATCAAACAGTTTCAGCTTATCTGAAAGTAATTGTGTACTCACTTGAGTTGTTGTGGTGTTCGCTGCCGGGTGCTCCTGTGTTTGGGTGAGTCCTATAGTGAGTTTAACTGTATCATTTACCCAATTCTGAAAAACACGGAGCTCCAATAAACCCCATAACACCACTATGAACAACACCAAGTTCCTTGACTGCTGTTAAATTGTTTACATCAGAACAGACCCTCTCATGTTGAGCTGGTGGAATAAGAGAAGCACTTTCTTGCAGAGGTCTTTCTTGTAAGGAACGGCCGTTCATGATGTAGTGGTTGGAGGTTCGTTGTATCAGTTCATTTACTGAAGATAAGGCATTGTTAGACATTAACGCCTCACTGTGCTGTCAGTTGAATCAAGACGAGCAGCAATCTGGTCTACTCATTTAGACAGTATATTCAACAGCGCTGATACATCCGTATTGGCAATAATAGAAAATTCAACCTTAACTACAAACTCAACTGTGAGTCTAAGGCAGTGATATACATCACCACGTGTAACAACTGTCCGGCGTTTTACATAGGTAAAACAGACCGCAAGTTCCGGGAGAGAATCTATGAGCATGTATATGCCATAGATAAAAATAAATGTGAGAATGCATTGGCTAAGCACTCCTATTTATGTGGTGGTCACAAGTTTTGTTTTAAGGCTATCGATCAGGTTTTACCTGACATAAGAGGTGGTCCTTCAGCGTTACTACTGGAAGAACATGAGTTAGAATGGCAATTGTTGTTAAATGCCTTTTCGTACCCAGGTTTAAATGAGGCTTGCAAAATTTCTTGCCTATTAAAACTATAGAGTTTAACTAGGTGAAAGATTTCATGAGTTAAAAGTTTATACATATTACAGCTTTATACTCATTACAACAAGCTGTTTTTTTATATATATATATTTTTACATATACTTTTTTATATATATTTTTACACATATAAAAATATTTTACAGATAGACAGTATACTTCTAGCATTGTTTTTGTCTATTTACTTTAATAATACTCTATTATTTTTGGTAAATCCTAGATACTTGAGTGGGTTTCACTGAGTAGTGTATCGTTACTATGGGATACATAGTTTCTATAGTGACTTACTTTTTAAATGTAATACCCTGTTGATTAGTTGTTTATTACATGTGTTTACTTGTTTTTTGTATTTTAAACCAATGTATTTACTTGGTGTTCATTTCTGATGAAGTTACCACACTACTGGTGACGAAAAGCGTTTAAGTTGTTAATAAACCTTTTTACATTTAACAAATTGTGTTCTACCTTGGACTTTAGGACCTGCATATTATCAGTTTAATTCTCATAATGTGCCAATTTCCCTTTTATTGTAAGTTATAAATAATTGTTACACATTTATATGTGTGAAAAGCTTGTCTGTTTGGTGGAATGATGTTTTAAAATGTTATGTTTGTGTATGCAAACAGAAAAATGTAGAAATTCAAGGTTGTTTTTAGTTCCTTAGCTGTATAAAGTTTATGCTTTGATAGGTGCCTGTCTAATAATTCTAACCATATAAGGGATGATTTAAAATGCATACAGAATTACTACAGAAGTAATACTACTGGTCATTTCTCACTAAATGTCATCTCTCCCAATTTGAAAAAAAAGGATACTGAGGGATAGTGGCGAGTAACTCTGCCAGATTTAATAAATTCAGTTATTGGCAAGTAAGTACACTACCTGGATGCCACCAGAAAATACACTTAGACAGTTCGAAAGAAAACTGACTGGAAAAGATTGAGAAAACATTGACTTTGATGAATTCTGCAGCTGTTCAGCAAAAAGCAGTTCAAGCTCCACTTTTAGTGCAAGACATGGCTTTCAGTAATTTAGAGAAAAAAATAAATAAATAAAATCTGCTCAGAGCTCAGTAAAATAAACAACACATTGAATGAGTATATCAACTCAAATTATAAATGACTGGGAAAAATGGAAGAAGCTTTAAAATGTATTCAGATGAACTGAAGAAACAGCAAAAATTGCAGGTTGAAATGAAGAAAAGACTGGCTGAGTAAGAGACTGCTCAAGAAGACCTGCTTCAAAAAATGGTAGAATTAGAAGACAGATCACAAAGAGACAACCTGAGATTTTCTATTGTTCCAGAAATACTGGAAGGAACAGACTGTATTCATTTTATGAAAACACAGATAAGCAACTGGACTAGTATGTCATGGCAGGCTTTGTTAATTGAAAGGGTACATACAAACCTGCATATGACAAAGCAGCTAAGACATGTATTACTGAAGATGCAATCATACCAGCAAAAAGAGTTGATTCTGACAAAATTGTGGCAGAACGGCAAGATATTAAAAATTGGAGAGAGTAGAGTATTTGTGGAAAATAAATATTCACTCTAGACCAGGCAAACGAGAAACAAATGTATCCCAGTAATCAGGAAATTTCGAGAGGCAGGTGTGAGTTTCAAGCGGTTGTATCTGACTGTCTTCAGAGTATTTTTTCCAGGAGGATCAAAGTAATTTTTTGATGCAGAACAGGCTAAGGAGGACATACAAAAGTTTTTCCAATAAAAAGTGAGCCAACAAATAGAAAGGAACTCTGCTTCTTATTCATATGATAATAAAACTCATAGGGAGGTTTTGACAGTGAAACGTTTTCCAATATTCCAACAGAAAATGCTTGAGAGACAAATAAAGCACATGAGTTTATAGGAAGAATCATGAGTTCCTTGGACTTGAACTGGAGTCTGGGGTTGGGAGATGAAGATGGACAAGAAGAAGACCAGCAACACTGAAATTAGTAAATAAATGTGAGATTATAAAGCATTAATCAATCTGTAAAATGTGGCTTTGCTAGAAAAAAGGGAAAGATAAGACTTTTGTTGACTTTGTTAAACTTCTGGGGGACTGAAAAGAATATACCCTACTCCATGTCATTAATGTATGGAAGGACACTAAAAGGACAGAGAAAAGTAACTGTAAGTAAAACAACTCTTTTTGTTTTTAACAGTATTTGTATAAAATGTGATTATGTAAATTGCATATTATACAGTAAAGCATTTACAGTTATTGCTATATGTGATAAAGATACTAAGGTAAGCAAGTGCCTTTTTTCAAAATTTTTAGTTTTAAGAAATTAGACATTACAATGTAAAAAGATAAGAAAGGTTGGACCAAAGCATGTTTAATTTAATATACTATAATCTTGTTTTTTTTTTTTTGGTGAGGGATGGGCTGTAAAAGTGCACAGATTATAAAATACATAGAGTTTATATGTTTTTTCTTTCTTAGACATACAAGAATGTCTAGATTAAGAGCCTTGACTTAATCTAATAGCATTTTTTGGGTGTAAGAAAGTAAATAAGAGAACACTGAATGTAATGAAAATTTTTTCCTTTATCAAATAAATGCTCATTTTGAGAAGTCTATAGCTGAGGCAGATGGACACTTTATTCTTAGGTTTATAGAAACAAGCTGACTTGTATACATTAAAAAAGCCAGAGCACTTTTTAGAGCTAAAAGTTAATGTTTTCTGAAAGCATATAAGCTGCTTTTACATCTAGGAGGGGAATAAAGATAAGACAACAACAGACAGTAATTAGTGTAAGTAGTAACAGAGGCTGTAACGTGTATCTTAGCATGGATAATTTTAATTTTGGGTTAGGTTTTGCCTTTTTGTGTAGCTGTTGATATAGGGCAATTGTTCCTATCAGGAAGGTTAAACATCATTATTTGCAGATGTTCATAGTTTTGTGTGTTTGTTTTAAGTTAATAGGTTCTGGTGGTGTTCTGGGGGGGTGTTTGGATTTTTTGTTGAGGGTTTTCATTGAAACATAAAGTCTTGTAAAATGTGCATAGCTTCAAATGGTGATGACAAAAACAACTTGTATGAAAGATCAACCTGCCAAACACTAGTGGGTTTATGTAACACAAAAGCACAAAAGCTGGACATAGGCACTTAAAAATATCATATATAATGTCATATGGACCTACTTAACTTGATCTAAAACTCATTTGAATGACACCCATTTGACCGACACCCAACTGACCTTAATTTCATTTGACTAACAACTCATTTGACTGATTCCTATTTCACCAACAGCTTACAATGTTGAATTTCAGCATACTAAATCTTAAACCATAGACAAGCACACTTAGAACATCAATAACTAACCCTTTCCAAAACTTAAAAACTACTTACTTACCCTCTTAACAGAAACAGGGCAATATACAACCAAACTATCACACAACATTTACCAAATTACTTTAGGTACCCTGTCATGGATCTACTTCACTTGACCTAAAACTCATTTGACTGACACCCATTTGACTGATACCCAATTGACCTAAATTTCATTTGACTGCCAACTCATTTGATTGACTCCCATTTCACCAACTGCTGGGAATGCTGAATTCAACATACCAATTCTTAAACCATAGACAAGCACACTTAGAACACCAATAACTAACCCTTTCCTGAACTTAAAAACTACTTTCTGACCCTCTTAACAGAAACAGGACAATATAGAACCAAACTAGGTGGGTGGCTGTTGCTACCCCCTCCAATTATATATATACTAACTCCAGGACTGTACTACAGTGGGGAAAAGTGCATATACCTTTAACTTGCCTTACAGTACTCGATATGCTACCAATACTGCTGGAAATGCACATAATATTTCCCATAAAAATGCAAACAGACAAACCCACATTTAGAAACTCTTACAATTACTTTCGACATGACTATCAGAATTCTAACAGTCAGCAATGTAAGTTACAGTAATTCTTTTTATTACAAGCAAGTCACAGGTGAAGGAAAACCCACAACAAGTCTATATCTTAACTGTTGGTGAAATGGGAGTCAGTCAAATGAATTGTCAGTCAAAGGACATTTAGGTCAATTGGGTGTCAGTCAAATGGGTTTCAGTCAAATGAGTTTTAAGTCAAGTGAAGTAGACCCTGTCATATATAATAGGTTTGAATAATAACTTAATATAATAGTGATTACACTAAACATAACATTTTTAGAATGTGCGTGGCTTCAGAGGTGTGGACAAAAAGGAAAGACTTATAAGGAATTATATTAAGAAATGCAGAGTGCAAATAGTAAAGCTACAGGTGACACATTTCGAAAGAAGTAGTTGGCTTTGTTTAACAGTATTTTCAAAGAAGGGGAAGCATCAGCATCCTGGAAGAAAGCTGGAGTGGCTATAATACCTAAAGATGGTACAGACCTCTCAGACTTGGTTTCATGTAGGCTCATTCCAATTTTAAACCATAACTATAATGTGCTTATGTCTGTAATAACTAAGAGAATTGCAAAAATGTTTCCAACTTTGATAGGTATGGCTCAATGTGCTTTATGGGGGAGGGCGTGGGAGATGATAACATTAACAGAACAATGAAGATACAAAGTGAAGCAGAGTGTAAGAAAATACCACTGTTTTTGGTGTGTCTTGATGCAGAGAAAGCATTCTACAGAGTAAGCTGGGATTTTGACTAAGACAATGGAAGCATTTGCATTCCCTGCTACAATAATAGTGCTAATTAGGAGGACACATAAGTGAATGAAGGTAAAAATTAAAGTGGGAGGGTTCCTTTCTAACAAGTTGTGTCTTGACAGAGGAACTAGGTAGATCCAAGCAGTGAAAATGTTTTTAGTACCGTTTGTTTTGCATACAGGTCAGCCATATTTTTATCAACCAGAGGAGAGGTTGCAGACATTAATTAATAAAGAATTGAAGGATATATCTGGGAGGGGAAAAGGGCAAGGACACTTGGGATAATCTGATCCTTCCAATAGAACAAGGTGGATTAGGATTACCTGACTTGAAGAGATATTTTAGATCTACACATTTAAGGCTCATATACCTAACACAAGCCAAAAAGCTGTAATTTAAAGTGGAAAGGGGTGATGATGAAGCAGGGGGTAATTCAAGACATAAGGACAGAGTGGCATTTGGGATGCAGAATTTTAAGGAAAATAACAACAGCCACACAGAGTATTATATTCCTAGAGTAGCAGAAAGTATTCTAAGAGCTAAGCCAACATGAGAATGGATAAAGGAGATTTTGCTCTGCAATTAGAGATTCAGAGAATAAGTGAAAGGGGTTGGAATTTACTGGAGAAAACTTGCAAGGAAACCAAGGTATTACAGAAAATATCTAGAGAGGGAAAAATAATACAATGGTAAGAAGCCAATAAGGCATTTGGACTGCAGGCTAGAGACTGGCTTCCCAATCAGTGATTGATATCAGAGTGTAGGCAAAGAGAGACGGATAGCAGTACCCTAAGTAAAAGATCTGAATTGGTTGAGTTTTTAATTGAATCTAGGACAGAGATCACTGTTAAAAAAGGGATAATTAGTAGTGCATATAAAATACTGCATGATAACTGTAAGAATCACTCAGAGGGCATTAGAAATGACTGGGAAAAGAGATCAGCTAATTCACAAGTAATGGGTGGATGTATGTATAGCTCCCCAATATGCAACAAAGTCTAGAAGATTTAGGAGTTTTACTTGGAAGTGTTTGCATGAATAGTTTTATCCCTCAAGCAGATTCCATAGATTTTTTTCCTCAGGTAGACAGCAAATGTTGGAGGTATGAATGGGAAGGAAAGTGATAACTGGGAACATTTGTTGTTTGAGTATAATGAGAAGGCAGACTTCAAAAAAATTCCCTACAGAGTTCTCTGTCAGAAATATTGGGTGAGCAATGTGTGTAAGTAAGGAAATTATTTTTTGAGCTAGAATACAGGATCTGAATTAACTAGACATAGTAAAGCCTTGTTAAGTTTAATTCTGTTGGCTGCCAAAAATGCAATTACTAGAACATGGAAATCATATTCTAAACCAACAGTATTTGAAATATTGAATATTGTAACAGATGTAAAAGAACTGAAAATATGATCTTTAGAAAAGGGTAGAACAAATTACATAGAAAAAAATGAAAATTGCGGGAACAATGCATAGAGGATAATGTTTTATAGGAAGACTGATGTTTAAGGGAAGGCAGGAATTGATCAAGTTATGTAATGCTGAACTGATGATAACTATACAAAAGAATATATGTGATGTATGCTGTTTTCATTTGGGAATATGTTAATATGGTTTGTTTTCTTTTATTTAAATGTATGTTTGCCTGTCGTAAGTGATAATTCAGTAAAGGTGTTAAAACAAAAAATATTGAATTAGAATGTTTTACTAATTGAACCACTTTTGGCATGCAGTGCTTGCATACTTAGGGATACCACCTCTAAAGAATGTATTGTGCAAACAGTTAAAATGCGATTATTCCTTCTACAGTGCCTTATAACACACTGAACAAGAGTCAGTGACCACTCAGGCATGACATTTATAACTAATAATATGAGTACCTGTAATGAAATAAAAAAGTAATTATTTAAAGATGAGAAGGAATGGCTGATGACCAGTGTCAGTAGACCATGCACTGCACAGCATAGCCCACACATAGCAATGCATGCATCAATTATACACTATGTGGTTTTTACAAGATAAAAAACACTAACCTAAATGTCATGGTCCATAGTTCCATAGTTTTTGATTAGATGCTGCATCTTTACCTGCACAACCATATACAGAGCACAAGCCTGTTGCATAGGGTCCCTTACTACTGCTGCTGGCTGGTCTAGCAGCAGCAGTGACAACAAGTGTCATTTATCCATCAGTTTGGCAGTTTATCATGTTGTGCATTATGCAACATGCAGTAAACATCCTGCATGCTGTAACTGGGTCATATTGAAGGGCACCCCCGACTCATCCAGGCACCTAAGGGGGAGAGAGGAAAGTGTGAGGGAGACAAAACAAAAAAAGTAATTTAGTATTCAGGAATACATTTTACCTTAAACAGCTACTTGAATAAAATAGAAATAAAGAGGGAAAAAAAATGATTTTCCACTTACCAGCAAGATGACCACTGAACATCATACCATGCAGGAAGAGCAGGTAGATAGAGCTAATGTTTCAGATATGTGAATCATATGCAGGGTGCTGGGCAGAGATGTTGGTGATGCACCTACACACATCACATAGTACCTGCTAATTTATAGAATGGTAGACCCTTCCTATTATGGTGCTACTCCCCCATGTCCCATGGACCAGATGGGGCCCTAATTGAAACATGGATAAAAAGCATATATAATCTGGGCTTATCTTGAAGTGACACTGAAAGATAGATGTACTGAACCATACATACCAAGAGTGCATCCAAGTACTGCTGCAGTAACCTCAAGGCAGAAACCTATGAGATAAGCATGTCCAACGTTTGCCTCTGGAAGGTCCTTGTGGCAGAAATAGTGAGAGCAATACATACATTAGTATCCACAGGGATAGGAAGTCCAAGCATTTTTTCAGTACTCCTGTGTGGGTCATACATGCTCAAAAAGACCTTTAAAATATCCTTGTCCACTGTAAACCTATCATTCATCTCCTGGTTATCAAAATTATAATGGATTCTTCTCTATGCTCTAGAAAGGAGAAGAATGAAGGTCAGCAGGACTAAAAGAGAATATATGTGTGTGAATGAGAGGGAGGATAGAGGAATGGTGAGGATGCAGGGAGTAGAGTTGGCGAAGGTGGATGAGTTTAAGTACTTGGGACCAACAGTTCAGAGCAATGGTGAGTGTGGAAGAGAGGTGAAGAAGACAGTACAGACAGGGTAGAATGGGTGGAGAAGAGTGTCAGGAGTGATTTGTGACAGATGGGTACCAATAAGAGTGAAAGTGAAGGTCTGCAAGAGGGTAGTGAGACCAGCTATGTTATATGGGTTGGAGATGGTGGCATTGACAAAAAGTCAAGAGTCAGAGCTGGACGTGGCAGAGTTAAAGATGTTAAGATTTGCATTGGGTGTGATGAGGATGGACAGGATTAGGCATTGGGTCTGATGAGGATGGACAGGATTAGGAATCAGTATATTAGAGGGTCAGCTCAGGTTGGATGGTTTGGAGACAAAACCAGAGATGTGAGATTGCGTTGGTTGGACATGTGCTGAGGAGAGATGCTGGGTATATTAGGAAAAGGATGCTAAGGATGGAGCTGCCAGGTAAGAGGAAAAGAGGAAGGCCTAAGATAAGGTTTATAGATGTGGTGAGAGAGGACACGCAGGCGGTTGGTGTGACAGAGCAAGATGCAGAGGACAGGAAGAAATGGAAACAGGTGATCCGCTGTGGCAACCCCTAACAGAAACAGCCAAAAGAGAAGAAGATTCTCTGCTTATATCTCTGCCTTCTTGGCTGACAGGTGCCACTGGATGCAATTGGTTTTGGCTGAGTGAAGATAAGCAGCTCATAACAGGAAATAGCAAAGCTAGCAGCAAGTGACAGCATCTTCATGGATTGTAAAGTAGACGGAATAGGCAAGACTCTTCTTTATATAACCAATCTGCGGAACACGTGGAAAAAGCAGGAAAATTCCACTATCAAACCCAAATAGGTGAGAAAATGTTTCATTGGCATGCACTGTTTTATGTCATTCCTCATTTACATTTCATTTTCACTTCATTTGCTTAGGCTTATTCATGATCATCATGCATTACTATAAGTGGCCTCTATGAATCGCTGCTTTGCTACACTCATTCATGAACCACATGGATAGCTTCAATGTGTTTGCATAATGACTATGAATACCCACTATGGTTTGTTTAAAAGCTTGATGATTTACATCTGCCTTGTACTAAACTAACCCCTTCCTTATTTGTTTGCAATATCAAGTCACACTTGCCTCTTTTTTATTTCACTGTAAGCAGTCTACATTTGTTGCCACTGATGCATATGATGCTTACAAGTATGCAACACCAACCATTCAAAATAAGTCACAACCCATATATTATATGCAGAGATATTCTGATGATATCTATGTGATGAAAATGTATTTTGTACCATTAGGGACAGCTTCTGTCCTTAGAGAATAAGACATTACATGCAATGAGATTTTGTATCACAAAGGAAATAATGCGCAAAGCAGGAGGCATGCTTGAACCATTTTTTTAAACCACAATTGTTATTTCACAATTTAATTTTCTAGAATAGCCTTAAAAGCAAACAATGAATATGTTGCATAAGGTAAAGTTAAAAGATGAAGAAGCTCTGTCATCAATCTTGCATCTGTCTGTTTGAAAGATAAATATTTCTGTCTTTTGAAAGGATGCTTTGTAAAGAAGAGATTCAGATATATGTAATAGGACATTTTCAAGTCAAAGATAAAGTTGGTTTTATTGCTTGTGTGTGCAGGACATTAAAAGCTTTGGAATTTAAAAGATTCATATGTGAAGCGCATGATAATTTGACTCTGCAAAATGCATTTCCTTGGGGAACAGAAGATGATCATTTTTATTATTATGATGATTGTAGGTATTTGTGCGAATCTGTTTTTTGAAAAGTGCTGCAGAAATAATCAAACATGGCCAGCTATATGAGTTTTCTATGCAGTTTGTTAACAGAAATATACTTTTGTCAAACCAAAGCAAAGAATATTAAAAAAATTTTACAGCACAGCACATGCCCGATGGCAAAAAAATATAAGAACAGGCAGACTGTGGTTTAGCTCATATTTAATGCAGATAAATAACAGTAATATATTAAACAAATTCCCCTCTATACATATAAAATCGGTTTAACTGTTCAATAACTGGGACATCAGTAACTCTGAAAGTTACCAGTTTTCATACATAAAGTCCTTTATTTACCTCTGCTTGGAGTAGCGACAGTTAATTGGAGGTACATATATGGAATGCCACCTTAAAATATGAATGTGTTATTTTTTCCCCAAATATGTGCAGTTTTTATAAATGTTGAATACTTTAAAAAGGAGTAGAACATTGTCTACAAGTGAGCTAAAAATCAGTTTTATAATCATAATCAGACACTGGGTGTCTCAAGTAAATTTTTTTTTGTTTCAGTTTATAGAAAAAAAAAAAAACTGTAAACAAAAATGCTGAAATGCTAATAGTGAAATGTTAATTCATCTTCATGTATACTTTAAGTTGTTAAGGATTTTTTTTTTCTTTTTGAAATCACTGTCTCTAATTTTCAGCACTGCATGAATATGCACCTCTTCACCATCCAAACATTTAGTTTGCTACCAAATATTCCCGGGCTACATTTCCTACAATCCCTGAATCTTGGAATGGCTTGAAAGCAATATTGATAAGAGAGGGTTTAAACATCTGCAGCGCAGTGCCTTGTTCAGTAAATGAGCTAGGCAGTGGGAGTGAAACTAAGCAGACAGTGCTGGCTCAGACTTCCTTGTGAGAAAGAGAGGTAGTTTTGGATGACATAATTGCCACCATGAAAGTAATGACATGCACAGCAGTGAAAAAGCCAAGTGAGATTATCATCTTGGTGCGGTCTAGCTGGTGGTAGCAGCCCTCACTGCTATGTGGATGGAAGCAAATATGGACAGCAAATATGGAAGGCAGCTGTGAACCTAACATTTATTTGACTGGGTCACTAGCACACACACACACACGCGCACACACACACACACACACACACACACACACACACACACACACACACACACACACACACACATATATATATATATATATATATATATATATATATATATATATATATATATATATATATATATATATATACGGGATCTGTACACACACATAAAACAAGGTGCTGAATATATCTCTAAATTTTAATGAGATGCTTACACCTACTGGAAGCACTTGTCATTCTCATTTCTTCTGAAGAAATCAGTGTAGGTAAACACATCATAGATACTCGGCCACACCTTCCTCATCGCTGCATAATTTATTCACCATCTAGCTTTGCTGTCAGATCAGTCTTTCTTTAATCATTACCGAGTGAAGTTTCATCTTGCCCAGTTCCTCACAAGGCAGACTGGCAAGCTGGTCTGGTTTGGACTTTTAAATTTTATTAGATGACAGAAAGATTGTAGTAGAAAAGTCTTAATTTACCATAGGTCTTTGCCCTGTTTGCCACATAGTTTTCAATTGATTACAATTTACTGTTGCTATTAGTAACGTTGATCTTTGCCTCTGAGCCAGCCTAGAGTGCAAAATCATAATGCCTTCCCTGTTTCCCATCATGGAAGACAAACTCAAGGAAATCTGTGGAGTGTTTCAAATTATAATAAGAAATGGACTGTCCAGCCTTATGACACTTTTAAACTTTGCATCTATTAACATCATTTAAAAAAGAATGGTCAGTTGCTACTCAAAGGCACATTATAAATCGCTGTCTGAATCTGTTCAAATCAAAACTATCCGAACTAGAGAAGGGGAGTCAGAAGTTATTTCAGGAGACTGAAGATATAAAGAATCAGTGTTGAAGAAATAATATGCCTGAGCTGGTGGTAGCTCAGGTTGGAGAAAATGATCTTAAGGCACTTATGAAAAAGAGAAGGGAAAGTTCCCAAATGTCATGTATAAACACTAACTCCAGTCTGCCATGGAAACAGGCCACTGGCCTACTGGGTTAACCTAGTGAATAAAGTGTAAATAAGTAAGTCTAATAAATTAATATAGGGGCACCCGAGTTCAGTAAAGGCAAAAAGGATCCCTTTTTTTAAATTAATCCTTAATTTCTACAATGAAAAATGGAAAGAGCAAGTGGAAATAAAAGTGCTTGGTAGAGTCACTTATCACAGCAGGTAGTCAAACTCACCATGTTAGATTATTGTATAGACCCCCTGGCAGTTTAGCACAGAGGATTAAAGGTATGACTTACTACTGAGTTTCATGACAAAATGCCTAGTTTAAGTCTCGTCTTTCTCTACTTGTTACTGTGTGAGTCTGAAAATGACTCTTCAACAGACCTGTTTTTTTCACTCCTGAATAGAATTAAATGTGTCCAACAAAAATAACTAACTAATAAATAAACATTAATTAGAAAAAAAGACAGTTCTCAGATAACCATCTAAGGAAAAGGCTTTCTGTATGTCAGAGGTCAGTCGGTGCTTCAGAACAATCCTATTACTTTTTGTGACCAAGTTTTGCCTGAGGTAGCCACAGAACAGCATCTATTTAAATAAGCTAATGACCTCCAAAAATGTTCACATGCCTTTACATATCTTGCTGATCTATGATGTGTAGATCATGGACAGTTACTGGAAGTTCTGTCTCTGGACCACCTCAGCTCTTCACTTTGGCTGCAGATGGAATCTTTAGAGTGGTCTCCTCTGGCAACAAACATGCTACTGGTAATGTTCTTCCCATGCACTTCAGCTGACAAATCCCTCAAGAAAGTGAAGGCTGCTAGAGTACTGGTATTTTAGTGGCAGGGCAACATTCAAGACACAAGTTAAGAGATATTGCGTAGATGATGAATCTGGGGGCAGCTCTATCTGCTGATGGAAGAAATATATTTCCATTAGAAATCTGATACCCATCAAAAATATCTAAACAGATCACACAACCACCTCAAACAGAAGACAGCAACAATGGACCAAGACTATATCTTTATATCTTCATATATTCATATATATGGTTGTACTCTTTTTGGTTGAGTAATTCCACATCGACCTTCTTAAAGTTAACTGCAAAAGGTTGACAAACCGAACATTGATATGCTACCACGCATATGCCAAGAACTTTGGTGCATGCAAATCTTAATATAAAAACTAAAAACAAAAAACATAATTTTTTGCTGGGGGTGACAAAGCCCCCTGCACTCAAATATGGAGGGCTGTGTTCCCTACTACCCTTGCTAATTATATATACTAAATTTGAGATACAGCTGTATCAAGGAAAGAGCATATTAACCAACCCTAAGAACTGTGCAATCTCACAAAACTGTTCATCATCTACTTTGTTGGCCATATTCAGTTGACTTAACAGATGTTGAACAAAGTTGTTTTAGACTACAGTGAGTCCCCCCATATATATATATATATATATATATTTATATAGATATATAGCTGTATGTCCCTCCTAAGAATCACTTCATTGGGGTCTCATATTAGAGGTCAGGAAGGAAAGCATGGGCATTCAACATGTGGGCTGCAATTTACGCTGTATTCCATAATGACAGTACTTCGACTATTCCACATTTTCCTAAGGGTAATGCATATGCCTGGCAATGTCCATTACTTAAAATGTAGTCAAGTGATTTTAGTGTGAGGAAGTACCAATGTATGAAGGTCCTTTTTCCACACTAATTGTATGGATTTATTTTCATGCACTGATAGTGTACTGCAGCATAAGGGATTTGCTATGTTCCTGTGTTGTGTTTTAAGTCAAGATCTCTTTTGTCAGAATTTGTGGTGGTCCAGGCAGATGTGGAAGATCCCAAAATACTTATCAGTAAAAGAGTAAACTATTTTATTAATATATATATATATGCGTGTATCTGTGTGTGTGTGTGTGTGTGTGTGTGTGTGTGTGTGTGTGTGTGTGTGTGTGTGTGTGTGTGTGTGTGTGTGTGTGTGTGTGTGTGTGTGTGTGTGTGTGTGTGTGTGTGTGTGTGTGTGTGTGTATGTGTGTATATATATATATATATATATATATATATATATATATATATAGTTATTATGCATATATATGTGTTTATTGTATATGACCTAACCACCTAAAGTCAAACGTAAAATACAGGCAAAATAAGTTCAATCATGCACAATAGCATACACAAACAAAAACTGAAAACAATAACATCAACAGATGAAAACTATTTTCTCTCCTGATATTAAAACTAAACCCCCACCAAAACACTAGTCTCAAATCTGTTTGAATAGTGGCATTGTTACCAGAAGGTTTTAATGATGTCATGGTGTAGGGTTAGGATTGGGGAAGGGGCAGCATTAAGGTAAGGGTTAACACCCATTGCTAATGATGGTAGGGAGCTCTGCTGTTATACCACCTTAGTAATGTGTGCTAACAAAACCCTAACACTAATCCTTACCCCAACCCAAGCCCTACACGTTGACATCATTAAAACTTTCCTGTAACACTGCCAGTACAAAAGACAGACTTAGACACATAAACATTCACAAGCACACAACCATTACTAAATCTATCCCCTAACCTAAACCTTACCCTTCTCCTAAAATACACAAACTCACAGACAAACACAAAACACCCTTCCTTAATCCCCAACCCTAACCTTAACTCACACACACACACACACACACACACACACACACACACACACACACACACACACACACACACACACACACACACACACAAACACACACACAGT
This sequence comes from Protopterus annectens, assembly GCF_019279795.1. NCBI lineage: Eukaryota > Metazoa > Chordata > Ceratodontiformes > Protopteridae > Protopterus > Protopterus annectens. Next base: position 747,196,567 of record NC_056735.1, on the reverse strand, counting down.
CTCACCGTCCAGTGCCACCATTTGGCCATCCATATCATCAACATTAAATCACACACCTGCATTTGTTGGACAAACTTGTTCAGTAAGATGCAATAGACCTATATATATATATATATATATATATATATATATATATATATATATATATATATATATATATATATATGCAAATATACACATATATCTTCAGTACTTTTCCATTCAGCATTTCTGTCAGATCCCTTACAATTTCCATATAATCCCAGGCCTTATTATGCAACAGAGACCAATGTCTCTCAAGCCATATATTTGCACTATATAAACATTACCATTTCTTCATCTTCTTCTCTCATCTTATTATCTGTATTATCTCCATAACAAATAATACTTATAACTGAATAATTACCTCCAACCCATTTTTCCTCTATTTCATGTCAAACATTTCTTATTCATACACATAACAAAAATGCTGTATAGTTTCTTCAGTTTGTATGCATGCTCATAATTGTAAAATCCTGCTTTATATTTCAAGTTAAGTTTGAGTGGAATGTTTTAATGTGGTAGCCACCAGAAAAATGTCAGTTTATTTGTTTCCGCAGTTCTCTTCATTCTTCTTCTTTATATTGCTTCTTTCTTTCCTGTTACTGCTCTCAGCCTACTGCAGCATAATGTAATAACACTGCTTAATCCACATTTTCCTATTTGCCTCTTTCCAAACAAGGGCAGTCTTTCATTTATTCACTCTCAGGGATTCATTAACATGTGTACATGGTACATTGAGCCTATGTGTTTCAGTTGTGTTAACATGACGAACAGGAATATTCATCAAATTACGCATACCGCAAAGAATGGCTAGACATTCTGTAACACCTGTTCATGGTCAAAACACCCGCTGGACCACATTGAGGTACAGAGTGACTTAAGCACACAATATAAACAACAGACTGTATATATATATATATATATATATATATATATATATATATATATATATATATATATATATATGCAACCTCAGTAAGTCAGCATGCTCAGACAGCACAATACAAGGCAAGGACATTTTCAATTACATAATTAAGAAGGAAAAACTTAAAGAGGAAAATGTGGTTTTATATATAAGTAAATTAGTGCACAAACAACAGTAATTAAATTTATTTTTAACTGCAGAAGTAATCCTCTCTACTTAGTGACACACATACATACACACACACACACACACACACACACACACATATCTATATATATATATATATATATATATATATATATATATATATATATATATATATATATATATATATATATATATATATATAATAAAAAGAAATGTTGACAAAGGATGTGAGAGGGACACAGATTCAGAGTAACAAAGGGGAGTAAATGTGATACACGTAAGATGAATTTATATTGCAGAGTTGAGATAATAGCAAGGAAAGCGTACACATTAAGAGATATTGTATATACTGCAGGTATTGCATATTAGTTGTGTATCCAGAAAGTTACATGCTATAATCAACATTATGCTGTACTGAAAAAGAATGTATCTTGACTAGAAGAAGTGACATCAATGTGGTGATCACAAGTAATTACATACTGCTCAGTTAAATTATATATCCTGTCATTCATGTACTTTGCAGTAGTGTGATTGACATGTAACTATTTCACAGTATGGTGCATTGACACCATTCACACTTGTGAAACAGCAGGTTGACAAACAAGCATTCCTGAGTGTTTAGCTCAAGATAATTGCATGCAAATAGATATAATTTGTTGTGCCATTTTCAATATTTACTCATGCTTGGACAATGTGCAGTGTAAATAGAAATAAACAGGTCAAACATATGAAAATACACTACTTAATACCATTCGTGAAGTATTGGTGTAAAGGTCCTGCAGCATTGTACCTCATTTGCAAGTCTAATGTGCTGGACTGCACACATACATTTGCATTATGTTGGGTTTAGACTACATGACAGTGAACTCATCACATCTTCAGTACAGGAGTTCATTACATGCACCAGTAATACAAGTCACTGACATTATTCTCTTTTTGTCAAAATTCCTACCTGAAGTGCCCCTCTAAGATCATCTGTATGGCTGATAGCAAAGTGTTGGTGCATGCATAATTCTATATTAAGGTTTTGAAAACAGAGCAGAAGTTAACAGCAGTTTATGGTGTTCCATACCAATCTTTTTGCAAAATAGGAGTGTAGATTTTGATTCTGATCCAGCTCAGAACAGATGTGTATGTGAATGTTTTCTGTGTCATGATTTACACATTTGTAGTGAGAACTGCAGTAAGGCACTCATTATATGAATAATATAGGTGCATAGCTGGACAGACCTCATATCTGGTGACTGCCCATGTATTTGAGTTATGTTGTACTTCTTATGTAACTCTATGTGTTTGTATGAAATCGCTGAGTACTATAGTCACTACATGATAACATACAAGGTGTCATAGTTAGACTTCTTCAGAAAACGCATGGAAATGCAAATTATTTTAGCACCTGATGTGCATATAGCAGCAATATTTTTAAAATGTGCATAGTGCACTATGACTGTTAACCCATAAGGTGTTGATTGTACTAAATGTTTTTCATTTATGTCAGGAAAGGTATGATCATTTTGTGGCTGATTGTGAAATATATAAGGGACCAAGTATTTTAATGTTGGTCCCTTATAGGTCAATAGTTATTGAGAAAGCATAATGTTCAATAATTGTAGACCTGAATCTGGATTTAGACAACTGAAAATCTGTATAGAAAATCTATAGACATGATCAGTAGCTGATCACTCCACTAAGGAAGGTAAATGTCAGGTGCCAAAACACAGACATTTTAAGGGATTATGAAAACACCGTGAAGCAAGTAAGTTTGTGTGTAGCTTCATAATAGTAGTTACCATTTTAGCATTCCATTTAGTGTACATTGAAATCTGCAGCCGGTTCAAGATATGATAACAAATACCTTCTCATAGAGCTATCAGTCTGTTTTTCATTAGCACAGCTAGGAGAAGTACAATAGCATGAGGGGCAGTAGAGTAATGCAGCCAGAGGTAAAAATTCACCAGTCATTGCCATAAGACGTGAACTATCATTCACCATTAGTCACCACTGCTGCTTGGTGCTAGGCATAGAGCAAATGCTGAGGACAAAGAGTGATGAGACAGAAACGGGACAAATGAGAGAGAGAGAGACAGAGAGAGAGAGAGAAAGAGAAAGACATAAAACATTTATGTTTGTGGGCCATCTCTGGCCAGATTGTGGTGTTTTAATCTGAGGTTTGTCACCATAATTATTCTTCCATATTCTGTATAATAAACTGATTCAAATATGGAGCAACTAGAAGTAGGAGATTAGAAACATGATAAGACATAAGCAGGATAATGGTGGGTTAATAACATATGTAACCAACAGTTACATACACAATAGTAATATATAGAAAATTAAATAACTGTTTGACATACTTTTATATTTGAATCCTTGACAATATGCAAAAATAAAACAGTCTGCAGCCCTGAACATTATCTCAGCACACCACCTAGGAACTCATAGTTCACAAAATATAAATCACACATTTGAAGGGACAGTGACAACAGACTGAAACACAGGAGAATGTAGGCATCAGGCTTCATCACAATAATGACAAATGTAACATGCCATAAGGTATACATTACATCCAGTTGCCTAATAAACATCTAAGGGTAACTGTGTCACAATAGTGCTATTGGTCCATATTTCTACTGTGTAGGGGGGCTAAGCACATATGTATGAAGATATCCATAATAGTGTTGATTTGCCATAGGATGTAAAACTCAGCACTAATGCTGAGGACATAAACTGAAGTGCTCTTTTTTATATGGCATATGTGGCAAGGTGTACTGTGAATGTTTCTATTTTTGAACAGATTAAACATGTGAAAAAGGGCTTGATAGGATAGTGGTGAAATGGTGTAATCAGAGTGTAGGATGCGGAGTAACAGTAAAGGAAGGTTCAGGATGGTGGAAGACCACCATAGTTATCCACTTCTTCACAAGACAAATGTAAACATGTAACAGGAGTCTGATGAATTTGGGTAGTCACCATATCAGGGCTAAGTGGCAAGAAGAGAATAATATATCACCAATAGGACCAAATAAAGTGGATCAAGCAGACACATAGGCAAAGTGGAGAGCCATGCATGGGGTGTCATTTCTTGTGGTATAAGTGCACTTTTTATCTTTTGTTGAGAGAGGACTGTTGGGGAAGGTGATTAGGAATAAGACAGTAAGGTAGGTAGCGTTGGCTAGGTAGCAGGTGCAGACACACAGGACATACAAGACAAGCAGAGATGGTGATGGACACAACTTGTTGGAAGACTCCATAACTGGGGATAGGTAGGGGACAGTAAGAATGCATCCATGTACATCATGAGCACAGTTAGTCCTCAACCTCAGAACTATCATCACTGTCTCTTGTCTCAGCTCTCTGGGTTAGTGTTATATAGGGCATTAACTTTGTAATCTGACACAGGATCTTTTCTACTCTGCTAATTCAGGCACTGAGGCCCCCCTCCATCATGTCCTCCACCAGCTCTGTCTGCTTCTGAATGGTGACAAAATCGCCACCTCCAGTACTACTTCTGACTGGTACTATTACATCAGCAGCTGGTTCAGAATTAACTGATGAAGTTGGAGCAGATAGGCAGGAATTGTGGAGGCAATGATGATAGGTTGTGACCAAGATGTGCTGGGTATCTGTGCAGCCTGTAGTGGTGCCACTGCAGCTATCTGTGGAAGTATGGGGAGCCAATCCCAGTGGTCCCTATGCTGATAGTCATTTGTGTTGCAGCAGCAATGTTTCCCCATACAATAAAATAAAAAAGACAGAAAGAGAGAGAGAGAGAGAGAGATAGGGGTGGGGAAGAGAAAGCATAGATAATACTATCAATGCCATGTCAGTTTATTTCAAAATATAAGCAAATATAACACATAACTGTATTAACCTAGGCATATCCAGATATAATGCAAATGCATTAATGTGTCATAAAATACATCAGTCTCAATTCTATTATAACTAATATGAAAATATTAGGTGTCTATGGAATATGGGATATATGCATTCAAATTAAATGCCTCCAGTTACAAAAACGGAATGTATAATGTTATTTAATATTGTAGTAAATGCTTTTTAGAAAATATCCAGTAATTAAAAGCTAATTGCTGTAGCTGGGAATTGAACCCACACACAGCTAAGTTGATTTACTCATTAGCTAATGCAATAACCAAGCACTATTGGAGCAGGTATATATGCTAGATAGAAAGGCAAGATAGGCCTACTCAGTTGTGTGTGTCTCAAGGTCATATGGACAGATGCCCTGCAATTTGGTAAGATTAACTACATTGCAGATGTACTATGATCTTGCTTACATGCATATCTTGTCCATACTCTGTGCCTCTTGGAGGTATGCCAGTCATTTATGATGTGATTCCTTGTCCTCAGCAGCTGCACAGAACAAGACAAAGAAAAAAGAAGAATGATGAATAACTGTATTGCCTGGCTAATGCATGGTGCTGTACTGGCTGCTAAGGATCACTATACTTGCACAACTCATGGATATTTTCAGTTCTAAATTCTGTTTCCCATTCACTTAGGTGGTCCTACTTGCACCTCTTTATGTCAGTATAATGGTGACTGCCATGTTCCCCACTATGTCAACCGCCACTTGCACTTAGCCAAACCATTGCAAGTTTCTGTGTTTAATGAGACCTAGTATAGTTATTGTGAAGAAGCCTACAGCTGTAATGCTTTATGAGGAGTGCCACAAAGATCATTGACTCCTCTACCCACCACATTTGGGCTCTAAATGTGGCATCACCCTCACCTTTACCTGCCATGTCTTCTGAAGGACACCTAGAAATATGTCAGTGAATTGCTGCAGAATTCAGATCTCACTATATCAGCCTGTGCTCAACAATGGACAACCTTGCCAGATGTGTTTGCACAACTGAATGCACAAAAATGGCCTGCCAGAGAATTTGGGTATGCCTCATTCAAAATACATTGGAGATGTGAAATATGGCACTCAGACTTGGCCATGTACAATGCTCACTGTATTTACACATGTTCCTCTGTACAACTATGAATTACTTTAGGATGATGATAACTGAATTACATTTCAAAGATTATATTGTCATCTCTACACCTATGCTCTATAATTGTTGATATTAATCATTGCTACAGTCTTCTAACACCATCAGATTATATGACATCAAGTCTAATTTGGACAAAATGGGTGGATGGCACAGTCAGACTACAAACTTTGAGTGGCACTACCTGGGATTTGAACCAATGACTAAAAAGAATGCTAAAAATCTAAATGGTGCTTATTAACTGCTAATACCATAGGAGAACAAACCTTTTGAAAGTGTAAGTTGAGGTGTAACCGTTTCAACATCAATGAAGATCTAATTATGTCATTCCTGTATGTGTGTGACTTTCACTTATTATGTTACTGGAGTTATATACAAATGCCAGTATTTATTTATGAAAAATAAATTTCATATGCATTGACTTGCATGGCCTGAGTAAATCACACTGGGGGGTGCCATACATACTTTACATGACACACTACCATACACACCTAATAATTATACTTGACAAGTCATGCTTTTTTTTCTAATAAATGTTGTGTTGATTATGCATATGCAAGGGTAATTTAATTAACTATCATTTTTGTAATGCTTACCATTCTTTTCACATATTATAGTTGATGTATTTAGCAGTCATTACACAGTGTTGTGTTGCATTTATTTTTATTTTTTTAAATGTCACTTTTAATTCATATTAGATTTCTAATACATTTTCTGTAACACTAATTATTCTAAACTGTACATCATTAAAACTGCATATAAACTGGACTCAAAACCTGTATTATCTGTGCTGCTTTTCCATACTTACTGAATTAACACCTTGAGCCACAGAGAAAGTTAATCAGCCGTTGTATTTTCCAAACTCAGTGCTATCAGAAGTGCTGATGGAATTGTAATGGCTCTAGTCTCATTTACACTACTGAATGTAACTCAAATTAAACTTTTGCATTTTTACCTTCAGATATGAAATGTTGGTGAAGGATAATGACAGCTGAAACATAATGACATGCATGGACAAGTGGCGTGAAAATGCAGAAGAAAAAAAGTTGTAAAATTTTCAAGCAAATCCAAAAAAGGGATATATCTAGCAATATACTTGTGGCATTACTTGGACACATTTAACATTTTAACACTGTTTACCCTGTAATAACTTACATTTCTGTTAAACATCATAAGGCCTTCAGGTAATGACAATTCTTGAGAAAGGGGCCACACAGAAGATTAAATAAGCTCATTTTGACACACCATGCAAAGGTATGAATTACACATTTTTAAATGAAATGTATTACTGTCATGTTTACTACTTGGGAGAAATGGATATGAATCCAGTCTATTGCACATATTTCCTCATTCATCTTGTTTCTGATTTTATTTACTACCACTCTAGTAAATGCCATATTATTTACATAATGCATATGGAATATTGTTAATACTACTAAAACTAGATCAGTTTCTAACAGCAAAACATTGCGTCATTGGGGATAGAATAATCAAATTATCAAAAGTTGGAACCAAACCCTGCATTATTGTTGGCATTGAACGTACGCCAGTGCATTAGCATATTGAGCCACAGTGAAAGTTATATATCTACACTCTTTTTGCCAATCTATGTGAAGTATTTTTAGTATTATATTATAAAAATGTTCTTTCAAATAAATATGGTTAGTGTTATGCTTAACAGAAATTCACAAAGAGTATAAATAATGTTTTTAATATTCATTAAATGGAGTTGGGTTGTTCAATTCGTAAGAAAAAGTGTGCGACAATTCTCATTCTGACACCCTCAATGAAAATATCTGTAGTCTGGATGTGAACCAGGCATTACCTCTGCTATTTCTCCAGATTTACTCATTAACACCTTGAGCCACAGAGAAAGATAATTGACACATGGATTTTTAACTCTTCATTGTCCAAAGTGCTTAATGGAACTGCATTGCAGAAAATCTTATTTGTAGAACTGGTGACATTCTAAATAAAATTTCTTTGTTTTTGCCATGGTAAATGAAACATTATTCACTGATAGTGACCACTGATAGTCCCTGTTGCCTGATATCAAGTGGTGTGCAAATGATGATGTAAAAAAAAAGAGAGAAAGAGAGAGCGAGAAAGAGAGAGAGAGAGAGAGAGAGAGCATAAAAAATATATGTCAGTGTAATGATTTTTCAACTTTGTGGTGTTATACCATCCCTGGGATACATGAAAGCTAAAACTCCATGCAGGAACAGTGTAGCAGCTCCTGCATGGAGTTCAGCCGCTGAGCGATTCAGCAAACAGCTGATCTGATGTGCATGAGCCTGTCTGCACTGTTCCTGCATGGAAGACCGTGCAACATGCTAATCACCTCATTTGCTGGTGAAAAACATGAAAGTGAGGTGAATTAGTGATTCAGGGTGCAGCCAGATCCCTGTGCAGGAACAGTGTCAGTGCAGAATGTGTTCAGTTACTAACTGAACACATTCCTGCAAAAAAGAAAACAGAAGTATGACAGCACAAATAAAAGCATGTATTCACATCTCTAGTCATGCCAATGGCCACATATATGGCTATTGGCATGAATAAATGTTTAATTTTAATATAAAATATTTTTGTGGCCGATCTTGGCCATTTATGCATAGCACAGTGGTGCACAAACACGATAGTGCCAAAAAATTAAAAAAAAATGTAAAAATCCAAGTTTAAAGAAAATCTGCATTTTGCCATTATAGTCTATGCAGTGCAGAATCAAAACAATACCAGGGGGACACTGGTTGCCAAGGAGAAAGGCTCCGTGTCAGTGCAGTATCTATGGGTTAAAGCAGTGGGGTATGCAAATGAGCAGAAATTTACTGAATCACAAGTGCAAAACCTGCACCTAACCGTGCATGTGCTAGAACAGGATCATATAGGCAGGAGTAGCAACTAACATGAAAAGGATGTGTTTTCTGCTTACTATAAGCATGTTGGAGCTCTGTTGGCTGAGTTTGAGCTTAGCTAAGCACAGCTAAGCAAGAGTGTGTATCTGAGGCTGTAATGTCTTACACCGTGAAATGAAGAGTGTGTTCGCATCCAGGGATGGACATTTCTGCTAAAATGGGTTTAACTTAGCTAAACAAATTTGTGTAGCATGCACTGGGACTTAAACAAACAAACAAAAAAAAACATAGGAAACGGCAGCACTGTGTATATGTAAGCAAGTGTGTGTGTCAGAGGCTGTATAGCCTTGTTTACCTTGCCTAAATGGGTGTGCGCAGCGCACATTGGGATTTAAACCACAAAAAATAAAACATATGGCAAATGACAAGTGGAACAAGAAAAAAAAAAGGAAATAGCAGAATAAAGGCACTCAAATACAAGTAATAGAGCTGACCGGTGGAATGTATCATACTCAGCTAATCACACAGGCAGCATCAGCAGCACACCACTATAAACTATGCAAACACCTTTCAGCTTGGTTTTTCCCACAAACTCTATACCACCATTGTACACAGATGGGGAAATTGTACCTGACAATACTAACAAAATGTTAGGGGCTGCTGTTGCTGTCATACATCAGTATGTGCAAGAGGCTGAGGGTTGTGAAGAGGACAATGCTGACAACCACCCCAGACTTATGAAGAGGAGGAGAAGAGTGTTCAGGCCCAGGGTAACCTACCAGGGGCTACCTGATCTGGAGAGAGTAGAGCATTACAGAGTGGACAGGGACATAGTGCAACAAATTGTGGAGCTGTGCCAGCCTTGTTTCACATCCAGAACAAACAGAGGGGAACCCATCCCAGTGGATACCAAGGTATGTATAGCTCTAAGAATACAAGCTGCAAGTACTTTCCAAAAACCAACTGGAGATACCATGGGGGTCTCACAGGCATCTGCATCCAGGATATTCCACCAATTCCTGGATGCCATGTGGCCACATCCCGAAGAGCACATTAAATTCCCCACCACCCATGAGGAGAGGACCTGCAATATGCGTCTCTTCCACCAAGTAGCAGACTACCCAGAGGTACTGGGTGCCATAGACTGCCTGCACATCCACATCAAAGCACCACCTGTTGACCGGGGTAGGGCCTACATAAACCACAAGGGGTTCCACTCCATAAACTGCCAGGTTGTGTGCGATGCCCAGGGCATTATCATGAATGTGTGTGCTGGCTGCCCTGGAAACTATCACGACTCCTACATCTGACATTCCTCACAGCTGTATCAGCAGTTTGCCAGGGGGGGACATCCCATATGGCTATTTAGTGGGGGATGCTGGCAATGCACTGGAGCTGTGGATGATGACACCCATCAGAAATGCACACACCCACACAAGAATGCCATAATGAGGTACATGCACAAACCAGGATCATTATAGAGTGTGTGTTTGGGATGCTCAAGTCACGGTTCTGCTGCCTTGACATATCCAGTGGAGCCTTGCAGTACTCTCCAGCCACATGAGTACACATGGTCATAGTATGTGCCATGCTACACAATATAATCCTGCAGAAACAGCTGCAGCAGGAACAAAATTGGGAAGAGCCACACAGCCCCTTACCATTGCCAAGGCCTCCACAGGCACAGAGGGACTAGGAGGAGAAACAGTAGAAGTAGAACAGGAGAAGGAGTATGCTCTGGCCTTGGCAAAGAGGCAATGCATAGTATATGCACTGACACTGTAGTGCCACAGGGACTGATCTCTCTCTGTGTGACTCACACACACAGTTAAATGGAGGCCAAACAACGCACCACCTATACTTGACCATGTCTAGGCAGTGTAATGTGTGCATGCAGCATAGTTATGCCTAAAGCACCACTCTCAAAACAGCTGCAGGCACAAGGTATGCCAGTCTCTGTAACAAATTAAACTAATGGAGTGGAATTGTTTGATAGCATAACTATGGTATTGATCAAGCATGTAAGGGAATGGGGTGGCTAACTGGGATAGCAGCAGACCACTGACAGCTCTGTGGGACAGCAGGATGTGTATCCTCAGTACTGCCCTACCCACACCATGCAGTACCACCTTAGTTGACAAATACTACTGCAGTATATGTGGTGAGCCAAATAACTGGGAGGTCATAGGACACATCCATGGATGTCAGAGTGGGGGTCCCATACCCACCAACAACCCCACACAGCATATCAGCTGTAGACAATCATACAGAAATGCCTGAAAAAAGGCCCCCACATGGCAACATCCATGAAATCCCCACTCACAGACCTTTACACAGTGATATGATATCACAGCAGGTCTAAAAGTGGAAGTATGGCTCTGAAAGGTAAGAAGTCTGAAAATACAAATGTCTATGGCAGAGCAATATGACCTGTGGTTGATACTGTTATGTCTGTAATCTAAAAGATAGGGCAAACCACTATCCTACATGGGACCAAGATGTTAAGCAAAAATCAGCACAGTCTGTGCAGATGTGTATTGTGTGCAGTTGTGTCAGTCCCTCATAGTCCGATAGAAATGCAGTAACATGTTCCTAGACTTAAGCAGCATCCAGCTGTCACCCAGAGTGATGGCACAATAGTAACAGAAAGCAATTGTCACTAACACCTACCATCAACTTACTGGTGCCATCCCAGGGGAGTCCCCTGCCAGCAGCCTGGGAACATATTATCATCAGAATGCACTGCCCTGCTACAGAAGGCCTGCATCTGTCACAACTGGCCTACACACCTCTGGCAAATGCCTGTGCCTCACTCACAGTGCCCTTAAGTTAGTGTCATGGGGTCCATAACATCAACATAGCACAGGCCACAAAATGCAAAGAAAGGCCATGCTGACAACTGCTAGGAGCAAACCTGCTAGCCTCAGGGAGCCAGAAATCAGGACAAAGCCATGAATAATGGGGTGATGAAGGTCCAAAGAGAAGGACACCTGTAAAATACTGCTCTAATAATGTTATAAAGTTGATGGAATGATTTGTAGTAGCATGGGATGTCTGATGGGTACGAAGACTGAAACTGCAATGTCAACTGTCAGTAATATCTAACTTCACCCCTGAGTGACTTGCAAAACACTTTTGCTGGAAAACCACACTTGTTTGGCTAACCAACAAGATATATGGGTCATGGATATGGTCATTCTGTACAGTCAACAGGCAGGGCTAGGAGTTTAAACATGGGAATGCACTCACTGCAGGCAGGCCTAACCCTGGAAGATGGTGACATGTCTGCACCCACAGAAGCCTGGGCTATCGCCATGGGGAGTAACACACCCCTCCCTGATCACTAATCCTATGCAACATCCTGACCCCAACATGTCGCTATCCAAGCAAAATGAGGTGGGCCATACATATATGTGTGACAAACAGAAACCTCCAGTCTGGTCAAACAGTCTGACACACACAAGACCCTCCAAGTGCAGTCAACTATTGAGGAGAGCCCAATGCAAAGTACAGGTAGCTATAGGTAAACATATCTGCCAAGACACCCCCCCCCCACATATCTTATCCCCTACAAATCTATCTGGATTCTGACTGTCACCCTGAACCTGTCTGACTTTTATTACCCAACTGTGGACTTCAAATCAGACCAGGCCAGAGCATAAATGCACAGTGATTCCACCATTGTAATATATCACCAAGGTGCTGCACCATTTCCACAACACCAACAGTCAATTGCTTGTAGGCACACCCCTAAACAGGCTGTATTGTGCAAGAATGCATAACATTTGGCTCATAAACCTTGTGTGTGTATCATCCATCCTGTATTCCTCTGGTAAATCACTGTGATATTCTGAGGAGGCATGTCACAAGGTACTGAAACAATACATGACAGTGTCAAATGGTATATATGACAGATGTCTGCTAAAACAAGCCCTGTAACCCTAGCAAACCATATAATACTGAGAGAAATTGTCACAATCATTGTATGGCCCATTGTCCCCACAATTGGATAAGCTATCTCCATATATCCTGCAGCAAAAGGTTGAGAGGTATGGCTGTAGCACAAAACAGACTGGACTGGAGTTCAAAAATTCCTGGAATGGAATCCCACATGTACTATAGAAGGACACACTGGGCATGGTTATACATTTAGTATCTAGGAATGAACAGGCCTTCCCCACCCAGTGCACTTTCCATTGCCCCATCTTAGCAGTCCAGGAGATTTCTGTCACCATAGAAGTCACTTTTGTTAAACCCAGACCCAGAAGCTCTATGGTGCATACGATAATTGCACAACACGATAATACAAATAACTAGTTAGGTAGGAGTTCTAATCTCAGTCTGGGCAAATGTAAAAGTGTGTGTGTGTGTGTGTGTGTGTGTGTGTGTGTGTGTGTGTGTGTGTGTGTGTGTGTTCACAACTAAAAGCTTCTGGTCCGTTCCAACCGAGTACATTTCCTCTTTCCCTACTTTAGCAGTTCTACAGATATCAGTCATCTTAGAAGTGCCTTCCATCAGGCTTCAATCCCATAAGCTCTGTGGCTTGTGCGATAACTGCATAACACGATAGTACAAATAACTAGTTAGGTAGGAGTTGTACTCTCAGTCTTAGCAAATGTAGACGCGTGTGTGTGTGTGTGTGTGTGTGTGTGTGTGTGTGTGTGTGTGTGTGCGTGTGTGTGTGTAAGACTGAGGAAGTTGTGATTTTGTTTGTTCATAGGTGAAACAGTTTTATGCCATATCCACCCATGACACTTCACAGTGCCGCACCTTATCAGTCCAGATGATGTCAGTCCCTTATCAGCAACCTTGGCCAGCTATCAGCCCTGTAGGCTCAGTAATGCATGTGATAAAGGCTAAACACTATAGTACAAATTACTAGTTTAGCAGGGGTTCTACTCTTGCATCCAACAAATGTGTGTGTGGGTGTGTATGTTTGTAAGTAGAAGTATTTTGATATGTTTCCCACCCACTGCCCTACTTTATCAGTCCTGCTGATGTCATTCCCCATATCAGCATCTTTGGCCAACTCTTAGTCCAGTAAGCTCTGTAGTATGTGCAGTAACTGTGTAACACTGTAGTCCAGCTCACTAGTTAGGTAGGGTTCTACTCTCACATCTGGTAAGTGTGTGTTTATGTGTGTCTGTTTGTAGGACAAATTATATTGATACGTTTAACACCCACTGCACTACTTTATCAGTCCTGCTGATCTCATTCCCTTTACAGGTTTACAAGTGTGTAATAGGTAATGGCCCAGAAGCCTTAACAAGCCTAGCACATAGAAGGGCCCTGGATTGTGCCACCCAATGTTATATCCCAGTGCTTGTATCAAGTATAGCCACCGCAGTGGTCCTTGGATTGAACTGTCTATTATTCATCCACTCATCAAGATTTCTCTGGAACAGGGTCAGCTAGGTGCTCTGCATGACATGTATGGGAAGTGTATTCCAGGGCATGTGCAGTCTATTGGTGAGGCACCTGTCCCACCAGCATGCTGTGGTGATTGTGGTACTGAGGTAGAAGTCTCTACAGTGTGTGGTGTGGATGGATTTATATATAGCATTTCTAAACCAGCTGGGTCAGACATGACTTTGTAAGTCAAGCACAGATAGCTGCTAATTAGGTGATATAACACAGAGAATAGTTTGGGTCTTCTGGGCCTATCTGTGTAGGATGTGTGTTTAATGCCTAGGAACCCCTTTGTGAGGTGCTTCTGTGGCTTCTCCAGCTGTAGTAGGTTTCTAGTGAAGTACATGGTAAATGGGCCATAATACTTAGGGAGTGGTCTAATGAGGGAATAGTAGACAGAGATCATTACTTCTGTCTTCCTGGATGCAAAACCCTTGGTAATGCAATGTGCCATATTGAAGGACTTCCTGACCACAGTGGCAATGTGGTGCTTGAAGGAGAAGTTGCTGTCATCCTGTGTCCTCAGATCTCTTATAATGCCTACAGTGTTCATTGGGCTCCCATTGATGTGGAACTTACTGGGAACTAGGTGTTTTACCAAAGGGGATGATGATGCATTTTGTGGTTTTAAGCTTCTGGCCATGGTTTCCACACCACTCAATGGTCTCACTGCGGCCTTTCTGTAGGATGTCTGCATCAGTTGTCTAGTTCATGATAGCTCCCAGCTTGCAGCCCTCTGTGAACTCGGTCAACCAGAGTTCCTTTGGGTTGGGCTGGACTCCTGAGAGGTTGATGCTGTACAGGACACTATCCAGTATTAATCCCTGTGGGACTCCACTCATGACTGCTTGCCAGTCTGACTTGGAGTTTGCCATTGTCACACTGTGTCTTCTGTGAACCAGTATGAAAATCACCCACTGATATAAGGGTTGGTGTCTAGGTTGTTTTGCTTACCAATAATCCCTGACTGAGAAATGGTATCAGAAGCCTTGGCCAGATTGATGTAGGCTGTATTCACTCACTGAAAGATGTCAACCAGGTTGAGCAGGCAAGATATGCCATTCACAAAAGCCAAACTCTGTGGGGTCCAGAGTTAGGAGATCACCTGTATCTTGGTCAATTGGGTCCCAGATGATGCTCTCATACCTGTGCATAGTACACTTGTCAGGCTAAGCAACAAATAATCCCCAGGGTCTGTAGATGCTACCTCTATATGGAGAGGGTTGACTGCAGCAGTGTGCCATTTTGAAAGGACAAAGCCTGAGATGAGGCTGTGACTAACCAGGGCGCACAGATGTCATGCCAGGTCTCTTTGTATGTCATGTAGAACACAGCCATGGATATGTTGGGGTCCCATGGAAGCTGTATCCTTGCCTGTAGACAATGCAGGTCTAACCTGGCCTGCAGTAATACTGGGTGCCTGGCATTCATCTGCCATTGTGATCATCCCCTTGGGGAGAGGGGTAAAGCTAGCACTGAATTTGTTGGTAAGACTGTGGCCAATATATGTTGTATCAGGATAGGAATCATCATTTTGCATTAACTCACAATACTTGTTGTTATTGCTGTGGAGGTTGCTGATGTAACTATCAAAGGCTTTTGTGATTGTCTTCAGTGTCTGCTGCAAATCTGTCTTCATAGCTGCCTGTAGGTGATTCCATGAGGGATCCCACGTTGTGTCTGACACTAATAAGGGGATTCACCAGTTTTGGGACACCACCATTTTCTGCAACAGTGTCATCTTTCTGTTGTACACATTAGTAATGGCAGAGGACCATCACAATGGCTTCCAGTGTTTGGAGGACAGTGTCTGTGTTCTGTTGGCTATGGCTAGTACCATGTATTCATGTACATGTTTGGCAGTGCATTTGTGTAGGATGTGACAGTCATGCAGCTATTTCCCAATGGCATGGGTGCAGTGAAGTCATCCACCCATGTTTTTATGACTGCACTGTTAGCATTGGAGAGGTTTTGCAAGGTGGTTACCTTTGTGGGGTGTGTGGGTGGGATGTTGAGCTGCATGTTGGATCTGACCAGGTAAGGATTGACAACTGTGATCGAACACAGTCCATATGTAAGTAATCAACACAGGTCAAGGTTGTTGCATCCTTTACTGGAGGTCAGTATGAGCCGGTTCAGGGCATTGGAACTGATGAATTCCATGAAGCGATGGGCCAGTGTACTGGTGCTAGACTACTTTCCCCAGGTGGTGGAGGAGTAGTTGAAGTCTCCTACTATGTCAGTGTTGAGTTGGACCTTCATAGATGCCAGGGTGTTGAGGAATGTGCATTGGCAGTCTAGGGACATAGCTGGGGACCAATAGCAGGCTATAATGTGGATTGCAGTATTCCCCAAAGTCAGTTTTACCGAAAGTACCTCCGATGCATTATGCTTGTATACTAGTCTGGAGGTGTGCATGTCCATTATAGATATGGAGACACCACCTGTGGAGGTGTGGTCCATGTTTTTGCACTGACAGCTGTGGAATGCATCATAGCCTGTTAGTGCAGGGCTGCTGTCTGATGCTGTGAACCACCTCTCCGTCACAGCACAAATGTCAATGTCCTCTACTCTGAGGAGTGTTTTGAGTGACTGCAGCTTAACAGTTAGATGTCTACTGTTAAGCAGCATGACCCTCAGATTGCATACATGTCTAGCTGTTGATCTCATAATTTGATTTGGAACACTGACTATTAAGGCACTATAGGGGTGGCAAGACACTTACCCTGTACCTGGAAACCCAGGGCTGACAGATTTAGGACATCTTTGGCAAGGCATTGAAGTCTGTCAATCATGTTATCCAAGCAGAGAGATACTGGATCCCCTGAGAATGACAAACAGCACGTAAGCCAATGTTGCAGTCAGTTATCTGTTGATAGTACTGCAGCATCATTCTGGGTGACGGCAGCATACTGCTCAGGGCTACTGTCACACCTGCCTGGACCACATAATCTGAGTCTTCAACCATGTCTCTTGTCATGTAGCCCAGTATTGTGGAAGGTGGTCAGCCTTAGGAGCTTAGGTTGAGGGGCACACTGTGTAGGTGACATATGTGTCCTTTGGCATGTGCTATGTCGTGGTATCTGAGTGGGTGTCTGTCTTGCTGGTTTGTGCTGTTTGTGTAAATGTCCATTGAGTGCTTCTGTGAAGGTGGGTGTGTGCCTTTTCAGTGCATGTCAGGGCTGTCATAGTGGGTGTTGTGGCGAGCTATGTGGAGCACATGGTGTGGTGCAGGTGTTGATCACATCCTCTTGACCAGCTAGTCTAGTGTTTGCTGGAGAGTGCATAGTTCCACATTTGGTGATATAGAGGTAACTCTCACTGGTCTGAGTGCTTGGAGTTTAGAGTAGAGGGTTGTGTGTGTACATGAGGCAGTTGCAATAGTGCCTCAGAATGGACAAGTGCACCAGGTTAATGGGTGAAAGCACAGAAAATCATACTTCAATCATGCCAGGAGTGGTGGCCATACGTAGCAAGTACTGGGGCTAATGCCCCGATAAACGAGTACTGCGTATGGCTCCCAGGTGTGAAACACATTGATACAATAACCTGTTGAAGTGCAAAGCTATAATGCTATTTGAAGTGCAAGACAGAAAGAACTAGCAAGATGTACAGGAGAAACTGAAGGCAGACTTCCTGCCACATGTAATACTTTACCTCAGCTGTGCAGTTATCAGCAGCTTTGGCCAGTTTTAAGTCCAGTAAGCTCTGTGGTGCCTGCAGCAACTGTGTAACACTATAGTACAAATCACTGGATAGGCAGGGATTCAAATCTCAGTACTGGCAAGTGTGTGTGTGTGTGTGTGTGTGTGTGTGTGTGTGTGTGTGTGTGTGTGTGTGTGTGTGTGTGTGTGTGTGTGTGTGTGTGTGTGTGTGTGTGTGTGTGTGTGTGTGAATGATGTACTGTGTGGGTTATACAATTCTGACTTATGTACCACCCTTTAGACTTCAACCTCACTCCAATTTAGCTGCTCTGCTGCTGTCATTCACCTTAGAAGTACCTTTAGACAAAATTAAATTATATAATCTCTGTGGCATGTGTGGTAACTGTGTAACACTATAGTAGAAATAACTTCGTAGGCAGGAGTTCTAATCTCAATACTGGCACGTGTTTGTGTGAGGGTCATGTACTGTGAAGGTTATACCATTTTGAGTTGTGTACCATAATACTCATCCTGATTTAGTAGTCCTGTTGATGAAATTCACCTTACAAGTAACTTTGGATGAGGTGAAATTGTGTAAGCTCCATGGTGCATCTGATAACTGTGTAACACTATAGTAGATCTAAATAGATAGGTAGAAGTTCTAATCTCAATACTGGTGTGTGTGTGTGTGTGTGTGTGTGTGTGTGTGTGTGTGTGTGTGTGTGTGTGTGTGTGTGTGTGTGTGTGTGTGTGTCATATCTTGCGTAGCTGATGACATTTTGATGTGTGTACCATACATGGCAGGTGACCACCTCCTGATGCCATTACTTTATATAGTATGGTAATGGCATCTGCCTCACATGCAGCATGTGTAACCATTGTACAGGCCATACCAGTCCTCTGTACAGATGTGTCTGGAACATCCAGATGTTTGGAACCTATTAGTGCTCTGTCTGCCTTAACAATGCCCATGTATGTTATATAGTTGCCAAACAGGCCACAATGAGTGTACTGACCCATATGGCAGCATCAGGTAATCATACCTGACTGAAACAGCATAGTGATACATCTATTACCCTCACATTTGTCCAGGCTTGTAGATGCAATACATGAGTCGATATGCTTGGTTTTACAAGTGAACTGTTCATGTCATGGGTCTCATTAAAGGTTGGGGAAGGTGTACATATTGTGGTCTCAATCAGTTTATATCAGAAACAAATGGCATCTTAACAGTTGTGTGTATACATTTTATATCCACTGTGTAGCAGTAATGTTTCACACATGTCCCTACCTTAGTCAGTTTGTCCAATACATTTTGCTGGTGTCTGTCCAGATGTCTTACACTAACAGGTTGTGAGGTATGCTACAGGAATGTTACATTCTCTTCAGACAGGCCCCAGTGGTGATCACTGTGATGCAATACAATTAGCCCCACCACAAGTGAGCATGCACATAAAGTAATATGGTTATTTGTCATAGTTGTGTGCATGGTAACTTGCATGCCCTCCATATGCCTGGGGTATTGTCAAAGCACAACTGAACAATTTCATACTCACCATCTTCAGGCTGCTGTCCCATATGCAGACCAGAGTGACCTATGTAGTTGTGGGAGAGAATTATTGTCAGCAGACTCACATGTACCCTTGGAAAAGGATGGATGCAGTATGTCTGCACATTTACAGTACAAGCTCCAATGTTACACAATTTGCTGTCCTTCACCATAGATTTGCACTTCTGTGCATTAGAAATCCCCATCCACAACTGCAATCACACCTGGCACATGCATATAGATACTGTACAGATACAAGTATGTCTCATACAGTAGTCTACTGATCCCCACTGGGACCTTACCTGCATACTCCTTGTCCATTGTGTGGGTGCCACCCACCTACAGCAAGTGAGAATTTGTACACTGGTGTTGTACTGTGATGGGTGGCCCAAGCTGGTCAAGGAACTCCTCATTTGCTGTCATTGGGGGCTGCATGGCTGGTCTTCCACCTGGGGTTGTGGGGTCCCTGGTCATGGCAACAGCCCTTTGCCAGGTATGACATATGAGGTTGTTGTCATGATGCTGCACCTGCTCATATGTACATGTGTCCAGGCCCATTTAATTTACCCTGTGGACAGGCACATTCCACAGGGTGGTCCTCTCCCACAGATGTTGGTGGCTTTGGTCCAACAGTACTGTGTGGTTCTGTATTATGGCTTCCATTATCAGGTTGCATTTCACTGGTGAAAGGTTCTTCCGCTGGTGATGTGAATACCAGTAGTCAATACTAACAACCATACCAGTAGCCAACACTCAAAACCACACCATGTCCCTGTAGTCTATCAGCACAGTATCAGCTTGCATTGCACTCCTGGTCCTGATGACTCACATTGCCTGCAGTGAGGACATGTTGTTTGCATAATCCATCACTCCTCATTCAGGTCTGTGTAAATGGATGAC
This sequence comes from Protopterus annectens, assembly GCF_019279795.1. NCBI lineage: Eukaryota > Metazoa > Chordata > Ceratodontiformes > Protopteridae > Protopterus > Protopterus annectens. The sequence continues at coordinate 747,176,102 of NC_056735.1, read as the reverse complement.
ATTAGCCATCTTCCATGCAGATTGTGTGTGGATGGTGCTGCGGCTTGATGTGATTTCAGTATGTAATGAAGCTGGAAGCACATGCCTAAGTTCATGTAGGATGCACACAGGGATGATGTAACATCCCATGGATACTTACATTTGGTGCTTTTCAGTAGGCAATATGTACCTGCTCACTGATGATGAGGGGAGGTGTGTGGGTGCAGTATATATCCACCTATAGTGATGCTGAGCCAGGGGGGGTGTTTGCCCTAACCCAATCTGCATCAGGTTGCCTGTAGCTCTATTGTGTGTGTATGTGATCTGATTGGGCACCATTACAGGTTGGGTTGGTATGTTGCCTCCAAGATTGCAGACATATGGGAAGATGGCCTCATGTTTGTCCCTGGTGGATTTGTAATCATAGTTGCCCTTAGAGTAATCCACCTGTGACCTTATATGCTTGTTCAGACAATGGCTGACTTGATGTCAGGTTGGTTTCTGCCCATACTTTGCCCTGTACGGCTACTATAGGAACCAAGTCTGTGGTTTGTGCAATGCTGCTTTCCAGCAAAGGGGATTACTGTACATTGGTGGATGCAAGTGTGACAAGTAAGGTATTGCTGAGACCATACAGCCATGTATGTGTTTAATTGGTTGTTTGTAGTGGGCATTGCTGTAAAGTCATAACACAGTTGGACACCTCTCCAATTTAGTAATGATAATCATGCTTACTGTACTAACCATGGCTGTATCAGGGTAATGCAACAACCAGTAGCTGTAGACATGTCACTTATTTGGGTGCACAGTAACTAAGATTACAAGTGTACAACATGTACAGCTGTTTTAACTGATATTTTGCATCCCATGTCTGTTTTCATGAGGTAGACATATACACCTACTCATACTGACATGTGCATAGCTAATACCTCACATACATGTCTGTTCTATGTCAGTATAGCACACTAAATTCACACGCCTGCTGCACAGTCATCCTTCTCAACCTGTTACAGGAGGACATCTGTAGGATGCCATGCATACATGGGTGCAATGGGACAAAATCAGTGACAGTGTCTCAATATTGCTGTAACATACGTGAGTCATTCAATAGCACAGTAGCCTTTGTACTGACAGGCATCCTCTGGAGAATATCCAACAGTCATATGGCAGGAAGACAGGGGAAAGGCTAGGAGGGTGGTATTGAGAGTAAGAATTGTTAATGCTGGCAGTATGAGTGGTGTAGGGACCAGGCTAGCAGATATGATGGCCAAGGGATGGTTGACATATTGTGTGTGTGAAAGAGACCACATGGAAGGGGATTATGGCTGTGTGTATGGTAGGCAAGTCAAAATTGTGCTATCAAAGTGAGGACTGGAAGTGGAAGGCGGTAGGGCTTTTGCTGAAGGAACAGTATGTCAAGAGTGTTTTTGGAGAATGACACGTGTCTGATAGAGTGGTATTTCTGAGGCTGTAAGCTGATGGTATAATGATGACTGTTGTTAGTGCATATGCTATGCAAGTTGGTTGTGTGATGGATGAGAAAGAGAAATGTGACATCAGTTGGATGATGTGGTGATGACTGTACCCAAGGGTAACAGACTGGTCATTGCAGAAGATGTAAATTAGGCATGTTGATGAAGGGAACAGAGGGGATGGGGAATTGATGGGTATGTATGGTGTTAAAAGGAGTGGAGATGGTGAGATGGTAGTTGATTTTGCAAAAAGGATGGACATGGCTGTGGTGAATACGCACTATGACATGAGAGAGGAGCATAGGGTGACATACAAGAGTGGAGTAAGAGCCACACAGGTGGAATATATCCAATGTAGGTAGGGCCAGTTTGAAGGAGATTGGAGACTGTAAAGTGATGACAGGGGAAAGTGTATTTAGGCAGCAGGGAATATTGGTATGAGAGAAGATGTTGGTGATTGAGATGAGAAGGAGTGTGGGGGCAGCACCAAGGATCAAATGGTGTGAATTGGAAAAGTGTGCTTGTGAGGTGGAGTTCAGGGCAGAGTTAAGAGAGGCTCTGGGTGTCAGTGACAATCTAACAAATATCTGGTTAAGTACAGCAGAGCTGGTAAGGGAGACAGCCAGACTGGTGCTTGGGATGACATGTAGATGGAGGAAACAGTACAAGAACACCTGTTGGTGGACTGAGGAAGTACAAGACAGTATACAGAGACAGAAGTTGGGAAAGAAGGAGCAGGATTGTCATAGAGATTATGAAAATAGGCAGGGGTATGAGAAGAGGATGTGCATGGCAAAGAGAGAGGTGGCAAAGGTTGAGGATGGGCATATGAAGAGCTCAATGACAGGTTGGACACTATGGAGGTATGAAGGGAATTGTACCGATTGGCTGAACAGATGCACTGAGCTAGGAAAGATGTGCAGCAGAAAAGGGTGATAAAGGATGATGAGGTATATGTACTCCCAAGTGATGAGAGTGTGTTGAGCACATGGAAAGTGTACTTTGAGAGGCTGATGAATGAAGAGAATAAGACAGAGAAGGTTGGATGATGTGAGTATGGTGAATCAGGAAGTGCAATGGCTTAACAAGGAGGATGTAAGGATAGCTATGAAGAGGATGATTACTGGTAAGCCTGTTGGTCCACATTACACACCAGTAGAAGCATGGGGTTGTTTGGGAGAAATGAGAGTGGTGTGTTAGGCAGACTGTTTACTGATATCTTGGGAAGTGTGAGGTTGCATGAAGAGTGGAGAGAAAGTGCTTGGGTATGGTGTTAAGAACGAGGTTGATGTGCAGAGCTGTGATAACTACAGATGGATAACACTGACCAGTGACAGCATGAAGTTATGGGTAAGAGTAGTGGAAGCTAGCTTACTCAGAGGAGTACTGGTCAGCAGTATGGTGTCATGTGTGGAAAGGGCATTACCCATGTGATGTTTGCTCTGAGACTGTTACTGGAATACAGAGAAGGTCAGGAGTTGCTCTGTGTCTCTCTGGACACACAGAAAGCATATTACAGGGTGCCTAGACAGGAGTTGTGGTATCGTTTAATGAAGTCATGAGTGGAAGAGATATAAGTAAGAGTGGTAGAAGATATGTACAAGGGTGGTGTGACAGCATTGAGGTCTGCATTGGGATTGACAGATGTGTTTAAGGTGGAGGTGGGATGACATCAGGGATCAGCTATGAGCCCTTTCTGATTTGCAGTGGTGATGGACAGGTTGACAGACAAGATTTTACGGGAGTCCCTGTTGACTTTGTTGTTTGCATATGACATTGTGATCTGTACTGAGAGTAGGGAACATCTTTTGAAGACCCTGGAAAGGTGGACATATGCACTAGTGAGGAGTGGAATGAAGGTCAGCAGCACTAGGACATAATATCTGTGTGTGAATGAAAAGGAGGATAGAGGAATGTTGAGGATGCATGGAGTACAGTTGCCAGAGGTGGATGTGTTCAAATGATTGGAATCAACATTTCAGAGTAATGTGGACTATGGAGGTCAGCATAGAATAGGGTACAGGCAGGGTGGAGAGGGTGGAGAAGAATGTCAGAAGAGATATGTGACAGATGAGTACCAGTAAACATGCTATGTACGGTCTACAAGAGGGTAGTGAGACCACCAATGCTATAAGGGTTGGAGACAGTGGCACTGACAAAAAGGGAGGGGTCAAAGCTGCACATGGTGGAGTTACAGATGTTATGGTTTGCACCAGGTGTGACATGAGTGGACAGGTTTAGCAATGTGTATATGGCAGGCTCAGGCCATGTTGGACAGATATGAGACAGTGTTGGAGAGGCAGCATTACATCAGTTTGTACATGTGCTGAGGAGGGGTGCTGAGTATATCGTGAAAAGGATGGTAAGGCTGTAGCTGCTAGGAAAGAGGAAGAGAGGAAAGCCTCAGATAAGGTTTCTGGATGTGGTGAGAGAGGACATGCAATGTTGGTGTGAGAGAGCAAGATTCATAGGACAGGCAGAAATGGCAACAGATGACCCACTGTAGCAATCCTGAATGGGAAAAGCCAGTGGACAATCGCAGATGCTGTAATGTCATTCTTCACAGATTTGGCAAGAATTTGACTGACATGACACAATTATATGGGTAAATGACTATAAATATGAGGCACACATATGGTCAGTGTGCAGAACACTGGACAGTTGAATGGTATGAGCTCAGTATATAACATGCAGTTCAACACACACATCTGCAGCAGTACTTTACTCTGCACATGATCTGTATAGTTATTTTATATTTATAAGACAATATGTGTATCATAGTTATATGCACAGGTAACATATGGATATGTACAACATCCCAGTAGCTGGCCTAGTCACTAAATACAGTCCCACATGATATGGCCATCAGTGCTGTTCAGCAGTACAACAGTACAGCACGTTTTGTTGAGGCATATGCTTTCAAACTCCTATTTTCCATTATTACACACCACCTACTGCATTCAGTTACATGCTTACTTGCTTCACATACATTTTTCTTTTCTGGATATGTCACAGATATATCCTTTTTATTCTTTTTTTCTCACACTACTTCAGCTTTTCACTGATGGACTATCTATGACAGAGGTGGTTTGGATAGATGGCAGCTTGTCTTTTGTAGGTAATGCTCATGACCATGTGATGACCTGAGCACCAATTGGTGTAACACAGTTGCTGATTGCATGCAGAGCAGCTGTGTAGTTATCCCAATAGCCAATGTCATGGCAACACAGTCCTATAATTCAGTAATTCAGTACTCCATGTGGGCAATGGCCCTTTCCCTTGCCTGTGAGGAAGACATCCTGGAGGTGTGTGAGCTAATACCTCTTAGAACATGACCTGTGGAGACAAGCCAACTAAATGGTGGAGAAGATTCAAGACCTAGGGGCAGAATGTGAGTATTGCTGTTATATGTTTTGAATACTGCTTGTTTAACAGGGTTTGTCTGAACATGCTACTTCTGCATGGGTTTCAGTCTGACAAAGTTCTGTGTCTGCATATCTCTCAACTGTAGGGCTATCCACATAATGGCCAGAGGTTTGCCTGTTATGTTTGGTCTGTTCAACACACAGGTGTTGTCCTTGGCAAATCAGTAGCATACTTTGGTGATTGCAATCAGTACATGACAACATCCATTAGTGTTTCAGATAGTATATCCCTCAGAAAAATTATGTTACAATAAACCCTGAAACACCAGCAATTTTATCAGTGTATAACAGCAATATTTAAAGTATGGCCATGTTTTTGGGCCTCAGTCCCACATTATGTCAGACTTGGTACAGATGCCATACAGTAGGAGGTTGATAGGGAGGGTCTACCATTATTATGTTCTGTCATTCCTGCTGAGGGGAAAGGGTGGACAACATCTGGGACTCTGTACATTCAAGATATTGGTGTATGGAGAATGCTCTTAGATGCCCTTGTAACATATTTTATGTGGGGGAGAGTAAGAAGTGTTTTAAAACTAGGCTGTTAGAACATGTGCCAGCTATTGCTGATGATGAAGAAGACAGTTCTCTAACTGTACATTTCAATAATTCCCACCATGGGGGTAGTAGTTCTGAAAGAAAAATTGTTATGTACAGAATCAGTTTAAATTCTTAAATGTGATACTTTATCCCCTAGGGGTTGAATGTGTAGTGTTATTGGAGGCTGTGTATATACATGTAATTAAGTGCAGTGGGCTACAAGGTACTGCTTTGGAAAAAGTCTGTTTCTCAGTTTGTTCATACAGTCATAAAAGAACAATTGTTATATAAAGAATCAATGTATGTTTTTAAATGTGATACTTTATCCCCTAGCAGGTTGACTGAGGAGTGTAATTGGAGGCTGTGTATTTAAATTAACTTATGTGTTAATTGCTTCTTCTTATTAAGGCAAGTATTTCTTGTAATGTGTTACTCCTCGAAGGCTTTGTCAAAGACATCAGAGTAAAATGAAATTGTGTGAATTACTGGCTGTTTGTATTTTTTTTACTATCTTCACTCATTGTAGTTGTGTAGCTAAGAAGTCACTGTATATGTCTGGCCATTGTGTATGGCCTATCATGGTTTTGTAGCAGTGTATTGTTCACTTACTATTTGGACTGGGGGGACAGGTTCATAGGTTCATAGGTAGTTACTTGGATATCGGCCCTGAAGCCTATATAAGCCTAGCCAAAAAAGTTCCCTGGCTTTTGCCACCCAAGAAAGTCATTTTCCTGTTCCCCTGTCTAGCATAACCACATAAGTGATCCCCAAGGTGAATTTCCTATTTCCCATCCAATTGTTGAGATTTTTCTTAAAGAGGGCTAATGAGAAGCATTGCTTGACATGAATGAGTAGTCTGTTCCAGAGCATGGGAAGTCTCTTGGACAGGATTCTATCCCTCCAGCATGTTCTGATTATTGTGGTGGCAAAGTTTAGGCCCCTGGAGAGTGTGGTTCAGAAGGATTGGGGTTTCTTTAAGTGTAGCATGTCCAACAGATCTAGGTTTGACATGGCTTTGTATGTTAGGCAGAGGTCGCCTCTGAGTAGGCAATAAGTGATGGAGTAGAGCTGGAGTCTGCATATGGCATCTGTTTGAGGCTGGTAATCCTCTTAGTGAAGTATTTCTGTGGCCTTTGTAGTTGTTGCAGATGTCCTGCAAGGTACATGCCAAACAGGGTATTGTACTCTATACTGGGTCTGATGAGGGATGAGTAGAGAGGAACAATGACCTATTTTTTTCTGGAAGTGAACCCCTTTGTGATGAGGTGTGCCACATAGAAGGATTTCCTGACTACTGTGGCAATGTGATTATCAAAGGAGAGGCTACTGTCCACCTGTGTCCCAAGGCCTCCTATCACACTTTTGGTGTTTAGTAGGCTACCGCCTATGTGGTAGTGCATGGGTACAGTGTTTTTCCCAAAGGGGATGACAATGCAAGTATTGGCATTGAGCTTGAGGCCATGACTTTGACACCAAGCATCAGTCTCAGTGAGGCCTCATTGTAGAATATCCACATCATTAGGCGATTCTATTATAGCAACTAGTTTGCAGTCATCTACGAACTTCACTAGCCAAAGGCCTTCTGTATTAGCCTGAACTTCTGAGAAGTAGATGCCAAACAGGAGAGGACCCAGGACTGAGTCCTGTGGTACTCAAATTGTCATTGGTCTGAAGTTGGATTTGGAGTTGGCTACTTTCGCTGTGTGGTTTCTGTCAGTGAGCCAGTTGACCACCCATCTTGTGACATAGAGATTTATGCCCAGTCTAGAGAGTGTATCTATAATTACAGAGTGGGAGATTGTGTCAAAAGCCTTGGCTAGGTCAAGATAGGCTGTGTGCACCACCTTATCCTCGTCCACAGCTCTGGTGACTGCTTCAAAGAAGTCAATCAGGTTTTGGAGATATTACCTACCTTTTACAAACCCAAACTGAGTGAGGTCCAGAGTTTGGAGGCTACCTATGTCCTTGTTTATAAGCTCCAAGATGATATGTTCCATGGCCTTGCAGACCAGGCTCGTCAGGCTAATGGGGTGGTAGTTCTCGGGGTCTGTGGTGGTGCCCTCTTTGTGGAGTGGAAAAACTGTCACTGTGCACCATTCAGTAGGAACAAAGCCTAAACTGAGGCTATGATTGAAAATGGTACTTAGGCGGGGTGCCAGTTCAATCTGTAGTTAGTGCAGAACACAGCCTGGGATGTTGTCAGGTCCCATGGATGCTGTGTTATTGGCTTTGGAGAGTGTGGTGTTTACATGTGCAGCCATGATTACAGGGGCTTTGCATTCTGGTATAATGATGGGCTCTTTGGGGGGTGAGGGGGGGTGAAGTTTGCACTGAACCTATCTTCCAGAATGTTGGCAATATCAGTTGGCTCTGTATATCTAGTGCCACTGTGCTGTAGCTCAGAGCAGATCTGAATGTTGCCATTGAGATTCTTGACATAGCTGTAGAATGATTTGTGGTTGTCTTTAGAATCATTGGCAATTTTATTTTTGTAACTAGCTTTGGAGGATTTTTTGAAGGATCTCAGCTTCTTACTGAGGCTGACCAGGGAGTTCCTGCAATGAATGGATTTTGCTCTTTTTTTTCAACAGCTTCTTCCTTCTGTTGTAGAGTTTGTTTATGGCAGGGGACCACCAGATTGGCTTCCTTTTTTGGAGGATAGTGTCTTGATTCTGTTGAGGATGCTACAATCCATGCACTCATGTATGTGCTTATACAGTGCATTTATATAGGATCCAGCAGTTGTACCTCTATTTGTTGTCTGTATGGGTGTCATGAAGCTTTCCACTTCTGTCTTAAGAAGCATGTTGGCTTTGGAGAAGTTGTTTACGGCGATTTCATTAATGGGGGGGTGGGGGTGTAATATTGATGTCTATGGTGATTAGCTTGTGGTCAGATCTGACCAACAAGGAGTTGACCTCTGGCGTGGAACATCGGTTGCCCATACTGGTAACGACCATGTCCAGGATATTGCTGCACCTGATGGGGGTATGGACAAGCTGATCCAAGGCATTGGAATTTATGAATTCCAAAAAGCATTGAGCAAATGAGTCAGTACATGAGTAGTTTTCCCAGTTGATGGTGGGGTAGTTGAAATCGCCCATTATTAGGGTATTGGGTTGTACCTTAATATTACCCAGTATATCAAGAAACATGGAGTGGCCATCCTGGGGCATGGCGGTGATCTGTAACAAGCTACAACCTGGATTGCAGTCTTGCCCAGTGATAATTGCACTTGGGTAATTTCGGATGCATTATGTTGAGCAACTAGCCTGGAGGTGTGGATATCTTTAGTGTTTTGGTCTAGATTAGATGGCCAAAAGGTGTGGTATGAGTTATAGCCTGGTAATGCAGGGGTGCTCTCTGGATCCTTGAACCAGGTCTCCATCACTGCACAGATGTCGATGTTCTCCATTTTAAGGAGTGCCTCAAGTAAGTACATTTTGAGGTTTAGACTTCTAGCATTGAGTAGCATTACCCTCAGATTTTGCTTGCTTATATCTGCTACGGTGGTGAGTTTGGCATTTGAACCTTGCCTAAAAAAGGCACTATAGTGGTGGTAAGAGCCTTAGGTGTGAGTGTCGTGGGTCCTTTTGTATTCAACTGTGCATGCTCTGCCCCAGTTATGAGTGGTCTATCAGCAGCATAAGTTTGTATGGGCATATAGAGACATGTATGCATATATATATATATATATATATATATATATATATATATAGATATACACACACACACATCTATATTTCTTGGATATATTTCTGTTTATTGTTATACACACATATATATATATATATATATATATATATATATGTGTGTGTGTGTATCTCCACACATATCAATCTCTCTATATATGTAAATATTTTTTTCATGTCCCTCATAAAATCATATATATATATATATATATATATATATATATATATATATATATATATATATATATATATATATATATATACATATATATATATATATACACACATATATATATATATATATATATATATATATATATATATACACATCCATATTTCTGTTTATTGTTTTACATATATATATATATATATATATATATATATATATATATATATATATATATATATATATATATATATACACATGTATCTCAACACATATCAATCTCTGTATATATGTAAATATTTTTTTCATGTCCCTCATAAAATCCTCCAAAGCTACTTACGAAAACAAAATCACCGCTGATTCTAAAGACAACCACAAACCATTCTATAGCTATGTCTAGAATCTCAATGGCAACACTCAGATCTGCTCTGAGTTACATCACAATGGCACTAAATATACAGAACCAACTGATATTGCCAACATCCTGGCAGATAGGTTCAGTGCTAACTTTACCCCTCTCTTATCCCCTAAAGGGCCCATCTCTATACCGGAAGAATGCAAAGTACCTGTAATCACGGCTGCACAGGTAAAAAACACACTCTTCAAAGCCAAGAACACAGCATCCATGGGACCTGACAACATTCCAGGCTGCATTCTACATAAACTGCACAACAAACTGGCAACCCACCTAAGTGCCATGTTCAGTCATAGCCTCACCTCAGGCTTTGTACCCACTGAATGGCGCACAACAATGTTTATCCCACTCCACAAAGGGGGAGCCACCACAGACCTTGGGAACTACCGCCCCATTAGCTTGACGAGCTTGGTCTGCAAGGCTATGGGGCATATTATCATGGAACTTATAAACAATGACATTGGTAATCTCCAAACTCTGGAACCTACCCAGTTTGGGTTTGTAAAAAGCAGATAATGTCTCCTAAACCTGATAGACGTCTTTGAAGCAGTCACCAAAGCCATAGATGAGGGTAAGGTGGTACACACAGCCTTTCTAGATGTCGCCAAAACTTTCTACACCATCCCTCACTCTGGAATTATAGACAAACTCACTAAACTAGGTATAAATCCCTATGTCACACGATGGGTTGCCAACTGGCTCATTGACAGAACTCACACTGTGAAAGTATCAGACTCTAAATCCAACTTCAGACCAGTGACAAGTGGAGTACCACTGAGTTCAGTCCTAGGTCCTCTCCTGTTTGATATCTAGTTCTTTGAAGTACAGGCTAACACAGAAGGTCTTTGGCTAACAAAGTTTTCAGATGACTGCAAACTAGGAGCCATAATCAAAACTCCTAATGATGTGGACATCCTACAAAAGGTCCTCATTGATACAGATGCCTGGTGTCAAAGCCATGGCCTCAAGCTCAATGCCAAAAAGTGCATTGTCATCCCTTTTGGCTAAAACTCTGTACCCATGAACTACCACATAGGCAGTAGTCTACTTAACACCAAAACTGTGATAAGAGACCTTGGGACACAGGTGGACAGTAGTCTCTCCTTTGATAATCACATCACCACAGTAGTCAGGAAATCCTTGTATTTGGCCCACCTCATCACAAAAGTTTTTGCATCCAGAAAAAAAGAGATCTTTGTTCCCCTCTACTCATCACTCATTAGACCCTTTATAGAGTACAATGCCCCTTTTGGTATGTACCTCACAAGACATCTACATCAACTGGAAAAGGCACAGAAATACCTCACAAAAAGGATTACCAGCCTCAAGCAGATGCCCTACGCAGACCATCTACAAAAGCTCCAGCTTTACTCTGTCGCATATCGCCTACTCACATGCAATCTCTGCCTAACCTACAAAGCTATGTCAAACCTAGAGGTGTTGGACATGCTCCATGTAAAGAAATCCCAATCCCTCCGAGCTACATGCTCTAGGGACCTAAACCATATCACCAATAAACAGAACATGCTGGAGGGATAGAGTCCTGTCCCAGAGACTTCCCATATTCTGGAACAAACTACCTATCTATATCAAACAAAGCTCCTCATTAGCACTCTTCAAGAAAAATCTTGATGATTGGATGAGAGACAGGAAATTCACCCCGGGGATCACTTCTGTGGCTCTGCCTGACAGGGGCACAGGGAAATAATTTTCTTGGGTGGCAAAAGCCAGGGTACCATTTGGCTAGGCTTATATAGACCCTAGGGCCAATAGCCTAGTACCTACCTATGAACCTATGTACCTATGTATATATTTGCAGATAATCATTCCTGATTGCACAGTGTGTCTTTCCAATTGTAAACTGACTGTACTGTATATGTTGTAAAAACATCCTAACATCTCACAGCCAAGATGGCCTAGTGGTAGATTGTTTTGACTATGGTGTATAGCATCCCAGGCTCAAGACTTAACACCACTGATTATGTTGCTGCTGGCCAGAAGCTTGACTGCTGGATGCAGAGTGATTAAGGCACTTTTAAGTGGGTTTGTGGGTGTTTGCATGGCACTAAGCAGTGCTAAAACATAAACCGATAGGTGCTTAAACTGTGAAGGCTTCCTTTACCGACACTTACCAGTGTGCAAATATGCTTAGCAGAGCTAACTACTGGTTATCATTCACATGTAAGCAATGTGTGCACCTGCTAAGCATAGCTCAGCCCTGATGTAAGATGTTAGATGTAAATGTTATGGCTCCCTTTTTATGTGACTGTGCATGCTGCTTGAGTGTCTGCTGGTCTGTTGGCTGTATGCCTTTGTAGCAGCAGACTGAGACATTTCCTGTACCATGGTCACGATTCAGACTACACTTGGAATTGGACCACTATATGTAGGGGTAGTGTGTGACTGGCAAACTATTATGTATTTCTTCACACAGTCTGTATACTCTACTGTTCATCTGACCTACTGATATGTGACTGTGGTGGAACTGGTTGTGGGTATGCACTTTCCCACTGGTGTCTGATTTTTGGTTCTGTAACATCCCTGTAATGCCTGACATCCCAAAGGGGGATAACAACACATTCACTGACATTGAGCTTCAGGCCATGGCTCTGACACCAGTCATTGGACTCAGTGAGGCCTTTCTGTAGGATGTCAACATCACTTGGGTAGTTAATAGCTCCCAACTTGCAATCATCTGCAAACATTGTCAGCCAAAGTCTCTTCATGTTGGCATGGACTTTAGAGACATTGATAGCAAACAGGAGAGGACTCTTGTCCAAACCCTGTGGAACTCCACACGTGACTGGTTGGCAGTCTGACTTGGGCTCAGCTACTTTCACACTATGGGTTCTATCTGTGAGACAGTTTGCCACCCACCTACTGTTATAGGGGTTGATGCGTAGCTTAGTGAGTTTATCCATGAACCCTGAGTGGGGAATTTTATCAAAGGGCTTGGCCAGACTGAGGTAGGCTGTATGAATCACCTTGCCTTCATCCACAGCTCTGGTGACTGACTCAAAGAAGTTGACTGCGTTGATTGAACAGGCATGATCTACTATTTTGAAAAGCAAACAGTGTGGGATCATGAGTCTGGAGATTCTAATATCGCTGTTTCTTAGGTCCATGACCATGCATTCCTTAGCTTTGCATGACAGCCTTGTCAGGCTAATGGTGCGATACATCCCAGGGTCTGAAGCCACTCCTCCTGTGTGGAGACGGATAACTGTAGCAGTGCACCAGTCAGTAGGGACAAAGCCTGGGGTGAGGCTGTGATTGAACAGGGCACACAGGTTCACTCTGTAGTTCATGCAGAAGACAGCCAGGGATATTGCCAGGTCCAACAGAAGCTGAATTCTTGGCCTTGGATAGTGGTGTATTAACCAAAGCAGCAGTACCACTGGATGCCTGACAGTGTACTGATATTGTGGCTAGTCCTTTGGGGGTAGGGAGAGGGGTAACATTGCCACTGAATCTTTGTGCCTGTATATTTGCAATATCTGTTGCCTCAGTATAGAAGGTAACATTGTGCAGTAGCTCAGAGCACATGTTGGCATTGCCATGGAGATTCTTTACATAATTATAGGATCCCTTGTGGATGTCTTTACTGTGTGCTGCAATTCTGTTTTCAAAGCTAGCTTTAGAGTATTTCATGAGGAATCTCATCTTTTTGTTGAGGCTGATGAGGGTTTTTTTCCAGTCTTGGGACTTCACCTTATTCCAGATCAGTTTCCTCCTTCCGTTGTAGAGTTTTTTGGGCAGGGGACCACCAGATTGGCTTCATCTTGTTTCTATTGTGTATGGCAGAATCCATGCATTTGTGTACGTGTTTATACTACATTGGTGTACGTTTGGAGGTCATGCAACCAGTCTCAATTTGCATGGGTGCCGTGAAGTTCACCACATCTGATCTTTGGAGGCCAAATTTAGCTTTGGAAAGGTTTTTCATGATGGTTACCCTTACAGGGGTGTGGGAGGGATGTGTATTCTAAGGTGATGACATTGTGGTCAGATCTAACCATGGCAGAGTTGACTATTAGTGTACAGCAACAGTTGCCCATGTTAGTACTGACTAGGTTAATGATGTTGCTACCTGTAGTGGGTGTGGAAATGAGCTGGTCCAGGCCATTGGAATGGATACATTCCAGGCAACATTGGGCAAATGTATTGATACATGGGTAGCTTTCACATTTAATGGAGGGGTAGTTGAGGTCAACCACTATGATAGTGTTAGGTTAGACAGTAATATTCTCCAGTGCGCTTAGGAACATGGGGTTTGACTCTTGGGACATGGTTGGGGACCTATAGCAGGCTATGACTTGAATTGCTGTCTTACCCCATGTTAGCTACACCTGCAGTATCTGTGATGCATTATGTTGGGCTACCAGTGTGGACATGTGTGCATGCTTTGTGAATAAAGAGTCCTTCAAGTGACTGACTTTTGAGATTTGAACTTCTAGTGTGGAACAGCATGACCCTCAGATTGCATTTGTTTTTAGCTGCTATATATTTAGGTATATTTATGCATACATATGTATATACATATATATATATATATATATATATATATATATATATATATATATATACATATTTATCTATGTGTGTGTGTGCATGTATTTATATATTTTTCTATATATGTGTGTATGTATATATATGTATATATTGTACATGTATATCTCTATAGATATATTTTGTCTATATTTGTCCACATACATGCATCACCATACATAAATACATGTATATAGAAAACCTGACTGATTATACAGAATCTTTTCCCTACTGTTGAATGACTCTGCTGACTGTTATGTTTGAAAAAGCATCAGTATTTCATAGAGCTCACATGATGTAGTGATATACTCTGACTCTGGTGTACAGGGCCCAAGGTTCAAGATGTGGCAGGACTGATACTTTTGTTGCAAGGCAGAACAGTTGCTGCTGGGGACAGAGAGTAAGGGCAATATTTCAAAGATGTCCCTGTTTTGGGCCCCTTGACATTTTGACATCATTTGGACAGCTTTCTTACAGTAAGAGGATTGGGGTATGGATCTGATGTGCATATGGATATGTCTATAGATATGGATATATTTATAGATATTTTTTTTTGTACATAGATGTACCTGTATGTATTGATTTACTTTTCTATCTATATATGTATTTCTAAATGTATATATTTCATATGTATATCTCTACATATATTATGCATTTATTTGTCCATATGTATATGCATCTCTATATACATATGCATTTGTATACATTTATTTATTTATTTTACATTTGATAATCGGGGGTGCCTGACTGAGCTGAAAAGGCCCTTTTTCAGCAGATGCCCAGGGAGAAAAGCTCCACACAGAAAAATAATTACAGATACATTTAGATATTTAGACATGATCAGTATACACAAATCACAATAGACATGTTTTTACAGTGGTATGCAGCACATCAAGTTACAGTGGAGAGACTAAACAAGAAAAACATTAATTTAAAAATAAAGGTAATTAATAGATTTGTGGTATTCAGCTTAAATTTGGGACATAGGTAGAATACATATATAGTACCGTAGGTACAGTACATTCATTGTACATTATCCAGAGTTTCTGAGTAAGAGTGACAACTGTTATCAAGTAGTCAAGGCTTAGTATGTGTACCTTATCTGCTTTCACTAGCCTGGGGAGCAGTCATTGCACTGCCAACTTTGCTTAAGATGTTACCTAAAGAGGTTTTTAAAGGAGGCTATGGACAATGTGTTTTGTATACCAGTGGGGAGATAGTTCCATTTTTTAGCCATTGAATTACCATATAGTAAGTCTCCAAAGCTCTTATAACTGTTGGTGACTTCTAGTAGTAGTT
Organism: Protopterus annectens; assembly: GCF_019279795.1. NCBI lineage: Eukaryota > Metazoa > Chordata > Ceratodontiformes > Protopteridae > Protopterus > Protopterus annectens. The sequence goes on along the minus strand of NC_056735.1, from coordinate 747,160,566 downwards.
TTCTTGATTATCTAAGAGGCCTTTTGGCTGAGTGATGTTGTAGTAGGTTTTTGAGGGCAGGACACTTATTGGGGAGGTAATAGATAGAGTGACAGAGGCAGAGCTGATTTTAGGTTAGGAGGTTGGGCAGTTCAAGCTAGTGGAGCTGGCTCAAAGCAGTACAGTGATGAGTTCTATATGTGCAATTTGCAGCAAAGTGGGCAATTCTGTTATAGCAGGCTTTCATTTTGCTTAGTTCAGTTTTGTTGAGATTAGTCAGAATGGGAGATGCATCGAGTAGGGTGGATAGAAGCTGGGAGCGAGCTATGGCTAATCTTGTGTTGTTGGTAAGAAACGGTTTGATATGGTAGAGTGATTCATGTTTGGCATGTACTTTTTTAATAGTTAAGTTGAGATGACTATCAAATTTTAGGTGGGAGTCTGGTTATTCACAATAGCTTAGCCTGTGGCACTGTTGCGATTGGAGTAGCATTTGTGGAGTAGATAGTGAATTGACTGTTATCAGTGTTTTTGTTAGAACTGGTTATAATCATAAGATGAGTTTTCTTTGGATTAAGGATATGTTGGGCTTTGGTAAGGTAGTTTTCAATGTCAGAGAATGCCAGTTGAGTTGTTTGCAGAAGGGTGAGAATATTTTGTGCAGTACAGATTAAGGTAGTATCATCTGCATACTGAATGATAGATGCATGCTGTGTGGAGGTATGGAGGTCATTTGTGAAAATTGTGAACAGTAGTGGTCCTAAGATAGAACCCTGTGGGACTCCTATTGTTATGGGCAGCTGAGGAAAGAGAGACATTTTTCCATTTCACAGCCTGGTACCTGTCAGTTAAGTAGCTTTGGAACCAGGTAAGAGTGGAATTTGATAGGTGATATTGGTTTAGTTTGTTTAGCAGGATTTGGTGTGAGACTGTTTTAAATGCTTTGGACATATCCAAAATTAGAGTTGACATCTGCAGGCCTTCATTTTTGACACAGTGTATTGTATCTGTGAAGCAGAGGAGGGCTGTAGTGGTACTATGGGCAGGTCTGAAACCATGTTGCGTAGGTGACAGGATGTTGTTGTCTAGGAGATATTTTAGCACCTGGGTATGGATGCATTTTTCTAGGATTTTGGCTGGGGGGGAGAGTATAGCAATGGGTCTATAGTTATTAAGTTCAGTGGAGGTCCCACCTTTATGTATGGGTGTAACATAGGATATTTTCCAGAGTTCGGGCACATAGCTTTCAACAATTGATTTGTTTATAAGAGTGGAGATTGGAATAGCAATAACATCTGCTGTGAGTTTCAAGAAATAGCTGGGGAGTAGGTTGGCTGCTGTTAACAAGGTTTTTAGTTTGGAGAACATGCTTTTGATTGAGGTGGTGGAAACTGTTTTGAGGGTAAAGCTAGTATTAGTATTGTTTGTGTTGGGGTGATAATGAGGTTGGAACTGTCCTGTGATACTAAGGAAAAAACTGAGTTCACAAAGTGGGAGCTGAATTGTGGTTCAATGGGAACTTTAGTGTCAGAAGGTAGCCTTTTGTGTGTGTTTTAGTAGCTGGTTTACATTTTTCCAAAATTTTTGGGGATTGTGTTGGTCTTTAGTTTATAATGTCATGTAGTAGGATTTTTTGTCCAGCCTAATGCATTTTTTTGCACGGTTGCACAGTTCTTGTTACCTAGTTAGGCTTTGTGTTTCTTTGTTTTTTTGATAGTAAAGCCAGGCAGTGTCTCTGGACTTGAGGATTTGTTTGGTTTATTTACTGAGCCAGGGGTCTGTAGAGGTTCTAACCTTGATTTTGCGCAATAGAGTGAAAGTGTCTAGGTGTTGTAGAAATGTTTTTGTTGAAATGTGCTACAGCCTGATTAACTGGGAGGGTTTTTAGGGGCGTCTAGTCACAGTTATAGAGTATTGAGGAACTCAGGATAAATTGTTTTTGTGTTTCTAGTGGATTTATAGTTAGTGGTTTTGCATGGGCTTGTTCTACTACGTATATGGTATATTATGTTGTGGTCACTTAAGGTATCTGGGAGACTGCCTGTGTGGGGGTACAATGTGTGGTTGTTAGTTAGGACCCAGTCAAGGATGGATTCCCTTTTAGATTTTTTATCACATTTATTTGGAATTTGCACTAGCTGCTGGTAACCATGAAGATTTATTAGATTATCTGGTGGTTTTGATATACAGGAGAACCAATCTAGGTTGAAATCTCCCAGAATAATGGTTTCTTGTGAGTATGTGGAAGAACACCAGGATAAGAAGTCTTCAAGGCTAGCAGATGTATTACCAGGTGGAATATAGATCACAATTATGGTAATGATCTTTTTAGGGTGAAGTTGAAGTTGTGAGATAAGTATGCCCCAATTATTGGGGGAGGGGTAGGAGTTTGGTATTTGATGTAAAGTTAAGTTGGACTTATACAGTAAGGCAGTTCCACCCACTTTACAAAGTGATCTGTCTTGTCTAATGATATTGTAGCCAGTAGGGTGAACTTCTGAGTTATTTATGTTTTTATTTAGCCAGGTTTCTGTTAAAGCAACTATGTCTGGAGATTAGAGTGCTATTGTGGCCTGGAGTTCTGTTTTTTTAATTTTGATACTTCTAATATTAATATTTAGCATTTAGAGATGGATGGTTTTGCTGCTGTTGTTGATTGGCCCAGTGATGAAGATAGTTGGGGTATTATGTTCTGATAATTGGGTTGGAGAAGTTTGTGTTGGACAGGATGGATTTGTGCCTGGGTCGGGGTGGATATCCCCACTTATGGTGAGCCTGGTGTTGAAATGGTCATACAGATGTTTGAGTTTGGTGATGAATGTAAGAAAGTATTTTTTTTTTGGAGAAGGAATGAGAGCATATCTGTTTAGTTTTGAATTGGTCAGTTATGTATCTCTTAAACAATTCTGGGCAGATATTATAATGCGTGGTGTCGGTACATGAGAGTGCATAATATAGTGTTGTGCTACTAAGTTTAGGGATGTTGCTAGATTGATAACTTGTGAAGTTATAATGAATTATAAAATACAGACAAGACTTAGTTGTGTGATAGTCATGGTTATAAAGTTTAAGTTGGTTCTAGGTGGAGGTGTGGATAGGAATTATGTAGTATATATGGATGGGTAAGTAATGTGGAGTTATGTGATAATGCCTAGAGGGAATGTGAGTGGTTGGGAGTATTGTCTGGTGTGGGAAATGAGTATGGTGTAATGTGATTTGACTTGAGGACCTGTGATTGGTGGAGGTGATGTGAGGTTGAGGTGTGGGTGTGGTTGGGATTAGAATGAATGTAGAGATAGTGAGGGATGGGTGGGAATTGGGGGCAGGGCAGGGGAGCAGAGAGAGCCTGAGCATTAACAAGGGTGAACAGAGCAGGGCTGAGCTCACCAGGGCAAAAGTAATGGGAGGCAAAACATAAGTGTTACTTTACAAATCTGAACACTTTAACAAATTCCAGAGGTCTGATGGTTTACCAGCAAACAACATTCAGCTGCTGAAAAGCACTTGTGACCTGGTGGGAGACTAGTAATTTAAAGATGGCTCCATGCCCAGCAGGAATCTAATATATAGACTTAGTATTGGGGGAGGGGGATAACACAAGGGATGTAAACCAGGTGCAATGCAAAAAAAAACAGCCAAACCAGAGAGGCAAGCAGTGGCAATCTATCAGTGAAGGCCTCAGAGGGGTGAGTAATAATTCCAACTCTACCTGTAAAGTAAAGGAGAGAAGAGACAGCAAAGTTTGATTAGGTTGGGAGTGTGTCTTCACATTGACTTACTTATTAGTAGCCAATTTGTGCACAGATTACAGTAAGGAGATACATTAGCAATGAAGGGGAACATATAGAGATGCAAATAAACAGGTGGAGCTCAAGTGATACAAACTAAGTCAGACAGCACTGAGAGGGCTGCTTGAGGGTTAATTTAATCACAGAAAATAGGAAGGGTCTGAATTAAGTGTATACTGTCTATTGGATAGTTAGGATTACTGCACTAGCTGGGAGGGGGGACACAAGGCTAGAACAGTCAGTTTTATTAGCAAGCTGAAAACTACTAAGTAACACTGCTATTGTTAAAGCTTCACCATCATAGCATATACAAGTAGAATGCTTGGGTGGACTGACCCTGCTCTTCAGGCTCAAAATGAATATCCTTGTTTAGTTTTGCAGTACTGATTCCTTCTCAGACTGTATGGGTGGGGTGGTAGCCGCAGACTGCAGAGCTGCTTGAGTGTGCTCAGCAAGCAGAATTCAATCACTGAAGAGCACTTGTGTCCTGATGGGATTTACACACACACACACACACACACACATATATATATATATATATATATATATATATATATATATATATATATGGGTCTAGGACTAATGCGCGAACGGCCGTTTCACCGAATCTGAAATGGCCAGGCATACTTACGTGAAAGTGCTTTTCACCGAAGAAGCACTTTTGCGTAAGTATGCCTGGAGGTAGAGGGAGTTGTGGGGGAGTGACTCTTGTGTAGATCGTACTACGGTGCGGTTAAGGGAATTTTTCCCTTTTCCCCACTGTACTGTAATCTTTTAGTGAGAATAATAAAGTGAGTGTGTGTGCAGGGGGGGCTTGCACCCCTGCATAAATGCTTTTTTATTCTTTTTTAATGTTTACTTTTTAACATGCTTTAATGAAAGTGCTTTTTTGGTAAAAGCACTTTCGGTAAAGTGTGTTCAGGTAAGTTGGATTCAGACTGTTGAACTTTTGTTCAACAGTCCTAGATCCATATATATATATATATATATATATATATATATATATATATATATATATATTTACAAAACATGACTACTTCTACAGAATTTTTTCCCTACTGTTGAATGACTCTACTGAATGATATGTTTGAAAAAAAAGAAACATATGTCTATAGTTCAGATGGCTTAGTGGTAGATTGCTGTGGCTATGGTGTGCAGGATTCTGGGTTCAAGACATGCAAGGGCTGATTATTTTGTTGCTGGGCAGAACAAGGGCTGTTGGATACAGAGTGATTAAGGCACTTTTAAGCAGTTGTAAGTGGGTTTGCGTGGGTTTGCGCAGAGCTAAGCAAAGCTAAGTGATGCTTACATCTGCTTGGCTTCGCTTAGGTCCACTTACGTCCACTTAAACCCACGCTAATTTTAAATAAAGGAAAGAAAAAAGGGAGACAGGAAAGTGGTGAAATGGTGGCAAGGAGGGGATAAAACAAGATGAGAGGCAGCTAGGGATGTGGAGGATGGGTGTAGGAAAGGAACATATCTCTGCATTTCTTTGACAGAACCAGCTGATATGACTGTGGGCAATTTGGAATGTAGAGCATCACACCCCACAGGGAGGGGTGTGGATGACATAAAATGATGATAATTAGTGGGGTAGATTGAGTTAGGGGACTGTGCCTCTGGGCGAAATGCAGAGCTATGTATGGGACATAATTTTTTTGGGACAGATGCCCTTTTTTTAAGGTGAGAGTGGGATGTTGGGGATGGAGTGTAGGTAAGTGTGGGTAGGAATATTTGGTAGGAGAGGTTGCATTTGCAGACAGACAAGACACACAAGACAACAGACAGGGGCAGTGTGTGACACACACAGAGGGAGAGACACCTTGGATGGGGAAGGTGGTTGGGAATCGGATGCCCATGAGCCCCCCCAGATGGTAGTAGTGGGAATGATGTCCCCACAGATGGCAGTCTCCACTACTCCTTCATACCCCCAAACATAGCTGTGCTGGATGCTGAGCTGGATGGGCCAGCTGCCCCTCAATCTACACCAGTTTGCCCTCCACCTGGCACAGTCATTCATCCATTCTGATTGGAGACACTGCGCACCATGCCACAGACCTCTTGCTAGGTAAAAAGATCCTCACCACACCTGCATATAGGGGGAGGAAGTACCCCATCCGCTGCAGCAGTTCCACCCATGAGTGATGCAGGACCAGCAGATGAGGAAGGTCTGGGCTGGATCCCAGACATGCTGGGACGCAGTGCCTCAGTCAGGTGGGGTGGGAGAGGTGGATCCACTGGGATCGGCCTTCCAGAACATGCTCTGAAGTGAGTATTAACAAGGTGTATTGGTTAGTCAACAAAACATTTAAACATTAATCAACACAACATGTATGGGTGCTCCAATTGACCCAGAACAATGGAATTGTAACAGTGGCATGGCAAACAGAACACATGCAGAAATGGTATGGCACTCAGGATTGCAACAGCATGCCAGTTATATTTATGGCAACAGGCCTACAACAATGGTTATTCAACAAGGTATGTTAGTATGCACACGGTTTCAAATATAATAACCAAAATGGAAGAAATGTCCCATTTTGTGCAATTATTGGAGTAGATGAGTGGTGGGAGAAGAGAAAATAATTCCATTAACAACTGCATTCAGTGATACTTCTCAATACACTACTGTTCAGTACTCTACAGTTCTGCCCTCTGTTAACCTCTACCTGGGCCATGCAGCTACTACAGCACATATGCACCTGTACATATGTGCACCTGGAGTACTATGGGGCAAGGTATGACAGCTCTACTTACATAAATATAGGGAACTCATACCTGTCATACTTATTGGTACAAGTAACAACGTGTTCCCTGTCCTGCTGTTCTGTAAGTGTGCTTTTGGGATACTTGTACTGTGATGTTATCTGGGTGCAGTTTTCTTGGCAACAGAGGAAACTATCCATGACAGTGACACTTGAAAGGCTTGAAGTGGCCAGACTGCATACTGTAGATGGCTAGCCTGCTTCTATTTGTAGGACTGGGGCTGCTCAACAGAACATTTGTACACATTTCATACATATACTCATCATACTGCTTCTGCAAATATTTCTTTACCTGTGGGGGAAATATCTGTTCACAACAGATTAGTGTTTCTACCAATATTCAAGTTTACAGCTGTAGAACTATAAAGATATGTTAGCAGCAGTCCCTGGATTTGAACCATGGTGTGTGTGTGTGTGTGTGCAAAAGGGAACTTCAGACTTAGTCCTTATCAAACTGAGCTCCTGGGGAAGTGGTGTCTGTTATTTGAGTTATTTCTATCTAGTACATACTTTTCTACACACTCTACTTTTTTATCAAATTTCTTTTTATTTGTTTTCCATAATAACTACAACAAAAATCAGAACAAGAAACTGTTGATGTTACTGTTCACACAATATAAGCAGATTATTAAAACTAGACATTTGGACATTTTAATAAAACAGACCAATTTAGAATCAAGTCAACACACTCACTCTTTTCTGTACATTCAGGACTAAATACAGCTGAAATGCAAAGGTTAACACAAGGCAATGCTGGCAGGAACACAGTACACTACATTACTGAAGAAAATATTTACTTTTACATTTTGTCAGTTATTTCAGATCGACATTCTGAACTATGCAGATGAACAGTGCTATATCACTTCACCCCAGTTACTGCATGCTGCAGCAGCTACACAGTTGTACTTTTCAGATACAAGACAAATGAAATGAACAACAACAGTCTGCGGTAGTCAGCTTTATTATTTTTGACATAACAACACTTATTATAACTCAGAAATCCACAGTTTTTATTACTGCATGATCTGCACAGGAGGACTGCTTCTCATTTGTAACTATTACAGTAGCCCTGACACAGCAGTTTCTTAACAGGTTCTTTCAGACAGCCTAATACATATCCTACTCTTCCTCTCCTCAATTTACCTTGCAGCTGGCACTACTGAGATCTAACACCAGCAGCCTGACAAATGCATTTATTCAGTACAGTTAGAGCACAATTATATATACAGACAGTACTACCTTTACTATTTCTGATTTATTACAGCAGCTATTACAAATATTTCTGTACTCACCAAACTCTCAGCGCAGTTGAACCAGGTGGTGTGCATGAGCATCAATGTTCGCAGCTCTCTCATTGGCAGCTGTATGGTGAAAGAACACACATTAAGCACACCTGTATGGTAACATATACAATTTTTAAATAATTATTTACTAATACATAGACTGGATACTTACAAACATCTGGGCCATCCTCCACTCATGTCTCTTGGATCCACTGAGCCAAGAGCTCACCCCTCCTATGCTTTAGGTCATCATAGTGATGATGCACCTGCTCACCAGTTCGGGGAATGCCAGTGGCACTGGTAAGATCAAGTGCCAGACAGTCCCAGGCCTCGACTTTGTACTGGGAGCTGTGGTACTGGCACTGCAGCTGTCTAGCTTCATGGTCTTTGATAAGGAGTCCAACCATGACCCTGGACTCCTGGATGCCCCAGCATTGCGCCCGAAAGTGAACACCCTCTCCTACACCTGACATTGTTGCTGCCCTGATCAGAATTGAAGAGATATGGCTGTATTCCCACCTGTGCAGTTTAAATAAGGCCATTTTGCTGCACTTTTCCATGATTGTTCAATTTTCAAAGATGATAAACTATGCTTAGCTCCGTGCAAATCCACTTAGCAAAGCTTAAATCAGCTAAGCAAAGCTTACAGTTGCTAACGATTGCTTATATTTTCATGCCTAATCAATCCTTGGCTTGTTTCAGCAGAGCTGAGGCAGGATTAACTGGCCACAAATAATTATTTAAAAAAAAATAGAAAATGTTTTTTTACATTTCCCCAGCCCTACACTGCCATATGTAAGGCATATGACTTACAAATATCATTCCAATTTATGAAAATTAATTTACAACTGTTTCCACACATATGAGCCAGAGCTGGGATTCAAACCATGCATGGCTTGCATGTTAAACCAGTACTCTAACCACTACAGTACATCAGCAACAAAGGTTCATCCTTCAGAATTCTATTTGACTCTCAAATAGCATTTAAGCTGGGTTGAGCAAAGAGCCGTAGCATGCAAACCAACTGTGCTGTGCTTAAGCTTTCTTTTTTATTGTAAAAAAAATAAAAAATAAAAAGAAATATTAAATTATTACATATATTTATCAGCAGGTTGCAGGCATGTGGGGCAGGGATCTGACCATTCCAGGGACAGTCATGTACTGTACGGGCTATTTCTTAAGGATTGTGTGCTTTTTTTTTTTTTTTTTTATTTCAGTGTCCACGGACGCTGACATGCTAGTTTTACATTTCAGTGTCCGCAGACACTGAAATAATGCATAATATTAGAGCCAGGCTCTAATATTATGCTACTTCCTTGTTTGAAAGTGCCATACATCACTTTCAGAGTGCAGGAGGCATGTGCAGGAATTATACACACCCCCTGCACTCATACACGGATCATGTAGGTGTAGGAATACAGCAGCGCACCCTCATTAATATGTAGGGCACGCTGCTGCTGTATTCTTACACGGAACAGTCCGTGCAAAAATAGGCTATTCTTACATGGACTGTTCATGAATCCTGGGGCATGAAAATGTGGACATTAAGGATCGCTAGTTTCACACAGACATCACCCTGTCTAGATACATACCTTGAAAGCATGGCATTTAATTGAAAGACTAGGAAATTAACAGTATATGTTCCATACAGAGAGGAGTTTATGAGTCAGAAAAAGTAGAGCATGCACTCTCAACTTTCACATTTTAACATTTTTTTATTTCCGAAGCAATTATCCATTTTATTAAAGTTGTCCTTTGTTGTTTCACTGTTGATGTCTGCATGCTTTTGATATTTGCAACAGTTATCCTAACACATCATGTCAGAGTAATGACAAATATATGCAGTACAAGTCTATGTTCTTCCCTTTCTTTTGTGACCTGTAACTGTTTTGATACATTTGTAGAATGATGGCATTGCACTTTGCATGCAGTTAACTATGTCTTGTTTATATGTTTCTTTCTCATGTACTTCATATAACTTACACTTAGTACATACAAGTAGGTTTACCTCTTAAACATATAACCAGAAATGTACTCTGATGTTTTATTAAGTGAGTAATTCAAAGTAATCTCATATTTCATTTGTAAGCCAATTCTCCCTGACACAACCACTGTAAGTATACATCGAATTGGCAGGAATGTTAAAAACTTTATTATTCATGCACTACTGCTAGTGTGTCACACTTGCAAGTCCTTTGCAAGATCCACTTCTCAATACACGTTATTGTACTGCTAGGGCATGTGCATGCCATTGTGTAGGTCCTGTCATAATATTAACCCACCCAGCACATATAGCAGAATGTGTGATTCAGGAATGATAATGACATGACACCTAATTTAACTATTCACACTGACCAGAGGGGTTAATCTGCACCATATAAGCACAACCTAGTGCTAAGGCACTTGTGTCACAGTAGGGGAGACTGCTCGGATTCACCAACCTGTGATACTGTTCTTTGACTGCTGCAACTGCATCACTTTGTTGGACTTTCATACAAATCCTGCCAAGGTATGCGACATTTTTTACAATTAATATTTAAACCGTTGTGATGGCTTATCTTTTTGATGACATAGTGCGATGTCTGCAGTTTGTCCATTTTATTGGTATAGAAGGTATAGCAGTTGTTATTTGAATTATCCTCATCTAATGTTACATGCCTTTATAGTAACATTACTCTAAAGATGTGAACACTTGTGAGAACATTTTACGTGACTAGGTGCAATGTGAAGATAACATTTTAGACCAAAAACTTTGTTAAGCCTGTTGCAAATACTTGACATTGACAAAGTTTTTCAAATGGTAACATTTTCATTTCATATGCTTAATTCACTTCATTATTAATGCCGCTATTTATGTTGGAGCATTTTTCAGCCTTATCATGTTTGTTTGTTTTTTTGCAGGGGGGATAGATATGTATTATATGAATGTACTCATATAGATCAGTTAGTTAATTTCTGTTAATGATGCCTGAATAAATGCATATTTGTTTTGTTAGCAGTCAATTTCCTTTTTTTCTGATACACATATTTGTTGTGGTCGATGATGTCAATGCTGTGGGTGGCCATGGCCTTCAGAACAAACACATCAAACATCAGGTCAATGACATGATCTCCAAGGTGAAGAAAAGAACCAGCACTCAAGCACAGACTACCATTCCCTGACATGGAGGAGGTCTTCTGCACTGTAAAAGATCCAGGCACCTCATCAGGGATTCACATTGTAGTGCTTGGCATGGGTGCAAAAGTAAAGGATAACCAAAAGGCATGCCATCAAGTATCTTATATAGATAGATAGATAGATAGATAGATAGATAGATAGATAGATAGATAGATAGATAGATAAGAGGAGTGATAAAGAGAGATATAAAGAGGGGAAAGAGGAAAACAAGTAGAGAGAGAGAGAGAGAGAGAGAGAGAGACAATAGAGTTATAAATGCATAAGATCCTAATTATTTATATGCATAATTATATGAGATTTGAATTTAATGTGTCATCTTCATTTTAATGCATATCATTCATCTTTCCATCTCTATTTTGTCTACCTAGGCACATATGTTACTGAAGTTCCATGACCACTTACAAATGGTATGAGCATAACGTTTTTAGTTGTATTCATGTATAGAATTCTTCTTGAATTCTATCTTAATTCTTTTTTTAATTGCACTTGTATCTTACTTAGCTGTGGGGTGCATAGCATAAATCTGATAATTTTCCTGGTATTTCTCTATTTCTAGTGTTTTATTTGTCTAATCACAGGTAAGCCTCCCTTCAGCACTATGGAACTCCTACCACCTTATGTTAGAGTATCAGTAGCATCTGATGATGATGGTGATGATGAAGAGGCACTGCATGGGGTTGCAGAAGGTCAGTCTGACACTGAGGATGTGGCTCCCACATCCCCTGCCCAGAGCTTGGACAGAATAAATATGCCTATGCATACCCATGACAAGGAGCCATCTGAGATAGGACAGCTTGAGGGTGACATGTTTGATCAGGGCATTTTGGTTACTCCAGTTGGAAATCTGGGAGAGTCTTACCCTAGCCTTCATGAGGGTGAACTACCCTATAGGGGTGTGGGGGGGGGGTCGGTAGAAGTACTTGAAAGAGGCCTGCTTTCTGCCCTTCCCTGATGTTGATATGGCACTCAACATCTATGCAGGGCCATCATGAAGGTACAAACATGTTCTACCAGGGCTAGAGAAGAGATAAAGTACTGAATCTAATGTATTCTGATGTGCAATACTGCCGGAACCATGTGTGTGACTCATTGGATTGGATGAAAGATACAGTAAATCATGCAGTGTCTGTAGTGGAACAGCCACTGGAGGTGGTCAACATCCATGTGGCTAGAGAGCCACTACATCATTGGGTGATAACTAATGTGGCCATGCAAGATCCTACTCATGTAGTGCCACTTACTTCCACTACTCCATCAGTGATTGAGGTGTCCATAACCAGATGTGGTAAGCAAAGTGGTCATGGTTTTGGACTTAGTCATGATGAAAGCTTGTCCAGAAGTTATCATTCACATTCAGGTAACACCCTGACTTCTAGTCAGAGTCATGGAACTAGAATGTAAGTCCTTTCAGAGGTAGTTCTTATGGTTAGGAGTGGTGACAATGAATTGAATGCATGGCTATGCAAGGCTCTCACCCGTCTAGGATGCCAGGGTGTAGTGCTGGCACAAGAGCTTTGATTGTGTTCCAGCAGACACCTCCCCCACCCACACACACACTTGTGAGCACAAGCATACACATGAATATAAAATTACTTTGCATGATTTACAGCTGTTGCTACTCATCCTGACAATGGATACTTGCAGTTAACCTTATTTGTTACTCACACACATTTACTCCTTTGGAGACAGGCTTGCCATCCTGTAACTCCCCCCACACTGTGCAAGTGATGATGACTATGTCCTGCCCTTTGCACATTTCTTTGTGTCTTATGCAAGGAGTAGATAGTTACTGCTTGCTTTAATGAAATGTATTGTGTTTTTTTCCATTCCAGTTAAAAAATGTTTGTTATGTATTGTATTTGTAGTAATGCAGTCCTACTATTTAGTAATTATTGCTTGCTCAGAATCTTATGCAAATGATGCTATGATTGTCTTGTCACTGTTGGGGTGTCTATATTGACAACTTTAATGTGTGATGAATAGTACTGGGCAGATTAATATTTACATTGCATGCATCATGCATAAATTACTGCTGAGATTCCTATACAGATGAGCCATTTTTTACCTTACTGATATTCAGTACTTGCATTTGAGGGTAATCATTTATGTATCTTCTTTACAGGTTCATCACTTACCTTGATTAATGCTGCTGCTACATGTTGTGTCTTCTGAGGTTGACTCTGTCTGATGCTCACAGAACACAAACATTACATGGGTATGTAATGAATGCTAATTTTTCAGGCATCACTCTTACTGTTTCTATGTGCTTAGCGTCTTAGATTTTCACTTAGGTAAAGAGTGTCTGCCTTATCCTCTGTCTCTTATCCAGTACCATAGCCTATTATGCACCCCTATATCTGCCATAATCCTCCATGACATCCTCAGATTCTTTATCTGTGTCTGCTGGTCCTGCTGGCCCTGCTTGTGGTGCTGGGAACTGCAGTCCTTCATCTTGTTGTCCTTGTTGAAAGAGTTTTTTGACAACTATATTGTACAACATGGCACAGACAGTGACGATTTTGGCTAAGGTGGCTAGTTCATACTGCGGGGCAGCACAAGAAGTGCCTATACATTAGACTCTTGATTTGAAAAAGCTACATACATACTCAATAATGTTCTTAGTTTGAGTGAGTGCATCATTGTATCTTTGCTCAATGGAGTTGTGTGGGTTTTCTCATGGGTATCATGAGACAAGGTTCGAGTGCATAATGTACATCCCCTACAATATGCTGTTGTGGAAAGTCACCCCTAGCAAACCTTTTAAAAAGGTCACTGGTATGCCATATGTGTGTCGAGAAAACTGCCTGTGTTACTTGCACACACATTGTATGACAGTTGATAGAGGGGTATCCTTTCCTTTTGATGTACCTTCTTCCCTGTTCACCAGATGAGCCTTTAATTTCAATGCATACACAGTCTATGGCCCCCAGCACTTCAGGGAGGTGTGCTACATAATAGAAATGTTGCATGATGGGAGCTCTCTCCTCTTGGGTACATGGAAACCAGATATGATCCTTATATATTGTAGCATTGCATTTAGAAAGTGGGTGTAATATTCTGGAGGCTGAGAACTGTGACAGCCCTAATACAACCCCCCCCCCCCATGGTCACTGAAAAATGCCTGTAGCTGGTATACGTAATGTTACACATCTATTGGGATGAGTTGTCTATGATTTCAGTGGGGCATAATGTGAGGGTGACGGGAGTTGCATATTTCCTCTAAGGTATCATTGTACACCCTATAGCTCTCTAAAACTTCCATATCATGAAGTTCATGACAAGTCAAAGATGGTCTGAACACTCTTCTCCTGTCCAGGCCAAGTTCTAGAAGCAAGCCTCTTGCACATACGGGTTAATGATAGCAGCAGCAACCCCTAACATTTTCTTCAGTGTGTTCATGGTTGTATTCCAAACAGTATTAGAATTAAGGTCAAAAAAGAGCATGGTGTGTACTTGCATGTTTTATATGTTCGCGAATTGTTCCAGCATGTTGAACTACTTTATTAGCATGTTGTTCACCTGTTTATGTCTTCATTAGCATATTCTGCCTCATACCCTTGTTTTGAAGGTGGGTGCATTATGGAGAGCTATTTAATGAATACCATTTAGCGTGCTCACCACTGTACAATGTACGCACATGCTTAATGTAAAATGTAGGCTTTCATGAATTTATTTATTAATTAATTTATTTATTTATTGGCATTTGTTTACCTGGATAGTCCACTGGGCCAAGCAGAACCCATTTTCAGTGGAGTCCTGAGGAGAAAAGCTCCAAGAAATACATTTATAATATGCAAAAACTCAAAGGATAAACTTAATTTCCAAAGTAGCCGATTTAGAAAATATATAAGCACACAGGGTAAGCTTATTACAAATTAATTAATTAATTATAGTTGACATAGTCGAATTAGCAAACATCATCAGCAGAAGTTCTAAGCTTCAGATACATTAAGAGACTGGTAGCAACCACATTAGGAGACTAGCGGCAATCAAGTTATGATAGTTATAAGATAGCTGCAGGAATAGAGGGGAGGATAAGACAAGGCAGGAGCGAAGAGAAATAAATAAAAAAATATAGTGGTAGATTAAACATTTGAGGGTTAGAGTAAGAAAGAAAAATAGATGTAGGTCTGGGGAGAAAGTAGTTAGTAAAGGGAAAAGAGAGAGTGAGAGTGTATAAGGGTTGTATAGTAGATGCTAGCAGAGAGTAGAATGTTAGTGGAAGTAGGTGATATGGGGAATGATAGGAGGGAACTAAAAAGCTATGTTATAAAAGGAGGAGTCTTTGTACAGTTGCAGATCCAGGTAGCATGGAGGTGATTACGAAGATCTGTTTTTAAGGAAACAGAGCTTTGGGCAGTGTGAATGACTAGGGGAAAGCTGTTCCATGTTTTAGCTATTGTCCAGGAGTATAGTAGTTAACCAGTACATAGACTGGCTTTATGAATTTTCAGGAGGTGTTGATTTTGTGATCTTAAGGACCTAGTGGGATTATAGTTGGAAAAAAAGGAATTTAGGGCATGGCAATCTTGAGGTTTTGTAAGTATTTTGTGTGTGGTAGTTAGTTGGAGATAGATGAGGTAGTAGGGGAACTCAAGCTAGTTTAGTTCTTTTAGGGGTGTGCAGTGGTCGGTGGAAAGGTGGTGTTTGTTATGAATTTGGCTATTTTGTTACAGCATATTTCTAATTTGGCTTTGAGTGAGGATTGGAGGTTGGTTAGCAATGAGGCACTATAGACAAGTGAATGAAGAAGGTAGGTAGAAGTGAGTACTTGTTTTATAGGGAGACAAAGGAATTGTTTACGTCTATAAAGAAGGCCTAATTTTTTTGTTTGTCTTACTGATGTTATTTTTGTATGTACAGAATAATTTTTAAGTTTTTGTCAATTAAAACTTCCAACATTTTGGTGAGGGAAGCTAGTTCAATTTTTGTGTGGTTCAGGGAGAGTATGTTAAATTGAGATTTGTTGAAGGGGGTATTTTTCTTTGGAGTGAATATTATGAACTTGGTTTTATTTGGGTCACTATTTTAGCCATCTCACACATATTCTCACTATAGCATGTATTTATCCTTTTTTAATTTTTCCATTTATGATTCTGCTCTGTACTTAATGTCCACTAACTTCCCTACCTTTCTTATTCTCAGTTTTAAAATGCTGATCATAAAAATATAAAATATCAAAAATTGTAATAAAAATATATTGTTTAATACTGATGCTTCCATTCTCATATTTGCTGCAGTGTTGTTCTATGAGGATTAAGCAAGACCCTATGATGATCAACATACACGCCTTTTGCTTTTTTATGAAGGGGTTTGGAAAGATGTGCACACCAGAGATGTAGTTTTCTTTCTTATCAAAAGAAAAAAGTCAAAAAAGGCTATATTGTCTTCACTTTTGTCTTCGGTGTCATTGTATACCACTGCCAAAGCTCTAAAAGATAACAATGTATAAAAACTATTTTTTCTAGTAAAACTGTAACAAAGATATAATATGTAAAAGGTTATATGGACTTGTAATTGTTATTTTTTTCTCTTTTTCAGTAAAGATGCAGCAAAGATGGTAAATGTGCCAAGCAATACAAGACTCACATTTCATTCACACGCGCAAAAACTACACTACTTCTTTTGGTAAATTCCTTCCTGTTATCTAAGCATCTTATTGTGGGGAAAGCTATTTGGATTTAAAACAAACTTTGACCAAACATGGGTAGAGAAGTCAGGACTTCTTTACCTAATACAAAAAGGATGACTCATCTAAAAAAACTGCTCTGTTTCAATATTTTACAAAAAAATTCATTCTAGAACACTGTCCTCTGACATCCTCAAATAAATGTGACTCATTCCTCTAAGTGCAGAGTTTAGCTGTTCAGTCATAGGTTCATAGGTTAATAGACAAGCAGTAGGCTTGCTGTCCTTGAGGGCCATTTTAAGCCTAGCCAATGTCATTTTTTGTGCTTGAATTAAACTAACCCATTTAGTTAGAGACTGGCCTTACCCATCACATGATCTATAATTAGACATTACCCTTCATAAAATTAACTGGGAATATACCATAGATAATTTCAAGGGACCCATGCATGGGGTAAACCATTTAGGAGAGCTGCCTCTGTCTATAAGAAGCACATAGGACAATCCTGGGGTACATTTTCTTTTTCCCATCAACAGATCCAAGTAGCACTTGAATTTTGACAGGGATGACTTTGTTTTATGTGGATGGGAAGTCTGTTCCAGAGGAGCGGTATCTTTTGTGAGATATACCTGTCCCTCCAAACCATTCTGTTGATGTTGCAGAAGAGGTTTAGATCCCTAGGCTGAGTGTTTCTGGTGCTCTTTGAATTGCAGATGTGCAGTAAATCCATAAATAATGGGTCAGAGGATGCCTTGCATGACAGACTCAGTTCATCTCTTAGCAGTCTGTAGGATACCAAGTATAGTGACAGGGCTTTGAGTTGGTCCATGTAAGCCATGTTGTTTAGGCTTTTTATCCTTTTAGTAAGGTATCTCTGTGGGTATTCCAGTTGCTGCATGTGTCTGGACAGATACATCCCAAAGGGGGCATTATAATCAAAGACTGGCCTAACAAGGCCCAAGTAAATGGGCACAATGACATCCATAGATCTAGACACAATCCCTTTGATCATGAACTGTGCAATATACAAGAATATTCTTACAACAATGGACACACATTGGTCAAAAATTAGGCCACTATCCACATAAGTTCCCAAATCCCTAACACATAGTTCAGCTCTTAGGGTCATATTGTTAATGTCGTAGTTCATATGGGATAGATGACTTCTCAAAGTAACAATAATGCATTTTTTGGCATTTAGTTTCAATCCATGATTTTGGCACTAGTTGTTTATTTGGGACAAACATTTCTGCAGGACAGATAAGTCATCTGGGGATTCAATGACTGCTCCTAGCTTGCAGTTATCAGCAAATTTAGTGGACCAGAGCCCTTTAGCATTGGCTTTTCTTCAGAAAAGCAGATGCCAAACAGGAGAGGTCCCAGCACAGAACTCTGGTGAACTCCAGGACTCCACTGTTGATTGGTCTCTTTGTGGGGGTAACTTGCTTATTTTGGTTTACTGTGTCCTATCTGTGAGCTTGTTGGCAATCCAATGGGTGACATAGGGAGTTATTCACAGTTTATTTAGCTTTTCTACTATGTCTGAATGGGAAATTTTGTCAAAAACATTAGTCAAGTTGAAGTATGTTTGCCTTCATCCATAGCTTTGGTGACCTTTTCAAAAAAACACTGTATTTAGTAAGCGTGACTTGTCCTTGACAAATCCAAACTGAGATGGGTCCAGTGTTTGGAGGTTCTCTATGTCCTGATTGATTAGTTCCATGATGTCTTTCCATGGCTTTACATATGGGGCTCGTCAGACTTATGGGTGTGCAACTGCCTGGGTTTGTGGAAGGTCCCCCCTCATGTGGGGGGGGGCACTGTAGCTGTTCTCCATTTGCATGGTACAACACTTGTATTGAGGCATTGAGGCTAAGACTGAAGAGTGTTGTTAGGAGTGTGCCTAAATCCTGCTTCATGCTATTTAAGATGCATCCAGGGATATTGTCAGGACCTGTCAATGCAGTATTTTTTGCTTTTGGTGACACTTTTAGGACTTGGTCTTGTGTGATAGCCAGTTTCAAGTATATCTTGAGGGAGAGAGGGGTAAAGTTAGAGCTAAACATATTGGCCAGGAGCTTCAATATATCTTCTGCTTCAGTGTAGGTAACATCACTCACAATCAGCTGAGTGCATTGCTGCTCTGCACTTTTGAGATTCTGAACATAAATAAAACATGCCTTGTGATTGTCTTTGGCTTGGGTAGATGTTTTAGCCTCAAAAATGGCTTTGGTGGATTTTATTAAGCTCCTGAATTGTTTATTTATTTCAGTGACTCAGGCTCTAATATCCTAAGACTTATTACAAGTCTTACTGTCATTTTGAGAACAGCAGAAATATTGCTCAAAATGCTGCTGACTGAGCTGCTGTATGAAGCAGCGGAAACACTTTATAATCTCGAAATACTGAAATATCAAATTTCACTATCTTGAGGCTATAAAGTCAAGCAGACTGAAATTGCTCACCCAGAAATGGCGAGTCTGAAATGTCGAACCAGTGGTATGGATATTGTGCTAGGTAAGCGTTGGGTTTTTAGGGTTTTGAGAAGGGTTTCTGTGTTTTTGAGTGTGTTGGGGAGTTTTAGGTGTGGATTAGGGTAGGTAGGTAAGAATGTGAGTGTGTTACTGTTGGGAGTGGTTGTGTTTGTGTGTATGTGATGTGTGCTTGTGCAGGGGGGGTGTGGAATGTGTGGTGCTGGGTTATCTGTGTTATTGAGTGTAGTGCAACCTCGGAGTTAGTATATATTAATGAGGGGGTGCAATGGGGCTTGCCCCCTGCATATAGTAAGAGTAGGTGTGTGTGTTTGTTTAGTTTTATGCATGTGTGTTGTGTTGCTTTTTTTAGAGAGTCGGGAGGTATGAGTGTTTGTATGTGTTGTGTAGTGTGTGCTCTGTGTTTTCATGGTTTTGTGTTTTGCGGTTTTGTGGTTTCGGTGATATGGATTTTTGGTTTCATGGTCTTGAGATACTGAAATTCGATATTTCAGTAATTTGAGATTATGAAGTGAATCTGAAACAGCATGGAACCATTCCTATTGGTTCAGGCTGCCTCTTGTGACTGAGGCAGCCTAAAACTGAAAGGGAAAGAAGTTAATGGATGCGTGCATTGGTGTGATTGCGAAAGCATGGGAACATATTTTTTTTATCGAAGAAGGTTTTCAATAAAGTTTATTTTTTATTTATGCATGTAAGTGTGTACAAATGTGTGTGTGTGTGTGTGTGTATATGTTTGTGTGTCTATATCTATGTAAATATATGTATGTGTGCATTTATATAAGTGACAGAAGTACATAAAAGCTCTCAAGCTGATTTTGAAGAATGCCCTAACCAGTGACTATATGAAACATCCGAACCCACTAGAGAGAGTCCTGAAATGTGGAGACTGAATAGCTAAAGTTTGGACTTGTATATATTAACTCCAAGATGCCATTTCTTGGACTATTCTATTTTCCTCAAGGTATGATGCTCTTGGAGATGGTATATATAAGTTTGGGGGTTGTGGGAGGCTAGCCTGCACATGTGGGTGCAAGAGGGGCATGCCCCCCTACAAAAGGAAGTTTTAAGGGGAAGAGCGATTTTTGAGAATTACTCTTCTCCTGTGTTTTCCGTCCATTTTTTTCACTTTTTTGGCACTTGGCATTTCAAGTGCTGTCCTTTCAATAGGGAGCCATCCTGACCTCATAATATGGACTATTCCTCATATAATTGATGATTTTCTGGCAAATCAAAAATTATGACTAGTAAATAATGACTTATGTTTAAGTTTCATCTTTTATAGCCATCAGAAAAATATGCTAATGCAAAACCTGAAATTCTAGTAAACTGAACTTTTCTAACTTTGGGCCATTTCTTCCATTATTTTTAGCATTGTCTCTTATTCTTGAGCTGAGTGACAGAGAGGTATGCAGGGCTTGCAGTGGGATGCACACTGTATTCTGACAGCAAGGAGCTAGGACTGCCCATTCCTGTGTGTCAGTTATTTATTTATTTGTCTTATCACAATCAGACATCTAAAGTGTACAGTCATACAAGTTAATGTAACTGACAGGCATCTCTATCCATGTGTGTATGTATCAAAATGTAGGTTGTATTCTGAGGTTCTGACAGTAGCAAGCTGAAATACGTGTCCATTTTTATTTTTATTTATTTACTTATGTTACATTTGTTAACCAGGAAAGTCCTACTGGATATAGGTCCATTTTCAGCAGAGGCCCTGGGAGAAAAGCTCCAGACATACATAACAAGTATACATACAGTGAATTATAACAAAATGAACATTTGTTCAACAATATATACACACATGTGCAAGATTTTCTAAAATAAACACACACAGGAAATAGTTGGAAATTATTAACTGATAGGCAACAGTTGGGGATTACTAACTGATAAGGGAGATCACAAAACATTTATAGTGGTTCACATACATGGTTGAGTCAAGATATCATCCTTACTTTAATACTTTCCAATAGGTAAGAGACATATACTCAGTTTTCTAAACAGTTACAGAATCAGAGTAACACAATGAAAGTTTTTCCTGTAATAAGGTTTTCATTTATAGTTGATGTTTGATTGGAGGTTAGTCAGGGTTTGTACAGGGACAAAGCCAATTTATTTTTAGGTGTTTTTTTAAGAGATATTTTGAACTGGGTTAAGGAGGGAACTGTAGTAAGTTCTGCAAGAAGTAAGTTCCAGATTTTCCAACAGAGTTGGAAAATAATGATTCACCAACTGAATAGTTGGATTTAACAGTTTGTACTAGCATTCTGTTGGAAGAGCGGAGTGCTTTTAGGTTACTGTAGGGGGTGATAATATTTTTCAGTATGGGTGTACTGTCTGGTTGGTAGAGAACTTTGTAAACAACTGTAAGCTGGTTATACTGAAGTTGGTAGGGTAGTTCTAGCCAGTCTAGTGATTTAAGGTTTTGACAGAGAATGGTTCTATAACCTGATCCTGCAGCAAATCTGGCAATATTATTATAGCAGCTAGTAAATTTATTGAGGTCTGATTTGCTTAGGTTGACAAAGATGGGTGAGGCATAAGGAAGGGTTGATAGCAAATGTGTATGGGCAATCACAGTCCTAGCAGATGGGGATAGGAATGGTTTAATCTTATATACAAAGCCTAGTTTCTTATTAACTGTTTTAATAGTTTTGTTGACATGAGCATCAAACCTAAGGTTGTTGTCGATGATTACTCCTAGTAGTTTAGTACAAGGTTCTGGGGAAATTATAGTACCATCGTTAGATGTTATGGTGAGAGATGGTAAGGGGACCTTGCGAGTGGGGGTGAAGAGTAACAACTTGGTTTTATTTGGATTTAATAGTAGACAGCAACCAGTGAGCCAGTTCTCTACCTGGTTGAAAGTGTTTTGGGATAAAGATTGTAAGTCTGTGGGGGAGGTGGCAGTGCAGATTAGGGTGGAGTCATCTGCATACTGAATACACATTGCATCTGGGATGACTTTGTGCAGATCATTAATGAAGATGGAGAATAGGATGGGACCTAATATAGATCCCTGGGGGATTCCAAGGGTGATTGGTAAAAGGGAGTATAGGTTATCTTTCCATAGTACAGTAGGTTATCTTTCCATAGTACAGCTTGTTGTCTGTCACTTAGATAAGAATGAAACCAGCTAATTGCTAGGTTATCTATAGAGAGTGATTTTAGCATCTCTAAGAGTAGCTGGTGGTTTATCATGTCAATTATTTATGTATTTATTTATTCATTTGACCTAGTCCTACACCTGAAGTGTTCATAGCTATATAGTTAGGTGTAATTGGTTGACACATTCATAGACGTGTGGGGGTGTACACATCTGTATGTCTGTGTGTTTATGTAGGGGTCAAAATAAATTGTGCTAGTCATTTGTTATTTTTTCTTTTACAATCTGATATCTAAGGTGTATAAATCCATCAGAGTATAATTTAACTGCTGGGTATGGGAGATTTTTGTAAATGAAACTGACTGTCTGGCAGTTAGCATAGATGATTAAAGATTTGAGCTGTTAACATTCTGTTTCCTGTAGTCAAAGGTACAGGGTTTAATTTTTTTCACCTTCCTTTGCCTACTATGTGACTCTGAACAAATCACTTGAACAAGCAGCACTCTTGGATTATCCCTAAATGCATAACTCTCAGCATCTTAGCACAAGGAATCTGGACGAAATCTAAAATTATTGGAAAACAAAGGCCCAAAAATAGGGACAGATTTCAAACATCACTCTTATAAACTTAGAAAGTTGTTAGAATAACAAGATTTGTGTTATCATACATTTTCTGAAGGATATGAAGTCTGATATTCAAATGTGTGTCATTATTTACTGATTTGAATCCTCATTGATTTGCCAGAAAATGGACAGACTCAAAATATGAGGCATAAATGTTGACATTTTGTGAAAATCTGGACAGTTTAGAGTTATTTCTGAATGTGGATGCTTGTGTCCACTAGACTTACAAAATTCTAACATTGTTGCAATTTGCACAAATTATTCTGTCTTTTTAAGGCTAATATATATTTGTGTGAAGCAGGTTTGAATATGTTGCTGTTTCTGTTTGTGTAAAACAACGTAAAGTATCATTTTTGTGTCCATGTTTATCACAATCAGACATCTGAGTTTTGTACAGTCAAGACTTCTGACTTTAACTGTAGTGTAAGGGCAATAGCATAGCTAGGGCATGGTGAGGGGGACAGCTACCCTGAGTTCAAAATTTTGATGGTGTGACCAGTGTATCTGAATAGCTCTTTAAAACAATATCAACTTTTAAAAGCCAGTATTACATTTTCAGTCAAACCTGAGTGCTGTAACATTCTGTGAGTGGTTTAAACCATAGTGACTTCATGCTACATTGTAACAAGCCATTTGCTACAGTTTAAAATAAGATTCTTTTAATAAAAAACATGGAAGGATGGGCATGGCAGGACACAAAAATGGGACTCTAATGGCTTGGGCAGGGGGGGGCATACCAGTTAAGGGAATGGCTGATTTTTTTTTCTTTAATGGAGGAGTTCAGGGTGAGACTGGATCTTACTGTAATATATCAACAGCAACAATGTAGTCATCAGCTTATTACAGTAAAGTGGGATTTTTTTACTCTTCAATGGAAAAGCTGGGGGGCATAGGTCTAACTGTAATAAGCTAATTACTATGATGTAGCGATTGGCTAATTATATTGAAATAAATGTATTTTTTTTCTTTTTGCTTTTCACTTGAAAAGTTCAAAGGGTAGGTAGCTAGTTTGTGTTACTGGCTTAGGGCACTAGTTGAGTCTGTGCATGGGGTTTGTATGTGGATATACATGTCTGACCCAGCTGATGTTTGTTGAAGTTAAGTACTCATTATTCTAGTTTAGTTGTAATAATGTGTATTTGTATGAAGGAATACTTTGGCATGGCCACTGTTTGACGCAAAGTTGAAATACATTACTGAGATCATTTTTTCACAATTAGTAGTCTAAGATATAGCCAGTCAACCAAGTAGTCAGACATCCAAGGTGTACACAGTATCTGACTACTATAATTAGTGATTATATGATCTCTCTGTGAATAACAAACAGTGTCACTGCTGTCATTTGCTCAAGTTAAACATGTGTTATTCTTGCTTTGCAAGAATA
Organism: Protopterus annectens; assembly: GCF_019279795.1. Taxonomy (NCBI): domain Eukaryota; kingdom Metazoa; phylum Chordata; order Ceratodontiformes; family Protopteridae; genus Protopterus; species Protopterus annectens. The sequence continues at coordinate 747,136,335 of NC_056735.1, read as the reverse complement.
ATGTGTATTTGTGTGAGACAGGTTGGAGTAATCTGATTTCGCTACTGTTTTTGTGGAGCAAAGATGAAATACATTACTGCAACATTCACTTTAGTCACAATCAGAAATCTAAGGCATATATAATAAAAAAGTTACTATAATTACTGGGTATGGGGGTTCTCTGTGGATGACAGTGACTGATGCTGTCATTTACTCATGTTAAAATCATTATTCTGATTTTGCATGAATAATGAGTATGTGAGCACAGCAGTAAGGACTAGTTTTCTGTTTTGGCTACTGTTGGCATGAAGCATAATTGAAATACATTACTGAGTCCATTATTTATTTTGCATTTGTTTATTGGGAGTGTCCGACTGAGCCCAAAAAGGCCCATTTTCAGCATAAGCCTGGGAAGAAAAGCTCCAAGTTATATAGTAAACAGTGTTACCATATAATTTACAAAAGAAATCAACAGGTTCCATAGCAAATAGTGATGCAATTGAATTGAAACAAAAGAAAGAACAACAAAATTTTGAGAACAGCAGAAATATTGCTCAAAATGCTGCTGACTGAGCTGCTGTATGAAGCAGCGGAAACACTTTATAATCTCGAAATACTGAAATATCAAATTTCACTATCTTGAGGCTATAAAGTCAAGCAGACTGAAATTGCTCACCCAGAAATGGCGAGTCTGAAATGTCGAACCAGTGGTATGGATATTGTGCTAGGTAAGCGTTGGGTTTTTAGGGTTTTGAGAAGGGTTTCTGTGTTTTTGAGTGTGTTGGGGAGTTTTAGGTGTGGATTAGGGTAGGTAGGTAAGAATGTGAGTGTGTTACTGTTGGGAGTGGTTGTGTTTGTGTGTATGTGATGTGTGCTTGTGCAGGGGGGGTGTGGAATGTGTGGTGCTGGGTTATCTGTGTTATTGAGTGTAGTGCAACCTCGGAGTTAGTATATATTAATGAGAGGGTACAATGGGGCTTGCCCCCTGCATATAGTAAGAGTAGGTGTGTGTGTTTGTTTAGTTTTATGCATGTGTGTTGTGTTGCTTTTTTTAGAGAGTCGGGAGGTATGAGTGTTTGTATGTGTTGTGTAGTGTGTGCTCTGTGTTTTCATGGTTTTGTGTTTCGCGGTTTTGTGGTTTCGGTGATATGGATTTTTGGTTTCATGGTCTTGAGATACTGAAATTCGATATTTCAGTAATTTGAGATTATGAAGTGAATCTGAAACAGCATGGAACCATTCCTATTGGTTCAGGCTGCCTCTTGTGACTGAGGCAGCCTAAAACTGAAAGGGAAAGAAGTTAATGGATGCCTGCATTGGTGTGATTGTGAAAGCATGGGAACATATTTTTTTTATCGAAGAAGGTTTTCAATAAAGTTTATTTTTTATTTATGCATGTAAGTGTGTACAAATGTGTGTGTGTGTGTGTGCATATGTTTGTGTGTCTATATCTATGTAAATATATGTATGTGTGCATTTATATAAGTGACAGAAGTACATAAAAGCTCTCAAGCTGATTTTGAAGAATGCCCTAACCAGTGACCATATGAAACATCCGAACCCACTAGAGAGAGTCCTGAAATGTGGAGACTGAATAGCTAAAGTTTGGACTTGTATATATTAACTCCAAGATGCCATTTCTTGGACTATTCTATTTTCCTCAAGGTATGATGCTCTTGGAGATGGTATATATAAGTTTGGGGGGTGTGGGAGGCTAGCCTGCACATGTGGGTGCAAGAGGGGCATGCCCCCCTACAAAAGGAAGTTTTAAGGAGAAGAGCGATTTTTGAGAATTACTCTTCTCCTGTGTTTTCCGTCCATTTTTTTCACTTTTTTGGCACTTGGCATTTCAAGTGCTGTCCTTTCAATAGGGAGCCATCCTGACCTCATAATATGGACTATTCCTCATATAATTGATGATTTTCTGGCAAATCAATAATTATGACTAGTAAATAATGACTTATGTTTAAGTTTCATCTTTCATAGCCATCAGAAAAATATGCTAATGCAAAACCTGAAATTCTAGTAAACTGAACTTTTCTAACTTTGGGCCATTTCTTCCATTATTTTTAGCATTGTCTCTTATTCTTGAGCTGAGTGACAGAGAGGTATGCAGGGCTTGCAGTGGGATGCACACTGTATTCTGACAGCAAGGAGCTAGGACTGCCCATTCCTGTGTGTCAGTTATTTATTTATTTGTCTTATCACAATCAGACATCTAAAGTGTACAGTCATACAAGTTAATGTAACTGACAGGCATCTCTATCCATGTGTGTATGTATCAAAATGTAGGTTGTATTCTGAGGTTCTGACAGTAGCAAGCTGAAATACGTGTCCATTTTATTTTTATTTATTTACTTATGTTACATTTGTTAACCAGGAAAGTCCTACTGGATATAGGTCCATTTTCAGCAGAGGCCCTGGGAGAAAAGCTCCAGACATACATAACAAGTATACATACAGTGAATTATAACAAAATGAACATTTGTTCAACAATATATACACACATGTGCAAGATTTTCTAAAATAAACACACACAGGAAATAGTTGGAAATTATTAACTGATAGGCAACAGTTGGGGATTACTAACTGATAAGGGAGATCACAAAACATTTATAGTGGTTCACATACATGGTTGAGTCAAGATATCATCCTTACTTTAATACTTTCCAATAGGTAAGAGACATATACTCAGTTTTCTAAACAGTTACAGAATCAGAGTAACACAATGAAAGTTTTTCCTGTAATAAGGTTTTCATTTATAGTTGATGTTTGATTGGAGGTTAGTCAGGGTTTGTACAGGGACAAAGCCAATTTATTTTTAGGTGTTTTTTTAAGAGATATTTTGAACTGGGTTAAGGAGGGAACTGTAGTAAGTTCTGCAAGAAGTAAGTTCCAGATTTTCCAGCAGAGTTGGAAAATAATGATTCACCAACTGAATTGTTGGATTTAACAGTTGTACTAGCATTCTGTTGGAAGAGCGGAGTGCTTTTAGGTTACTGTAGGGGGTGATAATATTTTTCAGTATGGGTGTACTGTCTGGTTGGTAGAGAACTTTGTAAACAACTATAAGCTGGTTATACTGAAGTTGATAGGGTAGTTCTAGCCAGTCTAGTGATTTAAGGTTTTGACAGAGATGGGTTCTATATGCTGATCCTGCAGCAAATCTGGCAATATTATTATAGCAGCTAGTAAATTTATTGAGGTCTGATTTGCTTAGTTTGACAAAGATGGGTGAGGCATAAAGAAGGGTTGATAGCAAATGTGTATGGGCAATCACAGTCCGAGCAGATGGGGATAGGAATTGTTTAATCTTATATACAAATCCTAGTTTCTTATTAACTGTTTTAATAGTTTTGTTGACATGAGCATCAAACCTAAGGTTGTTGTCGATGATTACTCCTAGTAGTTTAGTAGAAGGTTCTAGGGAGATTATAGTACCATCGTTAGATGTTATGGTGAGAGATGGTAAGGGGACCTTGCGAGTGGGGGTGAAGAGTAACAACTTGGTCTTATTTGGATTTTATAGTAGACGGCAACCAGTGAGCCAGTTCTCTACCTGGTTGAAAGTGTTTTGGGATAAAGATTGTAAGTCTGTGGGGGAGGTGGCAGTGCAGATTAGGGTGGAGTCATCTGCATACTGAATACACATTGCATCTGGGATGACTTTGTGCAGATCATTAATGAAGATGGAGAATAGGATGGGACCTAATATAGATCCCTGGGGGACTCCAAGGGTGATTGGTAAAAGGGAGTATAGGTTATCTTTCCATAGTACAGTAGGTTATCTTTCCATAGTACAGCTTGTTGTCTGTCACTTAGATAAGAATGAAACCAGCTAATTGCTAGGTTATCTATGGAGAGTGATTTTAGCATCTCTAAGAGTAGCTGGTGGTTTACCATGTCAATTATTTATGTATTTATTTATTCATTTGACCTAGTCCTACACCTGAAGTGTTCATAGCTATATAGTTAGGTGTAATTGGTTGAGACATTCATAGATGTGTGGGGGTGTACACATCTGTATGTCTGTGTGTTTATGTAGGGGGTCAAAATAAATTGTGCTAGTCATTTGTCATTTTTTCTTTTACAATCTGATATCTAAGGTGTATAAATCCATCAGAGTATAATTTAACTGCTGGGTATGGGTGATGTCTGCAAATGAAACTGACTGTCTGGCAGTTAGCATAGATGATTAAAGATTTGAGCTGTTAACATTCTGTTTCCTGTAGTCAAAGGTACAGGGTTTAATTTTTTTCACCTTCCTTTGCCTACTATGTGACTCTGAACAAATCACTTGAACAAGCAGCACTCTTGGATTATCCCTAAATGCATAACTCTCAGCATCTTAGCACAAGGAATCTGGGCAAAATCTAAAATTATTGGAAAACAAAGGCCCAAAAATAGGGACAGATTTCAAACATCACTCTTATAAACTTAGAAAGTTGTTAGAATAACAGGATTTATGTTATCGTACATTTTCTGAAGGATATGAAGTCTGATATTCAAATGTGTGTCATTATTTACTGATTTGAATCCTCATTGATTTGCCAGAAAATGGACAGACTCAAAATATGAGGCATAAATGTTGACATTTTGTGAAAATCTGGACAGTTTAGAGTTATTTCTGAATGTGGATGCTTGTGTCCACTAGACTTACAAAAGTCTAACATTGTTGCTATTTGCTCAAATTATTCTGTCTTTTTAAGGCTAATATATATTTGTGTGAAGCAGGTTTGAATATGTTGCTGTTTCTGTTTGTGTAAAACAACGTAAAGTATCGCTTTTGTGTCCATGTTTATCACAATCAGACATCTGAGGTTTGTACAGTCAAGACTTCTGACTTTAACTGTAGTGTAAGGGCAATAGCATAGCTAGGGCATGGTGAGGGGGACAGCTACCCTGAGTTCAAAATGTGGATAGTGTGATCAGTGTATCTGAATAGCTCTTTAAAACAATATCAACTTTTAAAAGCCAGTATCACATTTTCAGTCAAACCTGAGTGCTGTAACATTCTGTGAGTGGTTTAAACCATAGTGACTTCATGCTACATTGTAACAAACCATTTGCTACAGTTTAAAAGAAGATTTTTTTATAAAAACATGGAAGGATGGGCATGGCAGGACACAAAAATGGGACTCTAATCGCTTGGGCGGGGGGGGGGGGCATACCAGTAAAGGGAATGGCTGATTTTTTTTTTTCTTTAATGGAGGATTTCAGGGTGGGACTGGATCTTACTGTAATATATCAACGGCAACAATGTAGTCATCAGCTTATTACAGTAAAATGGGTTTTTTGTACTCTTCAATGGAAAAGCTGGGGGGCATAGATCTAACTGTAATAAGCTAATTACTATGGTGTAGCGATTGGCTAATTATATTGAAATAAATGTATTTTTTTTTCTTTTTGCTTTTCACTTGAAAAGTCCAAAGGGTAGGTAGCTGGTTTGTGTTACTGGCTTAGGGCACTAGTTGAGTCTGTGCATGGGGTTTGTATGTGGATATACATGTCTGACCCAGCTGATGTTTGTTGAAGTTAAGTACTCATTATTCTAGTTTAGTTGTAATAATGTGTATTTGTATGAAGGAATACTTTGGCATGGCCACTGTTTGAAGCAAAGTTGAAATACATTACTGAGATCATTTTTTCACAATTAGTAGTCTAATATATATCCAGTCAACCAAGTAGTCAGACATCCAAGGTGTACACAGTATATGACTACTATTATTAGTGATTATATGGTCTCTCTGTGAATAACAAACAGTGCCACTGCTGTCATTTGCTCAAGTTAAACATGTGTTAGTCTTGCTTTGCAAGAATAATGTGTATTGTGTGAGACAGGTTGGAGTAATCTGATTTCGCTACTGTTTTTGTGGAGCAAAGATGAAATGCATTACTGCAACATTCACTTTAGTCAAAGTCAGAAATCTAAGGCACATATAATAAAAAAGTTACTATAATTACTGGGTATGGGGGGGTTCTCTGTGGATGACAGTGACTGATGCTGTCATTTACTCATGTTAAAATCATTATTCTGACTTTGCATGAATAATGAGTATGTGAGCACAGCAGTAGGGACTAGTTTTCTCTTTTGGCTACTGTTGGCATGAAGCATAATTGAAATACATTACTGAGTCCATTATTTATTTTGCATTTGTTTATTGGGAGTGTCCGACTGAGCCCAAAAAGGCCCATTTTCAGCATAAGCCTGGGAAGAAAAGCTCCAAGTTATATAGTAAACAGTGTTACCATATAATTTACAAAAGAAATCAACAGGATCCATAGCAAATAGTGATGCAATTGAATTGAAACAAAAGAAAGAACAAACAGCAGTAACACAAATATTGCAGTAAATATGGTTAATCACACCTATTACACATTATAACTGTTGGTCCTTGAATGCAACACATAAGAAACATAAACACTAAAGTAGATCTACTTAGGCAGTGGGGTGGAATCCTCATTAAACAATTAGAAGGAAAATATGCAGTAATAAGCTACAGATAAGTTCCAAGGGAAAGAGACAGGAAAATAAACAATAGAGAGTAATAATATAGGATGAGCAGTGCTAATAAAATTACTGATGAGTCAGCCTGATGTTGAGCAGGAGTATAGCCAGTTTTTAGCAAATGGGCCTTGAGAAGAATTTTGAACTTTTTGGGGTTAGCTGTGTAAAGAATAGGATGAGGAATTGAGTTCCAAATTTTGGAGATGTGCTTTGAGAATAAGGCATCCCCATTGATGTTATTAGCTTTAGAGACTTCTAGAAGTCTGTCAGATGATTGGAGGGTTCTACTGCTAGTGTAGGGTTTTACTAGGTTTTTAGGGGGTGGACATTTATCTGGTAGGTAGATGATGGAATGGCAAATTGTGAGTTGGTTGAGGCATATTAGGTTTGGGAGTTCCAACCAGTGTAGTTTGTGAAGAGCTGAACAATGATGTGTTCTGTATGGGAGGTTGGTGGTAAACCTGGCTATTTTGTTATAGCAGACTTCCAGTTTATTTAGATTTCTTTTCTTTATATTTGTGAAAATTGGAGAGGCATATAACAGAGTGGATAGTAGATGGAGTTGGGCAATGGCTGTTTTGGTGGTTTGGGTGAGGAATAATTTGGCTCTATAGAGTGCCTTGACTTTTATGAGAACCTTTTTGATTGTTTGGATATGTGCAGGTCATAACAGATGGATTTGTCAATGGTGACACCTAGGGGTTTGGTGTGGTCTACTGGCTCTATTATGGTGTTGTTAGTGGAGTAAATGGTAAATGAGATGGGGAGTTGAGATATTTTATTGTTGGTAAATAATAGTAGTTTGGTCTTGCTGGGGTTGAGTATTAGTTGTTTGGAGGAAAGGTAGTGTTCGACATCTGTAAATGCTTTTTTTGTGTTTTTTGCAAGAGTTCAGGGATTCAGGTGGCTAAGCATATGAGTGTAGAATTGTCCACATATTGTATAATGTTAGCAGATGTGGTGACTGAATTCAGGTCATTTGTAAAAACTGTAAAGAAAAGTGGGTCAAGTATGGAACCTTGTGTACACCTACTGAGACTGGTTTGAGTGAGGATATATTGTCTAGCCATTTAACAGCTTGCTGTCTGTCTAACAAGTAGCTATGGAACCATGATAGGGTGGATTGTAAGAAGTTTAATGTGGCTATCTGGTACAGAAGTTTTTGGTGTGAGACAGTGTCAAATGCTTTTGACATGTCTAGGACAACTGATTAAACATTCAGGTTGTTGTTTCTTGACTGGTTGATTATATCTGTAAAGCTAATTAGGGCAGCTGTGGTGCTATACTTGGGTCTGAAGCCATGTTGTGTATCTGAGAGGAGGTTATTGTTCAGGAGATAGGGAAGGATTTGTGAGTGTATACATTTCTCTATGATTTTGGCAAAAGGAGGGAGTATTGGGATGGGTCTGTGTTTGCTAGTAGTGTTGAGGTGCCTCCTTTGTGTAAGGCAATGATATGGGATATCATCCAGAGTTTGGAGATGCATTGCTTGGAGATGGACTGACTTATTAGTAGGGAGACTGGGCAGGTAATGGCATCAGCGGCCACCTTCAGGAAGTCATCTGGAAGCAGGTCAGCTGCTAGAGATGAAGGTTTCAGTCAATGGAGATGTTTGTTAATGTAGCTCATAAGTATTGGTTTAAGGCTAAATACTACAGGACTGATGGCAGAGGTGGAGGATACAATCAGTAGACTGGCAGTGTTATGTTTTAGTGGGGACAGTATGGAATTAGTAAAGTGAGAATTGAATTGAGTGGCTATGCTTTCAATGGTGTTTGGGGAGGAGGAGTTAGGGGCTGAGTAATGTTTGGGATTGAGAAGTTGATTTATAGAGGCCATAATTTTGGGGGGTTATTTTGATGTTTCATTTGGGCTGTATAGCACAGTACATAGTTATATTTTGTCACATATATCTGAGGTGTGCAGAGTCAAAATATTTGGTCTGAATTGTTCTGAACGGAATATATTGGTGAATTCAGATGACTGATCCTACTTTCATTTGTACATGTTAAGCAGTCATTATTCTGGCTTTTTAGATCTAGTTTGCATTGGTGTGAAAGTTTCTGGAATTGTTTATATTGCTATTTTATCACAATCAGATATCTGAAGTCCACACAGCCAATAATGTTATTGTGAATTATTGTTTTTGTGGGTTACATGTGGATGAAAATGAGTATGTATTTGAGGGAGTAGGTTCCGTTGCATCTGAAAGTCGCAAGTTGTCCATAATTTCTTTCAGTGTCCATCACAATCAAACAGCATTGTATACAATATGCGACCATCTGTGGTGGTCTGGCAGAACATGTGTGATAGGACTTGGTTAATGTTATAGAGGTGCAGTGAGTACTGCTACCATCTCACAACATGAAGTTCTCTGGGATTTTCATTGTGATTCATGGTGTATGGAGTCCACATGCACTCCCTGTCTCTGTGTGATATTTATCAAGGTGTTTTGGGGTCTGGCCCTAGACCCTCAGCTGTAGTATTGCCAATTGTGCTTTTATTTTCAACCCTCTATTGCACCAGAGGGATGCACATAATATAATTATATTTTATAGGGGTAGGAATACTGGTACTATTCCCAGATATAAGTTAAATATCCTTATAAACATTTGTCGGCTCAATTTATTGTGAAAGAAAAAAATAAGAATGTTGTTCTTTACTGTTGATTTTGTTCCTGTTATCACTGTCTCAAACTTGTTAAAAAGGTCTGAAATGTTATTCAAAAAATCTAGATCTCTTTTGCTTATGGGGCCTAGCAACCCCCACAGCCTTAGCTTAATTTAATTATTACATCCACCCATATCACAATGCAGTCTTGACTATTTGGATGTATTAAGAGGAAGGAAGAAAAAGCTAAAAGGTACGACAATATGTGAAAAAAAAAACAAGAAAGAAGCAATCTGTACAGATGTTATGGGCATAGGATGGAGAAAATAGGGGTGGGACACTGGGGGACACTGATAGTGCAGTGTGAAACAAGTGGCCTGATGAAATCTTTTGTCTAGGGCTCCATTTCACTTAAAGTCAGTCATGTTGATTGCTGTCAGACATCAGAAGTGTATATAACCAATAAATTATGTAGAATGAGAGAGTGCTGGTGCAGTCTGTGGATGTGATACAAAGGCCATATATGTTGTTTGATCACAAATAAGTGGATCTTGATCTACTGTTATATAGTCCCACCCCATTTTAATTAGCCTCAGCCAAGAAGTTTCTTCCTGGGTTCCACTTTCCTTTGAAATGACCAGCCACCACTGATTTACAGTAGTTTTGCCTTATTATACCAGATTAGTCCAGAAAGTTGCAAAATGTGACTGTGAAAGAAGAAAGGGGAAGTAGTACAGAAAACATGCTATTATTCACTCCTGGAATCACAGTCTGCATGAATGTAATAGTTTTAGACAAGATGCAATTACTTTTGGTAAGGTGGCTATGGAAAACAATCTGCTAAGTGTTAATTGTGTAAATCCCTGTGGAGACAGGTCAATTCCGCTTTGTAGCTGTACAGAGCAGATCCTATTTGTTTGTGGTTGGCATTGGTCAAAGCCCAAAACAAAGCAGTTCATGTGTTTATTAAAGTTATTTTTAAAAGTTTTTGATATATTTTTTGTGACAGTTTTTATTGTTTTGGTATAGTGTTTAATACGGTTGGGTTTATTTTGGAGGCTTTTTATTTAATAGAGAGGTTCATGTGCTTATATGTTCCTAATGGTAATCACTGTCATGTATATTGTTATTATTATTATTATTATCATTATTATTATTATTATTTACCATTATTCAGGGCAGCACTATGGATCAATAGTCTGCAATTCCTGTCTGACATATTATTTGGAACTGCTGTACAGTTTGTAGGGCTAGCCCTCACATACCAATTAACTATATATATATATATATATATATATATATATATATATATATATATATATGTGCATGTGTGTGTGCATGTGTGTGTGTGTGTGTGTGTGTGTGTGTGTGTGTGTGTCTATTTTTTCTATTCATTCCATCTTCCTTTATTATTTCTAAAGGTAGCACCTATTTCTATTATTTGTTTTAGTTATCTCTTTATGTATCTCCAGCCCTTCAGCTAAAACCCTTACTTTTCTCTGCATTCACTCTTAATCCAAATTGTCATCTTTTGTAGGCCCTACTTTCAATCTGTGAAAACTTTACTTCTCTTTTGCCATTAGCTCAGTGCTCAATGTATGTGTTGACAATGGTACTCTGATTTTTCCCACACATCCTCCACTGCTGTTTTTCATTTTGCATTTTGATTTTTAATGGTTTTGTAACACTGCTTGAAATATTAGCAAACTGTATGAACATTTGTGTTTAATCTTTGTTTGCATTTTAGACTTTCCCACTCATCTATGAGCTATACTTTTGACAACCAACTATTGGTACATTTCCTTAAAATCTCAAGATACCTTATTAAAATATGACAGCTAAGTAAGAAAAGGAAATAGTTTGCTGTATTAGCACTGCAGAATCCCTGATCTCCTTTCTTCTCTAATGAAGCTGCTTCTTATTACTAGGAAGACAAATAGAAAAAAAAAAAAAAAAAACAAGTAAATGCAGCATCTTTGAAGAAGTCCAAGTTACAAGCATTAGTTTAAAAAATGTTTTCTGTAGTAACTGTTTCTTTCTTTCATTTTTTTTTTTGTGGTATAAGCAAAATTTCTAGGCACTATTATCTTAAGTTAAATGTTTTTTGTTCTGATTAAGACTACAATATTGCTAAGAATCAATAATGGCAATATCATTATTAGCCAGTTTAAGTAAGAGTTTATCTTAAGATCATAAGGTTGCAGCATCTGCTTTTTCTGTCACAGTCTTAAGATTGTAGTAGATAGTGTAAGCAGGATTTTTTGTTGCATGTATAAATATAAGTACAATTATTCATCTGATAAAAATCTGTATAACTGCAAACTTTAACTTAAAGATCATAAGGAGATGTCATCAAGTGGAATACAGAATAATGACAAGACATGTGACCTGAATAATCCAGTTGTGTGCATGTAGTATGACCATGACTGTGCTTATTCACATACGTATGATATGAGAACTGCCTGAGAACAATGATGAGAATATCTCACTAAATCATCATCATCATCATCAATCCCCTTTTTCCCCTTTTTCTTCATAAGATGTTGCATCAAATGTTGACATCTCTCTCAGTTCAAAGCTGCTCTATCTTCTTTGACAGTCATGCCTGACTGTCCTAGGTCTTTATTAATAAAAATCTATCCATCTCTTTGGTAGATATCCACATTTTCTTTTGCTTTCTTCCTGTTTCTTGCAAATTTTCACTAAATCATCTTCTGCTTCTCTGTATAAGTGCCCGAACTACTAAAGTCTGTTCTCCTTGAAATTTTCTGCAACTGGATCAGCCTTTGGCTTTTGCTCTGGTGCCATCATTTCTTCATCTGTCCCACAGTGTGCATCCTACCACCCATCTCAGGCACTTCATTGCCATCACTTCCAGCTTCTTTATCTACTCTGCTCTGCTTTCACTGGCCAGGTTTCTGAACCATCCACAAATACTGGTTTCGCTTTACTTTTCAGCTTCTTAAACATTCTGCTGTCACACACAACGCCAGACACTATGTGCCAGTTGGCAGCAGCCCCTCTTATTAAAGCTTTGATATTCCATTCAGACCTCCCTTCTTCTCCACCACACTTGAAGCCATTAACCTCTTTGACTAGTTTCCTTTCTATCTGAATTTCAGTGTCTTCTGACTTCCCTCATTTACTGCCATAGCAACAATCTTGATTTACAGAGCTTCATCCCACTTGTTTTCTGTTTTGCATTGCATTCTCTTATCATTTGTTGAGCTCCATGTTGATCTGTCCGCTCTGCCCTGGTTTATAATGTAGTCCATGACCAGTATGAACAGTGGTGGGCTCATACCTGAGTCCTGATGCACAGCCACTCCCACTTAGAACCCCTCTGTAGGTCTGAGCACTCTTTGTACTTGTGTCATTGGATCCTTGTAAATAGCTTGCATGAATTTTACCAATGTCTCCAGGATATTAAACCATCTCAACACTGAACAAATTGGCTTTCTTGTGACCTTGTCATATGTTTTTTCCATGTCGCCATACAGTGGTCCATAAATTCATAGCATGGTAGAGTGGTGTTTGGGATGTAAGTGGCAAAACTGTCTGCTTGCATGTAGCCTGTACAAGCCACATTTCACTTCTTTACTGCTCTTTAGCACATCAAGGGGCCATGACACATGCCTAATGCATCCTCATTCCTGCAGGAAAAAGTAACTTACCCCCACATGCACAATCTGATTTGCAGACTCTCGTGTGGGTGCACAGTCAGATACAAGCTTCATACCACAGTCTTTTTCCAGTAAACATTGCACAAAAGCATGCAATTCAGATAAGTTACTTTGATGTCTCATTAGCATAATTGCTGTACTAACAACCCCTGCATTGCTTGATAAAACAACTACAGCCATCACAGTACTGATCAAGGTAAAGAAAAGTGTGACTGTGTAAGTAAAGAAAAGGAAGTTGAAACCAAAAATAGAGGATACACAGATCTACAGTTGCTGTGGTAAGTGTCCAGGGGACATTGCCATGATGTTTGGAGGTGAATATATGGGTAAACTCATCATAGTTTTAGTGTTGTTGTAAATGTAGATGGAGGTAGGTTGGTACACACCAGATTGCTAAGCAGTTACTGTGCTTTGAAGTCTACTTCTTCAGTGCTTTACTGATGACAGCATTGTGTATGTTTGATGCATGTTTTTCAACATTTGTCTCTCTGTTGTTGCTTAGGATTTGGAACTCTTTTTCAGCATGTATCTCTCTGTTATTTGATAAGGGTGAGGATTGCCTTTTCACAATATGACTCCCTGTTGTTTGCTATGAGGTTGGTAATGGATGTGAAAACATGTACTCCTTTGTTTTTGGGTAGGTGAGGGGGTTTAAACATGTGCTTCTGTCTTGTTTTTGAGGAAGTTGTGAACTTCAGTGGTAAATACATGGACAGATGAGCAGTAAACATGCAACATGCTGTATTAGATAAAAGGATCTTATTGACATATATGTGAACCACTCTACCTGAGGGCCTTCTAAAGGGGATAACAGTAGGATACTTTATGGCTTGCAGTAGGCCTCAAGCTCCTGTTGTGCTGAACAGCTGCAAAGGTGTGAGATCCTACACCAATGAATAGAGGCCATGCTGTTACCATAACTGTTCTTTGTATTACACTGTTGGTGTTTGGGAGTGTGGGGAACATGAACAGCTACAGAGGTACATATATAAAAGATGAGGCAGAATAACACCAAGTGAGACAGATAATGGACAAATGAACACAGCTGTATAAATCTACATGTGTGGTGGAGGTCACAAATGTGATGCAGTAGTGGGCATGCTCCACAGGCTACATGTACATATGCAATAGAATCCAGTCACATTTTTAGTGCAAGTGTCACAGGTACATACTACATAATAAGATGTCAGAGGAGTACTTGTGACTAGCTACAAGCAGCTGCCCTGCAACAGTGACCAGCTGAGGTGGTCTGTGCCTCTGTGTTGGTCAGATGTAGTGCATACCATGCTTCCTGTGGACTGTGGGGTGGGGGGTCTACACTGTAGGTGTGGAGGATAAAACTGGTTATAAGGTTACCTTTTGTATATCCTCACATTTATAGGACAAGATGGCTCCAAAATACAGAAAATGAATGGAAAAGTTCTCCCACGCACAGATAGATAGACATCTTATTGCAGGTCCTCTGAGAATTTAGCTGCTAGATCCTCATAAATGTCAAGACAAAACAGGCTTTCCACAAATGTGCACAGTGGGACTTCATTAAGAATGTCACCATTGTCATTGTCCATTACACGTCTCACAAACCATTACACTGTAGGGCACCAGCATGATCTATCGTGTTTGAACCAAGGCAACCCACCTCACATAGGAGAAGATTACCATCTTTGAAAATCTGGCATCACTAACATTGCAGACAAACTGGGAGGAATTCTTAGCATTTCTGTTTGTGATGATTGACATAACTGTCATACCCATTGGTGGACACGACATTGTTGCAGAACTTCATCCACCATAGTATCCCCTTACATATATACCACCGAGTACAGCATATCAGAGTCATAGCCAGTCACATAACAAATATGGTTGTATCATCCATTAAGGAAGGAACTTCAGGGCTTCACCTGTTCTGTAAGCATGAACAAGGTTCACTGACCCATATTTTTATTATTTATTTATTGATATTTGATTACAATGAATGTCCAATGGGGTAAGAGCTCATTTCAAGAGGAGACCACAGCAAAAAAGCCAGTGGCGGCTGGTGAATTCAAATTAAAGGGGGGCTGCAGGAGACAGTTGAATGGGTGGGGCCAATGGGAAGGGTTGTGACCAACTAGAAAGGGGTGGAGCTATGCTCAAAACCACAACAACTGGAACTTTAATTAAATACGCTGCCCTGGGTGCCAAACCATCATTACGAGAGTCCAATCAAGACAGAATGAAGTGTAGAAGAAAAAATATTTCAATGCATTGGCTACATGATAACTTACTTAATATCTAGATGAAAACACAAAGGTTGTGAGGCATGGAAAAATAAATTGCTTTTTAAATACATTACTGGAATGCCAGTCAAAATCAAGTATAAAATAAAACAAGCAGCACTCAGCTCAAACCACTTCTCCTTGCACTGCAGTTCTAATTATAATTTATATTTAGCTTTATAAAATTACCAAGTAACATGCTGAAAGTAGCAATCTCTGTGATACCCTCACTTGTAAAAATGTTTCTTATCCAAAAAAGGCCTGCTGCCTGACAACTATCTACTTGTTTCATGGGGAACACATGATCAAAGTAAAAAATGAACAGTGAACAAGAAACAAGCTCAAGATAAATTGCTTAAAAGATTACTGCACAAGTTATGGACCACACACGATAGATTGGCATTCTGTTTAGTTTACAGGTAAAGCCTACAAAAATAACTGCAAGTCTCCAACAAATGTAATGAGCTTTTAAAAATGCTGTAATCCTGTCCTTTATTTCAAATACTGTCATACGCATTTCAATACCTAAGGCTTATATGTTATCTAGTTATGTAAATATTCTCTGCATGGCAACAATGAAAAGGCTTTCAATGTTGGTAATTCTTTAACAGTATGCTTATTAAAGCTTACTTGCATCTTACAATCTCCGACAAGCTTACCTGATGGTCAATAAAGCATTGCTACTTTAATACAGAGCAACAGGGCACTGCAACAGCATGCATTTTCTGAATAATAAGAAGCATAAATCAACAGTATAAAAATATGACAGAAAACCAGAACATTCTGCAAAATCAAGGACAGATGAAAAACCACGGTTGTACTTGTGGTCTACCTTGGATGGGGGAATACTCTGCACACTTACACTGCATAACTGCTCCTTGCCTTGCTTGGATACATCCAGAGCCACTACAATGGGGAGTGGGGTGTAACAAGTAGGTCGCAGTTTGAAATGTCTCTGGCTGACGGTGATGGCTCTGACACTATATCTCTCAACCTCAGAGCAAGAAATCTGGACAAAGCCATACATAGATGTGGGACACAGGCCCAAAAATAAAGACAATGTTTAAATATTGCTCTTATAAACTTAGAAAGATAATAGAATAGTAGTAGGACTTGCATTAGTATGAATTTTTGAAGGTATGATATCTGAAATTCAAATGTCTGCCTTATTTTCTAACTTCAGTCTTTAATGATTTGCTACTAATTTGCCAGAAAAACAAAATTTTATGAAAAACAGACCAAAAATGTTATGCAAAAATGCCACACAATACAGCTGGGAACCTGTCAAAGAAGGGACACCTTTTTAAAATTAGCACTGTTGACTTGAGCAGCTGACAAAATAAGATCATCTACATGCATTTCTGAAATAAAAGTAATCTATAACTCTGATCATTACAGTTATTTATAATTGTAAACCCTCCACGTTTTCATCCAAAACTGCCATTTTACAGAGGGATTATTAGGGGGAGAGCAACATTTTGAGCCAAACTTGGGGACAGTTGAGAGGTTTGGATATTCCTAATTCTATAAAGCGATTTATTTGCACATACCTCTCAACCTCTTAATGCAGGAAATCTGGACGAGGCCAAATATATTGGAGGAACATGCAAACAGTACTAAAAAATGCTTTTGTATAAACTTAAGACAGCTGATAGAATAACAGGTCTTGCTTTAGCATGCATTTTTCTGAAGGTTATGACGTCTGAAACTCAATGTCTGTCATTATTTAATGACTTAATTCCTAAATGATTTGGCAGAAAACCACAAATTTTATGAGGAACAAACAAAAAATAAGAAGCAAAAATCTATTCATTCTGCAAAATTATAGACAGTTGAGAGGTATAGTTCAGCTGGGGCTGTCTAAGTTTGCTGCCCACCCCCCCTCACAAAATCATTGTTGAATGGAGCATCCCCCCTGCAGCCATTCCAATGTCCCATTCCTTGGTTATTTTGCCCCATTTGCCATAAACACTGTAATGTGCATACTGCTTTACTTCTGCAATGATATGGATTTCATTTGAAAGTTTTATTTTATATTTTACACCATAAACCCTAATAGATATCTGCCAAACAAAGCAATGTAGTCTCACAATGAAAATAGACTTAGCATTAAAACTTCTCTGCCCTTGAAACTCACATTCATTGAAACAGCATTGAAACCCACATTCAAAGAAAATACATTTTGCCAGTGGCAGATAAAGATTAATTTTGGGCTGTTTTCAAATCATAGGCCCCTTGAACATGAAACATGCACATGCTCTTTGATACACCTTGACTGTATTAAATTATATTCCTTGTACAATACAGTACAGTTGAACTGCTCAATTCAGAACATTTCCATCATAAAAGTCTACTCAAACTTCAACAGTCCACCAGTATCAGTAAATATGCACTATCTCTGAAGAAGTAAAAGCCATCTAAATAATTCCACATTAAAGAAATATGTTAACTAATGAATATGTTACTGCTAGCAAACAACTTTATATGTCATTGTTTCATCTACAAATAAAATGCCTGTTGCCCTTGAGGAATAAATTGCTTATGTTGCATTAAAAAATATATAATGCTAGTAATATCGTAATAGGGAATGGATGGCAAACTGATAACAGGTTCATAGTTACTGGGTATCTTCACCAAAGAGGACTGCAGCATCCATCCCCTTTACAACAGAGTACAGTACCAGCAATAGATCTACCTACTGTGGAAGTAGAACCCACAGCCTTCTGCATCAAAAGCAAGTACATTACCTGTTGGGCTATTTACAATATAAGTGGACATGGCATAAGCAGCACTAAAGTTTTGTTCTCCTGCAGCTCTCAGCTCCTTGTAAAATCTACTCGACACTCAGCTGCATCTCTGAACTTTGCAGCACAAGAAATCTGGATAAAGCCAAAATTCATTTGGGGGGGGGGGCCCAAAAACCAGGGACACATTTTAAACATTGCTTGTATAATGTTGGAAAGTTGCTAGAATAAAATGCTGTGTTACCACCATACATTTCACTACCAAGTATTAAACCCAGGTCCCTGTGTAAAACAGCCAGAGCAACATACCACTATGCCAAATCATCAATTTTTATGAAAGAAAGGAAGACTGAAACTTAAATGGCTACCATTTAGTGAATTCAGTTCTCAACATAGCTGTCAACAACTTAGCACAAAATACCTGAACAAAGCCAATAATGGGGGAATACAGCCCCCAAACATGTTCAGTGAGTTCAGTTATCACCATAGCTCTCAACCTTGGCACAAAAAACATGGGCGGGGAATATTCCAAAACATAGGGACAAAGATCCACTGAGGACACCGGAGCAAACCCACAGACTCCACAGCCAAGAATCAAACCAGACAACCCATAGCTGTTAGGCAACACTACTACCACTGCACCACTGAACTACTGTCTGCTTTAAGTAACAAAAATACAGAAACCACAGATTTTATGAGGAACAGAACAAATATGACGCAAAAATCTGTAAATGTTTTAGAAATGGTGGTGGGTAGGGAATTCAGACTGTTGTCACTTGAGCCCAAAGTACAGGGTTCAAGCCATATTCTCTACCCACCACCATGAAGCAATTGGGGCATTACGCACACACACTTGTCTCCAGAATGGACTCTTCAAATACACCTACTGATCTGTGAATGCAATCCTTTCCAATCCTCCATACTAGCCTGTGCATGCTGTGTCTCAGTCTCCTGTGAGATGTGAGGAGGCTGGAGCCTCCTGCAATTGGTCCAGCCTGTGGGTGATGCAGTCCAGTGACCTTCTGGTTTGTGTGGTTGTCACTGCACAGATCTCTGGGTTGGAATGGTGGAGTTACTGCAATTGGTCCAGCCTGTGGGTGATGCAGTCTGGTGACCTTTTGGTTTGTGCGGTCAGTCTGGAGCTCAGGAATGCCTGAGCATGCATGCTTGGAGTTCTGGTCTGCAGCAGCCAGGAACTAAGCATGCATGTGCAGAGTCCGAGATATTGTTTTATTTATTTTGTTTTTATATGTTCTACGGTGGGGGGACTGGGGACTTTATTTTATGCACAGGTTTTACACGTGGGATGGCTGCAATCCCGCAGTCCTATAGCACGAGCCACCCCTGAGAAAAGCTCCAAAGTATTGACAACACATTTTAAGAACAATAATTGTACAATCTTTAAAATAATACAAAAAAGAAATATAGTTTAAATAATTATACCAAATTAGACCTAATATAACAAAATGGCTAAGGTAGAAACCCCACTGAGTCTATTTGCTACTTTGTAAAAATCCCAGATTCCAGTTGCATTTGCAACAGCTGGAGAGACCACAAAAGTACCTCAGCAAGAGGATCAAGGGTCTCCAGCATATGTTTTATTCTGTCAGACTAAAGAAACTTTAGCTCTATTCAGTAGCATACCGCCTGCTCAGAGGTGATCTCTGCCTGACGTACAAGGCCATGTCCAATCAGGATCTGATGGACATGCTCCACCTCAAAAAATCCAAATCCATCAGGACCATGAGAGCTAAAGACTTAAACCTCGGCACAAGTATGAATAGGACATGCTGGAGGGATAGATTCATAACCCAGAGGCTTCCCATGCTTTGGAACAAGATCCCAGTTCATATTAGGCAGAGCCCCTCACTGACTCTCTTCAAGAGAAATCTTGATGAGTGGATGGGAGATTGTAAGTTTACCCCAGGGGTCACATCTGTGCCACTGCTAGACAGGGGCACAGTAAACTAATTCTATTATATAAGGGGACCTTCATTGTGTCACTACTAGACAGAGGCACAGTATTCTAAATTTTAATCTGTACATTTTTGTACCATTTCATGGGGTGGCAAAAGCCACATCACTATGACTAGGCTTACAAATGCCCCAGGGCAGATAGCTTAGTACTATACTATGAAACTATGAAACAGATACAAGTGGCATGCCAATGATTTGATAGTTACATAAATTGTACCCAGTCCATAGAGAAATTAAAGGTAAGATAGTATTATGCAAACAAGAACTGCAATATGAAGTGAGAGAAAAGCAGGTTTATGGTATATTTAGACAGAAAGCCAGGTATAGACATTGATAGAAGTAAGGAAGTGAGTAAAGAAAGGATAGTAGGAGATGAAGGGTGTGAACAGGTATTTGTTCATACTTAAGAGATGTAGTTTATGATGATGTTGAGCAAGAACAGAGCCAGCTTTTGGCTAGGGAATCTTCAGAGTCTTTTACAAGCCATTTTGATCGACAGCTGGAGCATCACTGGAATCTGGGATTGTTACAAAGTAGCAAATAGACTCAGTGGGGTTTCTACCTGCTTTCAGAAGTAATTAGGTATATTGGTCCTCTGCTCTGTATGGTAGCATGCCAGATACTGGGGGAAATATAATATGTAATATATAATAATATAATATTTTATGCTGACAATGATGGCAGCCATAGCATGGTAGAGTTTGTAGTCACAATGCCATTTTGAGACAACAGTACTGGGTTGGGCATATTACTCTTCTCCTTCCTCACACTCAACTCTGTTACCTGTGATACCCCCCTCTCGATCACAGATGACAATATTAGGACAGGAGAGGGTTGACTGAGCAGCCCACAGTACACCATCATCCCCTAAACACCAGGCAACACTGGATACTCACAGCTCAAAAAAGAATGGGGTTGGAAGAATGGGCTGGTATACTAATAACCAGCAATGCCTTTGTTCCGTCCCATACCTGAGCTGAGTCTTTCCATGGTCATTCCACAAAGGCTTATGCCTCCCACCATTGCAGTGCTGATCAGTGAGTTATCTGGCTTGCATTGATGACCTCAAGGAAGATTTTGCCTGTTTTCGTAGCATTTTGGATAGGTGAAGTGGGGAGTCCTAATCTCTAGGTATAAGTGTTATATTGCACTCTGTGGGTATCACAGTTCTTGTGGCCAATCATATTTCATCTCCTTTAGGGAAACTCATTTTGGGATAGACAGGTATCTGTCTAGGTTAACTAGCACAACATCCCTTGTGCCTACTACCAGTGCTGGGGGTACAGTGACACACTATGTACATACACACACAGACACACACACACACACACACACACACACACACACACACACACACACACACACACACACACACACACACACACACACACACACACACACACACACATATGGAGTATGTGCTGAGCTTATGCATGATAATGCCCCCCATTTAGACTCATGGAACACACCATTATTTGTGCCATTTGTAAACTGTACCGCTAAAACATCTCACAGAGGACGTCCCTGTGGATAAGTAGTTGAATGTTCCATGCATATTTGCCCTGACAGTGCCCTGAAACTATCAGAGAGAAACACAGACAGTATATCAACTTTTGTAGGGGACTGTAACCACACTCATATCAACTACAGATCCCTGTGACTAAATTAACCATCAAGTAGCCCTTTCAGTGCTTTCTGCCTTAGTTTGTATCACTTGGTGGCCCACCTGTTTATTTGCAGCTCTATACATTCCCCGTCATTGCTAATGTATCTCCCTACTCTAATCTGTGCACAAACTGGCTACTAATAAGCAAGTCAATGTGAAGACACACTCCCAACCTTAATAAATTTTGCTGTCTCTTCTCTCTTCACTTTACAGGTAGTTTGAATTATTACTTATCCCCTCTGAGGCCTTCACTGATAGATTTCCACTGATTGCCTCTCTGGTTTTGCTGGTTTCTTTGCATTCCACCTGGTTTACACCCCTTGTGCTGTCTCCCTTCCCCAATACTAAGTCTATATTATAATCCAGCTGAGCATGGAGCCATCTTTAAATTTATAGTCTCCCAGCAGGACACAGGTGCTCTTCAGCAACTGCATTCTGTTTGCTGGTAAGCCATTAGATCTCAGGAATTTGTTTAAAGTGTTCAGATTTGTAAAGTAATACTTACTTTTTACTCTTGTCTTGGTTGGCTCTGCCCTGCTCCATTTGCCCTTGCTAACGCTCGGGCTCCCTCCGCTCCCCTGCCCTGCCCCCCATTTCCTCCCGCCCCCACTATCTCTAAATTTATAGTAATCACAGCTACACCCACAGCTCTCTCTCACATCACCTCACCAATCACAGCTCCTCAAGTCAGATCACATTATACCACACCAACTTGCTCTACCACAAAATACTTCCAACCCCTCTCATTCCCACTAGGCAATATTTACATCACCCACACTACTTTCCCATCAACATATAGTGCAACCCTATAATTCCTATCCAGACCCCCACCTAGAACCAACTTAAACTTTATAACCATGACTATCACACAACTAAGTTTAGTCTGTCTTCTCATAATTCTTTATAACACCACAAGTTATCACTCTAGCAATATCCCTAAACTTAGTAGCGCAACACTACATTATGCACTCTCATATACAGACACCGCACTTTATAATAATATCTGCCCACAATTGTTCAAGAACTACATAACGGACCATTTCAGAACTAAACACATATGCTCTCATTCCTACTCCAAAAAACACAATACTTTCTCACACTCATCACCAAACTCCAACATCTGTATCACCATTTTAACACCAGGCTCACCATAAGTGGGGATATCCACCCCAACCCTGGCCCAAATCCATCCTGTCCAACACAAACTGCTCCAACACAAATGTCAGAACATAACACCCCCACTATCTTCATCCCTGGGCAAATCAACAACATAAGCAAAACCAACCATCTTTTAATGCTAAATATTAATATTAGAAGTATCAAAAATAAAATACCTGAACTCCAGGCACCAATAGCACACTACTCACCAGACATAGTTGCTTTAGCAGAAACCTGGCTAAATAAAAACATAACTAATTCAGAAGTTCTCCATACTTGGAACTGCCTTACTGTATATGTCCAACTTAACTGTACATCAATTGGTCATCACCACAATTGTGATCTATATTCCACCTAAGTAATCTAATAAATCTCCATGGCTACCAGCAGCTAGTCCAAATTCCAACTAGATGTGATACAAAATCTAAAAGGGAATCCATCCTTGACTGGGTCCTAACTAACAACACTCTCCTCAGACACCTTAAGTAACCACAACATAATATACCTTATACGTAGTAGAACAAGCATATACAAAACTACTAGCTATATATCCACTAGGAGTACAAAAAAATTCTCTCCTGATGTCCTCAATGCTTTACTGTGTAACTGTGACTGAACCCCCCCCCTAAAAACACTCACATTTGACAAGGCTGTAGCATATTTCAACAAAAGATTTCTACAGCACATAGACACTGTTGCTCCATTGTGCAAAATCAAGGTAAGAACCTCTACAAACCCCTGGCTCAGTAAAGAAACCAAACAAATCCTCAAGTCCAGAGACACTGCTTGGCTTTACTATCAAAAAATCAAAGAAACACAAAGCCTAACTAAGCACCAAGAACTGTACAACCATGCAAAAAAATGCATTAGGCTGGACAAAAAGTCCTACTACAAGACATTACAAACTAAATATCAACACAACCCCCCAAAATTTTGGAAAAATGTAAACCAGCTACTAAAACCAACCCAAAAGGCTACACCCAAACCAACCACTCCTGGCACTAAAGTTCCCATTGAAACACAATTCAACTCCCACTTTGTGAACTCAATTCTATCCTTAGTGTCACAGGACAGTTCCTTCCTCACTATCCCCCCCAACACAAATAACACTAATACAAGCTTTACCCTCAAAACAGTTTCCACTACTTCAATCAAAAGCATGCTCTCCAAACTAAAAACCTCATCAACAGCATCCAACCTACTCCCCAGCTATTTCTTGAAACTCACAGCAGATGCTATTACTATCCCAATCTCCACTCTCATAAACAGATCAAGTGTTGAAAACTATGTGCCCAAACTCTGGAAAATATCCTATGTTATACCCATACATAAAGGCGGGACCTCAACTGAACTTAATAACAACAGACCCATTGCTTTACTCTCCCCCCTGGCCAAAATCCTGGAAAAATGCATTCATACCCAGGTGCTAAAATATCTCCTAGAAAGCAACATCCTGTCACTTACTCAGCATGGTTTCAGACCTGCCCATAGTACCATTACAGTCCTCGTCTACTTCACAGACACAGTAAACCATCTCAAAAACGAAAGCCTGCAGGTGTCAACTCTTTTTTTGGATATGTCCAAAGCATTTGACACAGTCTTGCACCAAATCCTGCTAAACAAACTAAACCAATATCACCTATCAAATTCCACTCTTACCTGGTTCCAAAGCTACTTAACTGACAGGTACCAAGCTGTGAAATGGGAAAATTCTCTCTCTCCTCAGCTGCCCATAAATATAGGAGTCCCACAGGGTTCTATCTTAAGAACACTTCTATTCACAATCTTCACAAATGACCTCCATACCTGCACACAGCATGCATCTATCATTCAGTATGCAGATGACACCACCTTAATCTGTGCTACACAAAACATTCCCACCCTCCTGCAAACAACTCAACTAGCATTCTCTGACATTGAAATCTACCTTACCAAAGTCCAGCTTATCCTCAACCCAAAGAAAGCTCAGCTTTTGATTATAACCAGTTCTAACAAAAAACACTGATAACAGTCAATTCACTATCTACTCCACAAATGCTACTCCAATCGCTCCAGTGGCACAGGCTAAGCTATTGGGAATAATCATAGACTCCCACCAAAAATTTAATAGTCATCTCAACTTAACTATTAAAAAAGTACATGCCAAACTCGGATCACTCTACCGTATCAAACCATTTCTTACCAACAACACAAGATCAGCCATTGCTCACTCCCAACTGCTATCCACCCTACTATATGCATTTCCCATTCTGACTAATCTCAACAAAACTGAACTAAGCAAAATGGAAGCCTGCTATAACAGAATTGCCCACTTTGCTGCAAATTGCTCATATAGATCTCATCACTGTACTGTTTTGAGACAGCTCCACTGGCTTGAACTGCCCAACCTCCTAACCTACAATCAGCTCTGCCTGTGTTATTTGATCTATTACCTCCCCAATAAGTGTCCTGCCCTCAAAAACCTAGTACAACATCACTCAGCCAAAAGGCCTCTTAGATCATCAAGCAAACTACTACTAGAAGTCACCAACAGCTACAACAGCTTTGGAGATGCACTATACAGTAGTTCAGTGGCTAAAAAGTGTAACTCTGTCCCCACTAGCATTCAAAACACATTGTCCAAAGCCTCCTTTAAATACCTCATCAGGCAACATCTAAAGCAAAGTTGGCAGTGCCATGATTGCTCCCCAGGCTAGTGAAAGCGGATAAGGTACACATACTATACCTAGAGTACTTGATAATAGTTTTCAATCTTACTCAAACACTGGCTAATCTACAATGTATGTACTGTACCTGTGTACTATGCATGTATTCTACCTATGTTCCAAATTTCAGCTGTACACCACAAATCTATTAATTACCTTTATTTTTAAATTAATATTTTTTGTTTGTTCTCTCCACTGTAACTGTTGATGTGCTGCTTACCACTGTAAAAACACGTCTTTTGTAATTTGTGTGTATATTGATCATGTCTAAATAACTAAATGTATCTGTAATTTTTCTATGTGGAGCTTTTCTCCCTGGGTCTCTGCCAAAAAAGGGCCTTTTTGGCTCAGTCAGACAGTCCTGGTTAACAAATGTAAAATAAAATAAATAATAAATCAATAATAAACTATCCAACCCCCACCATCCACTAGACAATTATGTCACATCGGCGACTATAACCTTCCTGCCCAGTCTTCCAAGTACACCATACTCACCAGGCCATGGCAGGCACACATACAACCACATCATTAGATGTCTCATCCACATAATGCCCAATGCTATCATCCGTCACTATGGATCTCCTCACCAATGCAAATGATGACAGCTATGCCCTGCCTCATTGTTCTTTTATCTGGATGGCTTGTATCTGATGCACAGCATGACCATTCCACACACAGTATAGTATGGCCTGGTTGTTATATTACATGCATCACTGTTACTTTTTGATATGTCTAATGTGACCCATAGGTGTGAATCAAATGCTACCACTTAGACAGTGCTCTTGTGTACAGCTTTCACCTTTGCCCAATATGGTCATCCTCTACAGTCAGGGTCTCTACAAACTCATCATCATGTATTTCTTCTGTTGCATAACCTGGCATATCCTGCCCCTGGTGGCAATGGCATGCTCTATCAGTTTGCATATCAACAGGTTTGTAACATTGCTAATATGGCAAATACCTTGCTGTATCTTTTAAGAGCTTACTGCAGGGGAACCACAAAAGGAGTTTAATCAGCATAAGCAGGACTTCATTAGTGCAAATGTTCAATGATGCTTCAGGCCTGGGATGATGTGGTGTCATCTGCACTTAGTGCCATGGACTGTGGATTCTGTATGGGTGTCAGCAAACATGACTTTAGGGAATATTTTGCATCATCAGTTAATATATCAGTGAGAGAAGTCTCCTAGCAAAACTTGTTGATATAAATCAAATGCATACCTGATATGGAAATCATAGCAAGAACCTGGGTAGTACACTGAAGCATTGTATAGTATAGCATGTGGATTTCAGCCCACCTGTTAGGTGATGAACTGGAATCCCCTATATTTAGTATACTGTTGTCCCTGTGTCTCAGGTGGGGACTTAATGGTAATATAAGTGTAAAACACAAAAATTCCACCAGCAGACAAGCTAGGTTAGTAGCCAGTAACCAAAACTGAGTGCAGAGAAAAAAGCACAAGTGTGGAAACACAGCAGTCACAGTTTAAAATATCCAAAGGTAAAGTAGATAGCAAACAGCAAGCAGGAGGTAAAATAAATCTAAGGGTCTGAAGAAGCTACAATTCCATAGTGAAAGTGCTTACCAGTTTGTATATACATTAAACTTGAATTATTTTACGTGCTGCCTGCTGTTTACCTTTGGATATTTTGAACTGTGACTGCTTTGTTTCCACACTTGTGCTTTTTTTATCTGCACTCAGTAATATAAGTGTAGTTGATGCACCAATTACCTTAGGGAATGTGGTTATTTCATAATGCACCTGCATGTTGTTTCAACCCTCAGTGGAATGTGGAAACCAAATATGCTCCTACACATGCTGTAGCATCGCCAAAATACACTGGAGTAGTATTTACGACTCATATTCCTGGGATACTCTAACTGTGTCCTCATTTGGTCTCTGGAAAGTCTCTGTAGCAAGGATACCTTGGTGTCCCAGGAATGGGTGTTTTATACATCCCAAAAACCTGCAGATGAAGGTGACACATCTGCACCAGCTCCTGTATAGTGTCTTTGTCCACACACCAGGAGTCCACTATTTCTGGGTCATGGGGCAGATAAAATATTAGGCATAGTCTGAGCCTTCTGTGATGCAAAGATCAACATTGTGAACTTTTGTGGCTAATAGCAAGACAGGATGACCTTAAACATATACATTTCTGCTCATTCTGTTGCTACCTTTAACATATTAGTGTGATGTATCTGTTCAGGAAAGTTTTATGGTATGCAGTTATACTGGTAATCTCAGTTCAATGTGTAGTTTTGATACAGCTCTACCATCCTCGTTTTTATTTGTCATCACTCTCATTATTATAATAATGTTCATTTCCATGTCATTATACAGTCACTTGTATAATATGCCAGATGGGATATTTCCCAGCCTTGTATGACTATGCTAATTTTGTATCTTAATCAATCCCAGCCTGCATGTTGCTCATTCTGCTGTTTTACCTTTTAGATTGGACTATTTGTTTCTAAATCCTGGGATTATTCTTTAACATATGTCAAACAAGCAAAAAATGAATGCTTTGGATTGTCATCCTCATTTGTAAATATTACATTATCTCATTCAATCTGCTTCATTTATTTGTTACTGCTAAACTGTGCACCAGCCAGGATTTAATTAATTACTTTATTACTTAATGACACTAATTTGTATGAATTTTATTTAACTTGTCTTAAATCCATTAAGATTTATTTTTCAGCTAAAGATATTTAATTCAAACTATGTGCATTTTATTTAACTTACCTTAAATCAAGTAAGAATTGTTTTGAGCAAGTTATTTAATTCAAAGTATGAGTCATCTAACTGTATTATGAACTAAAACAAGTCCAGTTTTTAAAAATTAACAGACTTGATCATCTGTTATATTTCAGTTAAACACTAGTGCATTTCAAATGAGCTGTTTAAAAGTAATTTCTTTCCCTTTTATTGTCAATAATACATTTCATGTTGCTTAATTTATATTTTAGTGAATTTATCAAACTAATAATGTCACCAAAATTCAATAAAGAAAGCCAAGTGTGCTGAATGACTGAGAAGGAGCCAACATTTCAAACTGCAGTTGTCCTAGTCTCCTCACATCTTCCACTGAATTGGATTTCTAGGCACAAGATCCAGTCACAGACCATGCTAGGAATCCACCTCAGAGGAATGTGCATGGGAAGGAGCACTGAGGGGGAAACAACTTGTACAAAGGAGACCAGAACAACTGCAGTTTGAAATTTTACTTCTTTCTTGATCATTCCTGCACACTTGGTTTGCTTTATTGAGTTTTGATTGTGTGCACAACTACTTTCTGTCAGTATTAAACAAATAATGTGCCATGCTTTTATAAACTAAATAAAGTGTTATATAGTAAACTGTTTTATCTTTAGCCAAAACTAATTAATGGCCCAAATCGTATTAAACTGGTCAGTCAAATCTGTAGTTCGTTGTTTGTTTTATTTAGCCTATTAGTGTTCTATGTAGCCTTGATGCCTTACAATAAATCTATATTTTCTGTCATGATACTTAATTATTCTAAACAGTTATAATAACCATATGCATTTCAAATGCCTTATCAAAGTTGTTTTCCATGGGTATTCTTACACTCATACATATTGTAATTTAAAGTCTAAACTTACTTTATCAAACTATTTTAAAACCTGTCCAGCTATCCCTTGATATTTGCACACATTTCGCATTGGTAACATTTCTTCCATGTTTGTACCACACTGCTTTGGATGCTTCTCTCGGCAGTCACTGCAAAAGATGGTGATGCCTATGCTTCAGTGTTTTTAGCTACCCTGTGGGTTACATCTGTGCATATCAGACATCAACAAACACATTCCCTGATGTTATGTGTTCCCACTGTCTTTAGTCTTCAAAGTATCTTTATCCTATTATTCTTTAACTTTAGATTAGAGAGAATCTGATCAATGTGCCTGCTATTCACACATTCTGCTCTATTATTTCATTTTTATCAAATACCTAACCATATTCATAAAGATTAATATTCATGCACATACTCCTGCATTTTAACACCATCATGATGTTCATCAACCTTAGCATCTTACTAGAGCTCACCTTTGCATCTTCTGCCTTTTTGGAATCCATGGCATCTCCCCACAGGAAGTGCCCATTGAAAAGAGTCGACAGTGTTTCTGGTGTTCAGCCAAAATTATGCTAGGCAGTATGAAAACCACTTTGGTTTCCCCTGAATATAGATCATTCCTAGTGGGACTAATCTGCTCAGAAAAAGTTAATAAATATGCTTATTTTTATTTATTCTGCACGTACATTTCCTTCCATATTGAATTAGAATTATTGATCTGCTAGGGACATGAGCATTTGAGGTGAATGTGTATGATCTTTCTTACGAATAACAATCATGGCAACTTGTGGGTATTAATGTTAGCTGATCTGGCTCCCACTGTTGTTGTTTTATGTGTTCAATTCATCTTTTTCCTAGCTTGTGATTGTTTTGTACTCTTGCTTCTGTTGCATTTTTGTTAAGGTATTTTTATGTACTCTTCTGACTTATTTAATTCATTTTAAACTACAGCACTTTACTTTATGATTATTTTCTTACAATTCCATTAAACGTGATATATCTTAAAAAAGGATTTACTGATTTACTTTTTTAGAGTTAGGCACTCTGACTTATAGAGTTGATTACATCATTTGTTTGACTATCTTTTGAACTGTTAAACATTTTATCGGCTTGCCCTTTATTTTGTCTACAATTATGGATTTATTGCCCATGACCCTACTCCTCTTCTCTACATCAGTGGCAGATAACATTCATATTGTGAGAGGATGGCGGGTGCACTGACTGTTAATGTTGGAGATGTGAACCATTTGGAAAAGTAATATGTGGTGCAGCAGATATGTAAAACGTCTAAAATGTCTGTATTCTTCAGAAGGTACTTTTAATTGGAGAAACAAGCCATGATGGTAAATAGACCATGATTTGGGATCCAGAGGTAATTCACTTTCTAGTCAGACAAGTACTGGGACATAATTTCTATGATGCCTAAAAATTAAAGAGGGTGTTGAGGCAAAGAGTACAAGAGAAGAAGGACTTCTGCCACTACTGAATACCTCTTGGACTCTATGCTGGTTGTGGCATGCTTCTTACAATGCCATGCTACAATGACACCCCAACTTTTCAACTCAGAGACAAGACTACCCTACACACAGAAAAATGCACACACACACACACACACACACACACACACACACACACACACACACACACACACACACACACGCACGCACGCACGCACACACACATAACAAGTTTTATACCAAAATGCCATGAGAGCTACAATCTGTCAGTGATTTATTTAGAATAGAACAGGTCTGATGAGTGTTAGATACCTTATCTTTACAATCTGTATAGATTTTTCTACCAAACATAGCACCTCTACTAGCATTGACATCTGCCTTTCAAATTGCACATAGGAGTGGACACTTTCAATATTAGCCTTTCCTTTCTTATTTCATAGTTGTTTTGAAGTTCAACATGATTTGGGATCAAACAACACCACTGATTTGGAGAAAAAGCCTTTTCATTTAGTAAAAATCTCCTTTCAGGGATTAGCTGATTTGGGTATTTGGACTGACCTGCTAAAAGCAAATCCCATATTTTTCATGGACAGCATCAAGCAGTATATCACTATTCCAGTGAAAATGTGGGCATGGAACAAAAGGTAACTGACTTTGTAAGTAAACTTATTTATTCATTCATCTTTTAATATAATGTTTATACCGAAGCACAGAGCATATCAATTGGAAATAAGTAAAAAATAAAAATAAAATAGAAATGCAGTGGCAATTAAACTGAGGAAAGTAATACATTTATAATAACAAAATGTAAATACTAAAATAAATAAATAAACAGTGAGTCATGAAATAATGAAATACAAGCAACATATGACGTTTCAGTTGTCATAAATATAATTTAACAAAGTACATATCAATAGATACCCAATAAATGATAAATACTGTTGTTAAAGTAACAAGTAGTTATGACTGGTCTAAGACTGACCAATTAGTTAGACAGGTGATGCAAGTGCAAGGGATGGCTTGCCAGGCCAAAAGAATGGAAGAAAATATTTAGGGATTTAAGTATAGGAACGTTTAAATGAAAACCTTCAATTTAACTATAGGGAATTGTTACAATAGATTAATAATTTATTTTGGCAAATTGATTTACAAATCAAGTATGATCATGGAAAGAATACCTGTCATTCAAAAGATGATTTTTACCAAGAGCTTTATATTTATTCAGGAATTTACCTATTGATGGTATTAATAAGTGGGTTTAAAAGATTCCTGTATGTTATGACAAGTTTATGTGGGAAGGCAAAAGAAGTAAAACTGGGAATAACGATTAAGGCTAGGCAACATTTGGTGATTTGGGTACGCCAGACGTTATAATGCATGCAATACCAATGCCAACTTCTTATGTTTTGAGTGTGCTGAAATAATGAAAGGAGGAAGGTGCAGGAGAATGGCTAGATAAAGGAGGAGGGAATTCTAGAAAAAGTAAAATACTGGAGGAATTTTGGAGAGTGGAGTTAAATGAGATTGTGGACCAGAATTGCTTACTCTGAATTCATAGAATAAGCATGACATCAAAATAGAAGAGGGAATAGTAAACTGAAAAAATGGGTAGGAAGGTGCATTAAAAAGGACTGAACATTTTATAGGAAAGGACTAGGATGAGTGAAGTAACTTGAGCTTTACAGACTGGCAGGAGTTTAAGGACATTTTTGGCACAGCTGAAGAAAAATGGTTGCCATAAAGGGGTGAGCTATGAGAGAAGCAGTCCTTAACAGTACTTATAGGAATACATTTATTTATTTGTCTATGTTTACCTGGAAAGTCTGACTGGGTATTACCCATTTTCAGCAGAGGCTCAGGGGAAAAAAGCTCCATTTGTTTATATTGCATTATACTTAGTTCCAGGTAAACACAGAGTAGTTGCATTTCTATTTACATTAATACACATACAGTAGTTACACATACAGTACTTACATTTATACATTTTAAGATTTTACAGAGGTAGACGTTACTAAAGAGAAAGCCCATGTGCAGCTTGGTGGATTGCACAGGCAGCCGTTATGCATAAAAACTGTTTTGGTATTTCAGTGAGAGGTTAAAAGTATTCTGTTTAAGGAGAATATTTGAAGAGTATTGTACAGAAATGCATGCAGGAAAATTCTGAGAATGAGGAAAGAGGATAGAGATGAGTGGTTCAAATATGGAAACCTATATAGATTGAATTGACATCAGAGTTTTTCACTTAGTGGAACAGTTTGTCTGAGATAGGGTATACACAAAGGGTTAACATTCTCTGCAGTAACAGAAAGAGATTCTGTGGATGTTAGCAAAGCTGCAACAATTACCTGTGATGTGTGAGCAATAAATGAGATGGTTTCTTTTATCGTGTATCAACCTGCCGTTGCTAAATAATGTGTGGAAAGTAGGGACCGAGATCTGTCAGATTATGTGAGGAAGGTAATGTAGTATGGTTTCATATGCTTTAGTGATGTCTCACAGTTAAAACGGTGTGGAAACATGTATTTTAATGTTGGAGGACATCTTTGTAAACAACTTTTGAGAGATAGGAGGTTTGCACTGTTAGGGTTGCATATATACATACATACATTTAGATATATTGGCATAGGCAATGATGTCCTTCTAGCCTGACACTATACCAAAACAAATCAAGTTCTTCTTAAACATAAATAGATAATGCTTTTTTTCTTCAGTCTGGTAGTCTGTTTCAGGCACCATCTACTCTGTCAAAGAAACAGTAAGTACATTTCACATTCATATTTAATCCCCTGCTCAGGTTGTACGAAAATCGTTTGCTATTCCTTGATAACCCAGGCATTTGTAAAGGCAGTTACCTGTAAATTTGAATAAATTACAGAGAAGGAAGAGGAAGAGGATATTCAGAGGTTGCTAATGAGGTGGAGTAGTAGACCTCACGTAAAAAGGATGCAAAGGAAAGATAGTGTGGAAGGACAGTATGCTAGATGCAAACAGTTTGAAAACCTATAGGTGAAAGGCAGCTGCTCAAGTTAAAAGAAAATAAAAGGAACAAGTTGAGATAAAATGCGACAAAATAAAAGTTATGTATTTGGCAAGACAGGAAAAGATAATAGCAGGCAATTGGAAAAAGGTGATGCAAAAAAGTACTGGGTGACAAGAAAGAGAGCATATATTGGTTTGTTTGTTTGTTTAACTATTTTGCAAGAGTGCTCAGTTGGTATTTCATATGTCTTGCATATAGCTACAGTTTCTATATGTTTGGTCTGCTAATTGCATGATGATTTTTTGTAGTAAGAAAGTTTAAGGGAAGATAGATCAGTAATCAGAAAAAGAAAAAAAAATAACAGCAAACAAAAAATTAAGATGAAAAGGATTTGTGCAAGTACTTAATCAATGACCTGTCAGTGAAAGGGTTAAGGCTATATTGCCAAAATGAAAGGAATTAATATCAAAGCAATGGTTCACTAGCATTATCAAATATAAAATCTCAGATATCAAAGACATATGATTATTTCTGGAGCTTTCATCAAATTATCACTTGTAGAAAGAATAAGGATCCATCCTATCAGCCCGTCAATATATATCCTGTGTCAGCCCCTCCCTAATCAAGCATAAACATTCAGCTAACAGCTGTCATATATCAGTTATCATGTGTCAAAATATACAAAGCTAGGACTAGGCAGAAATTACATCAGTGATATGATGATCTTTAGAAAGAAAGCATTCTAGATGAAGTCATATTGGAAAAGCCAACGGAAAAGATGAAGAAAGCCAAAAGAGCATACAGATAACTTTGGACTTTAGTCTTGAGGCTCTAATAGTTATCTGCCACAGCACCATGAAAGTAGGGTTACCACCTGTCCCACTTTGCGAGGGACAGTCCCTCTTTGGGCAGTTGTGCCCTGACCAAAAATATTAAAAATGGCAAATGTCCTGAGATTGTAGGACATAATTATGTCCCATATGTAATGTAATAGTTGCATAAAATAGTTATTTCTGTATCTAAAATACCTACATGTTACAAGAAACAGGATAAGCAACTAAACTGCTACAAGAATAAGCTTATATTTAGGCAAAAAAGGAAAGTTCTATCCTTTGTACTGACCATGGGTTTGTGTCGGCCAGTAAAATCTGATGTGTGTCCCGAAAATGTCCCACTATGGCCATTTGAAAAGGTGGCAACCCTACATGAAAGTCGTCAGAAAACTAAGAAATAGTATTTATCTGC
This sequence comes from Protopterus annectens, assembly GCF_019279795.1. Classification (NCBI taxonomy): domain Eukaryota; kingdom Metazoa; phylum Chordata; order Ceratodontiformes; family Protopteridae; genus Protopterus; species Protopterus annectens. The sequence goes on along the minus strand of NC_056735.1, from coordinate 747,101,768 downwards.
AAAGATTATTAAGATAATGAGGCAGCCATATGTATTAAAATGAGCTCATGGTCGTTGTTGTGTCTTTCGACTTTTACCTGTTAGGGGTCGCCACAGCAGAACTCCGGTCCGCTAATGATTGGCAGTAGATTTTTTACATGCCGAGTTGCTGGCCCTGATGCACAACCTTCAATGAAGGTACTCCCATTCACGCATGTCTCCACACAGAAGACGCTCTAGCTGAGAATCAAACAGGACAACATCTTACTGTGAGGCGACAACGCTACCGCAGCACCACCAAATGAGCTAATGGTAATGTATAAAAAACAAGATGACAGAATTGATTCTATAAGAATAAAATAAAAATGATCTTCATTTCTTTTTAACATAACGCTTTATGCAGTAATGAATAACTGATGGGTAAAATGGGTGGCAAGATTATGGACACTGAAAATCAGCACAGTAGTCTTTGTTGAAGTTAATCATATTACAGTAGAACTGACACAGTAGTTTAATAGCTGGTAAATGTCTTAATATGCATAAATGTTTGTTGTTGCTTTGATACCTATATCTAAACATTACACTTCATAGCTAACTGAAGCATCAACACATATTGACACAATACAGCACATGTATACATACATGCACACACACACACACACACACACACACACACACACACACACACACACACACACACACACACACACACACACACACACACACACACACACACACACACACACACACACACACACACACACAAACACTGATATATATTGCTGTAAACATTACAGCTCTAACATTTTACTAAAGCACCTTACACAGTGCTACTTTATGAAGTTCAGTGTAATTTTTAAAATGCTGTCAAAACAAAATGTACAGCACTGTAAGTTGGTACAAAGAGGAAGATATCTGTAATAACTAAAATGAACATCTGAAGGTCAGTTTATCATAAGTGTGATAAGAACATCATTATGAATCAAAGTTCATTAGCTGTTTAAAATGAAATTTAGGTAGATGATGCAGATGAAAGGAAGAGGAGCCACTAATTTCCATTTTAGCTAGTTTTATTACTACTTATTATTGGTGCTAATCTTATTACTGCTAAATTACAAAATATTAATTAGTATGAAATACATGTAGGTGTCTTTGTGTGTGTGTGTGTGTGTGTGTGTGTGTGTGTGTGTGTGTGTGTGTGTGTGTGTGTGTGTGTGTGTGTGTGTGTGTGTGTGTGTGTGTGTGTCTGTGCATGTGTTCACACTTGTATCTGTATATGTGAATGTGTTTCTATGTAAAATAAGATTAAAACGTTTGCAAAGATGCTTCACAATTCTGAAATAGAGAACAAACATTCATAATTAAGCAGTAAACTTAAAACAGTGAAAAAATGGAATGCTGACTGGCTTGAGCACAATGCAACAAGTTTACAGAGTTACGTAGAGCCTCTTCATGTATGCATGGAATATGGGATAGAAATAAACAAACTGTTTAATTACTGTGGCACTGTCTTTCACGGCATCCCAGCTAATCTCCTATGAAGATGGTTGTTATTAAGTAGCTCAACATTGCGCTCATCTAGTTCAGCAGAGCAGCACTGTCTGCTTAAAATAACTACAGAGTGAGTCAAACTACAGCTTTCTTAAATTAAGCCTTACTGTCACAAGATTATTTGGCTGTTACATCAGTTACACAGTAAATGCACCTGCAAATATAATGATCATTATGCTCAATGTCATCCCTTTGTCGTCAGATAGAGAGAAAAATGTGAACTGTACTGCCATCATTAACTAAGAGCCACAGTATGAGAAGAGCATAAGTAAATTAACCATAATGGATAAAAACAGAGAAATGTAGAATAACTCATTTCTATTGAACTACAGTGCTCATGTAGAAATATTACTTTGTATCAGCACCACATTCATGCACATACACACAGATAGACACACACACACACACACACACACACACACACACACACACACACACACACACACACACACACACACACACACACACGTGTGCAAATACACAAGGACATATACAGTACATGCATTCATGTTTATTTACCTTTTAAAACAGCCTTCAAGAACATTAGCAAGCACATAATCTCTAAAATGCAAAACACTGCATAATTAGAAAAGAAAAACAGAAAGATATGGAAACACAGAAATATTTTTTACAAGGGTAAGGCCTAACACAAACTCAGTGTGGAAGTAAGCCCCCACAATTACTCTAAAGTCGTGGCAAGCCACCACATCTCCGACCTGTTTATATGCCATCTCTGAGGTTACATTAACTTTTAAAAAAGGGAAAAGAATGAAAAGAATTATAAAACTCACCTTCTCCCTTTTCTTGGAGTGTAACACAGCACTCAGAGCATGACCAAATCAGTGCTAGCATTCCTTTCCTTTAACACGCAGTAGGTAATAATGATCTTCCTGCTGCAGTGTACTGAGTGTCAGGATAGCAGAACTAAAACAGTAGGAAACATACAGGCACTGCCACACACACACACACACACACACACACATATATATATATATATATATATATATATATATATATATATATCGGTTCACTTTTAAATTTCAAAATACCAAAATCTCGAGTTTTGAGATACCAAACTCAAAACATCGAGATTGTTGGTATCTCGAAATTCAAAAGTGAACCAAAAAAAAAAAAAAAACAAGTAAAATAATGTTTTTACAGGGGGGCAAGCCCCTCTGCACCCCCCTCTTTAATATACCAACTCTAAGATCATGCTACAGTGAAGAGCATGGTAAATGGAACAGGAGCATTACCATTCTCTTCACTGTAGTGCCATCTTGGAGTTGGTCTATTTAAGTAGGGGTGTGTGGGAGGTACAGCCCCCCTGCAAAAACATTATTGTAGCTGTTTTTCTTTTTTTTTTTTTTTTTATTTTGTTCACTTTTAACTTTCAAGATACCAAAATCTCAATGTTTTGAGTATTGAATGCTGTGTTGGTAAAATGAATGAAGTGAAGTTTAGTTTGTGAGTTTGTGTAAGCAGCAGAGGGATAGAAAATCATTTTGTGTTAATGTATTTTGTGTGATAAGGTGAGTGGGTATGTACCTGCAGTGGCAGAGTGTGTGCAAATGTGTGTGGCTTATGGCTACATTTCAGGTTAGGTAATGGAACAGATTTAGTGTGTGCATGTGCATATGTTTGAGGGTTAACATAGGAGTTAGCTAAGGGATTAGATGCAATCTTGTGAATGTGTATGGGTGCATGGAGGGGGTATGAAGTCTCTTGTGTTATGCTAATGTTGCAGACAAGGTTTTTCTAAGGTAAGGTATGCACTTAGATTTAGTGGAATAATGTCTGATAACTCTATCTATAAAGCTGACCCTGCCGTTAACAAAAACAGTATACCTTACTTTTAAAAACCCTTTCCATAACACTACTCCTATTGAGACAAATGTGGTCAAATGTTTTAGCAGGGTTATGGTTTATATATCAGAAAATACATTTATTTTCCTTTTTATATCTATTGGATTTTAAGCATTTATGTTGACACTGAAATGAAAATTCTGTATGTTTTGGTCAATCTTTTTTATGTCAACCATTTAAAATGTCAACTCTATATATATATATATATATATATATATATATATATATATATATATATATATATATATATACGTGTGTGTGTGTGTGTGTGTGTATATATCTATATATATGTATATATATATATATATATATATATATATATATATATATATATATATGGATCTATTGTGTTTGATCAAACCACCCCGTTGTCAAATGTAAACAACTTAGAAATTAAGTTCAGTCATACACAATAAGAAACACAAACAAAACAAAAAAAACAACAATATTGAGAGAGGAAAACTATTTCCTCTACTGATATTAAAACTAAAGCCCACCCTAACACTAGCCTCAAATTCGTCTAAATAGTGGCAGTGTTACTGGGAGATTTTAATGGTGTTAAGGTATAGGGTTAGGGTTGTGGAAAGGGGCAGCCTTAGGTTTGGGGTTAAGTTATGTTCATATTTAGTATCTTCTATTCTATTCTATTCCATTAAATAACTTTTTGTACAACTTGGCATCTAAATCAGGAAAGGTTTCAACAAATCCTAGCCATTTACCTCCTGGCATCCTTTTGTTTTGGGGTATTAGTTAGATGTCTTAATTTACCTTATATAATTCAGTTTGCTTTTTGCCTTTTTTCTTGCTCTATTTATGACACAAATATATAACATCCAGCTGTATAAAGCGTTGCTGTCTGCTGTAGTTTTTCATGAATCATATCAGTCTAACTTACAGCTTTGGAAACCTGAGTAGCAGCTTGGTGATGTCTACTTTTCTCTGCAATTCTTCAGTGTACCTTTTATACCTGCCCTATTCCCTCCACAAGTACAACAAAGATGTTCCTTCTTGTCACATTTCCTCATCTTTTACAATGTATGCAAGGCTATAAAGAACACAGTTAAAAGCAAATATTTCCAGTGGATAAAGGTTAGGTGTATACCACACTATTCAAATTGTATTGGCAATTCACCATAACACAGTTCTCACCGTTACTCATCTTTGACTTATTCAAGATGTTCTTGAAGCTTTCTGCAGTTTTATATTCATTCACCTATTCTGAAAAGGAAAAGAAAAGGAATTTTATGGTCTCATGTGCTATTCACCAAAGCAAAAAAATATTCATCTCTACTATCTCCCTAATGTATTTGCTAGTTATGTACCCGTCATTTTTGCCCCTGCACATGTGCATTGATTTCTCCTTCTGGGTTAGATCAATATTTCAGACAATTTATTTATTTTATTCATTTTCACTGTCTAAGGTTATAGCACCTCAAGTTATTTTCCTTGTAAAATTTATATGATAACATACTGAGAACCACTGGAAATTTTTAAAAGACTCTTGTGTTATTGGACCATGCCTTCCCCTTATGTCAGTCCTAAAATACTGTTATGTGCCTTTCTATTTATGCTTCAAAATGCAAGCTTGCTTAATAATGACAGGGAAATTTTGAATATGATTATTTAAATGAAATTCTGTAGGTAGGTTATTTAGTTATACCAGATACAAAGTATTCAATGAATAAAAGTTGTGAAAGATCCTATTGTTTGTCTAACTAGGATTTTTCAGTAAAAAACATTTTTTCCAACTAAAATACTTGTTTTGATTTTTGTACCTTATAACTCCAATAAAATGGAAATGTTATACACCATGGTCCAAGCATAAGGTTTCTTAATTTGAACTTTTTAATACAGCTTGATTACTTTTATATAAATCTAAATGTGCCTATGTCACAAGTGATAATTTAATAAATGTGTTTTAAAAAATAGGTCAAATTCGCACTATTTCATAGTCATTAAGCAACTGTACACTTAGAGAAGAGCCTTCAAACAAAGGTAAACAGCAGAATCTGATAATGAAAGCATAAGTAGACAAATGACATGCTACTTAACCAATCTGACATGGCAAAGCTATCCATGAAGCTATAAAGCAATAGACATTTGCCCTGAAATTCAAAACTCTTTGGATTACAGCCATAATTACACTTAAAACATATTAGCATTTGCTGCAAACATTAGACATCAGCAGGCTTTAATTAAAGTTGCTGCTGCTGTTAACAGACTTCTGCCAAGAAGAAAAATACCTATTGTACCTTGTTTGTCTTTGTATGGACTACATGACAGGAGATTGCAAAAGAAAAAAAAAACAGGTAGACAGAGAAACAGTATAGTAAATATGCAACCTCTTCTGCCCTCATTAGTCTCAAGGATATGAGGAATCTGTATTAAAAAAAATAACTGCTTAGTTCCACATACAGTTAATTATATGTCCCTAAAATGAAACATTCATCCTGTGTACAATAATGTCAATAATACTGTATGACTGTGATATCTGCAATATCTATTGATGGGACTTCACACAATAATTTGCATCAGGCATTTTAATTTTGCACACATATATATGAAACTGTGACTACATTAAAAATGTCCAAAGGCCAGTCAGTGCACAGTCATCCATCAATGTCACAGGATGGTAGAAGGGGAGAATACATGAGGATAAGCCTAACACCAAAGAAGTGATTGTGAATTATTGAATTGCATTGCCTACTTGAAATATCTGCAGTATATGCACCATTGTTTTCTCCCATGTCAGAATTAACATCAGCTTATAAAATATCAACAAATTTAAATATCCACATTAGTACACACAAGTAAATACAGTCCCTTCCATAAAAACAAGTAGAAGAAAATGAAAAGCAAGTTTCCAGATCATGAAAGGATGGCAAAAGCTGTGTAACTGAGTGTGCATCACAGTAGTAAGCAATGTAATTGTACACTTTTCCAGAACAAACGTGTAAACTTGTTCTTGGCTGTCCATTTGTGTGGATGGTGGTCAGTTATATATTACAGGCTTAACACATTTGTGGGCTACAAATGTCAGACCCTTGACCTTGCTAGAAAGTGATACAAAACTGTTCAGCAATAACTTGACAGATGGGCATAGAAAATTTCCATTATGTCATGTTACATTCTTCACAAACATTTTTAATGTAATAAATAACTGACATACATGCCTATACCACCAGCAAGGAACAAACAATGCTTATACTAAGCTATGGATGTAATGTGAAATGCAATCTATCACTAAGGTTGAAATAGCACATTTTGTTAAAATCAGCAACTTACCTTTGTAGCAAGTTAGTTGTGACACTAGAAACATATTTTGCAAGCAATTAGCAGCATGTATCTCCCTGGATAAACAGTCTCTCCTACATAATTACCTTGATATAGTGCAGATTCAGCCCAATGAGCACTGTGAATATGCAAATGAAATGTGAACTCATTAGCATTCAAGAATTCCAAAATCTGCACTAAATGCAGGAAATAGAAACATGGTGTAAGGACCTACATGATTGCCTGCACATGCTTTACCTTTGCAATGATGGGCACTGAGATGTATTACCTGCTAGATATATGTAAGTGTGAATCATTAGTTTGAGTGCAGCATCAATTATGGAATGTCAGGGAGAAGGTACTGACAAGAAATTTTGTGACTACCTTTGACTGATTTAGAAGAGGCACACTCATAACATTAATCTGGATCATTTATGACAAAAGTTTCTGCCTGTCAATACATTTGTATTTGCAATTCTAAGGATGTAGATTACTTGTTAAAACATATATCAACTCCAAGGTAAAGTACACAGCAGTCTTGGTAAAAAAAAGTATAGATATTTTAATGATGTTCACAAAAATAAAGAGAAACAAAGAGTTACATTGCTCAAATGTTTTATTTTTTATTGTATAAGGAAGTATTATCTGCTCTGTTACCAGTATCCCAGTCATCCATAGATTTAACTACAAGTTACACTGGACAAAGTTCAGGAATTTGTTCTGTTGAACTTGTAATGTCAATTGATATTATATCACATACTGAGTATAAGTAACCTATTTTTTATCCTCATAGTATAATGTCTGTGGCACATAGTTATAAAAGTATGAACTGTATATTATGAATATCCTTGTGTCCTGGGGTTGTAATTCAAAGGGTCTATATTATATCATCGAACGCTTAAAAAAGCAAACGCTGATTGATCGACCTAATTTAAGCGAATGCTTACAATCTCGAACTGTCAGATCAGCGATTTTTTTCCCAGGGAAAAAAATTGCTGATCCAAAACACATACACACAACACAAGCACACCAAACAAACAGAAATCCACACACATACACCTAAAATCTGATACCTAACCCTACACTAAACTATGCACACACCACTAACTATCCACTTACCTTAACCCAAACCCTAACCCTAAGGTCCATCACTATCGCACACTCACCTCACCTGCTCCCTAACCCTAACTCACTTAAATCTGCCCTAACCCTCATGCCCACTCAATCACACACACACACCTAACCCGAGCCCTAACCCTAACTCACCTAAATCACCCTAACACTCACATCCACACAATCGCACACTTACCTGAATCTGACCGGTAACTTTCCACCATAACACTGAAAATACCAAAGCAGCATAAACGGACAACCGAATTCTTTCCCTAGGAAAAAATTCGAGTTTCTGCTGCTTCGATATTTTGCAGTTTTGTGAAAGTAAGTTCGATCAATCAGCGTTCACTTTTTTAAGCATTTGAGGATATAATATAGACCCTAATTCAAACATAGCTGTGTTTGTGTGAACATGATGATGTTGAAACACAACCAAGATGAGTAAATATCAAAAGTTTACATTTTATCTACTTGTTTCATAATGTTTCCTTATTTCAATACCTTTTTTCCTCTTCCTCATTTGCATGCCATTGGTACACAGCAGTGAATTGCATTTCAATACCTAAGGAAGTGAAAATTTAATTTAGGCTGTCATCTGTAACACAAATAAGACTGGTGGTGGTGTGTGAATGTCAGCAGTCTTGTCCATAGTCAGTGAAGAAAATGCACCAGTCAGGTAATATTCTCTGTGGCACAATTTGTAGATGTAGTGATCTTAGAGAAACAAAAATACTCATGCTGTTTTCTAATCCAATGAAGTGATCATTGTAAAGAAGGGGACATATTTACATACATTTTGTGATATCATTTTGTTGCTGTTTCAAAATAAATTATTTCCAGTATTCCTAACAACATGTGAGCTGTTAAAAGTCCCCATTTAACTTTATTTGCCAGAACCAATAGTCCTGATAATGTGTGCCAGAAATTAAAGTTTAGATATGTCAAGGAGATGTGATAATGATGAATGTGTCACTGAAATGCATGTCTTCTTGTGGTCATTGCTAGGTATATCCTATTTCTGAATTATGCTTTCATTTCAGCTTTTTTCCTTGTCAATTATCTATTTATTTATGCTCTTCAATGCCTTTTGCAGTTGCTCACCACTTGGTAGCATCCAAACTAGTTTATTTACTAAGGAAAAAATAAAAAAGTTAATTTGGATTGCCTTCTGTAGTGCAAACAATCCTGGTAGTGGCGCACGTATATCAGGTCTCTGGATACTACTTAGTGACTAAATTCCACCTATCAGAAAAATATCCCTGTAGCACAAGGTGTAAGTGTAGTGAACTGAGAGAAGTAATAAAGCTGATGCAACAATGGGATCCAGTTAATTATTCATTTTACAAAGTGAGGGAAGTCTGAATACATACTTACAAACATTTTTAGATCACTGTGTAAAACCCCAATATTTCAGTATTGCTAATAGATGTGTGTTGTCTGTCTGCTTTCACATTATTTATCATTTACTACAAGTCTGATCATGCATTTTACAAAGTGCATTTCTGATATTGCAAGGAGATGTGAGAAAGATGAATATGTCACTTGAATGCACTTCTTGCTTTGGTCATTGTTAAATATACCCATTAATTGAATTCATTTTACTGTCAGTTTTTTCTGTCTCATATTTATTTTATAATGCCATTTGCAGCATGCAAAGACAGTTCACTGTCTAATAAAAAAACAGAAGACATTTAATTTAGGCTGACTTCTATAGCACAGATAAGACTGTTGGCACTGTGCATCCATCAGCACTCTGGATTGCACTTAGAGAATAAATTCAACTTGTCATGTAACTTTTTTATGGCACTAAATGTAAGTTTAGTCATCATAAAGACCAAAGACAGCTGCTGCAGGGTTCAAATTGAGTTAATATATAGTTTTATAGAGGGAGTCAGAATGCCACTTGTCACCATATTTTTCTCAGGAATGTCACAGTAAATGCACTTAATTATCATAACTCTGTTTATTTCAAGAAACATGCCATTACTGCTTGCTTTTGAAGTGCAGTATAATGTGTGTAAAAACATGACAGTGATATTTAATGTAGAATGCACATCCATAGATATGATGTGCATAATATTTTTGTTAAGTATTGATTTCTAGCATATCATAAGTATTTTGTTTATGACTGTATGTGCTATGAAGTATGTATGTAACCTAACCCACCATGCCATTCTCAGGTCATGCAACTGCATGCATATGAAATGTATTTGTAGCACATACAATGCCTTTCACATAGAAATGCAGTCACAGACATACAGACACTTCTTCATTATTTCTACAGCATTACATTACCATACCTTAAATTACCACCTTACCAAACTAAGTTCTCCTGTGGCAGTGACAGTTAACTAGCAAGGTTTATAATTTTATCTTTTTTTTCCCTCTTAGGTTTGATTTCCAGGTGGTACTACTCACTCTTATCAGTGTTTAACTCCCAACATGCCAATATGTCAAAAGGCATACTGTTTTTCCTCCAAACAACCATGATCATAACTAACATCATAAAGCATATCAAGGTTTAACTTTTACATTGGAACATGTCTCAATAATGTACGCATCACACATGGCCAAATGTCATTACCATGCTTCCACTTGCACTAATACATTTGGCAGCTATGCATCTTTGTGCACAAGCTATTACACATTCTGAATTGGTTGCCACTCCAGACCTGTATTTCAGGCTTCACTGCAACTGACTTATCTGGTGATGGTAGAGATTATGTATATTTATAAGATATTTTAACATTGGTACTGTATGGCATTAAGAATTGATTACTGGAAAATGCAGTTATTACCTTAGAAAGCTGATATCTGATATGGAACAGTGAAATGCATAATTGTATTAGTCATATAATACCATTGTAATTAGCTGATTTTATGGCATAGTTTCATCATATCTGGATGTGCCCAGGGTGTAATTATGAATTTCTTATATTCTTTTATGTATTTTAATAATTAAGTAATGTGACATGCCATTGATCTATTTTTTTTTTCTTTTTTGTCATCTCCACCCCATTTATCATTTTTTTTTGTTAATACATTGCTTTTGGAATCAAAGTGACCATCAGCACAGGGAGGTAGACCAACCACTAGGGTTTTGCCTGCCATGCTTCCACAGGTGGTTGCAGTGGCACCACCACAGGTAGCACAGACACCCAGCATATCTGAGTCACAACCTGTCAGCATTGCCTCCACAGCTCCTGTTCTACCTGCTCCACTTATGTCAGTTAGCTCTATCCTGTTGCAGGTGTAGTGGCACTCTCCTATAACAGTAGATGTGGATGTGGTGATGTTGTCACTGACAGTACAGGTGGAGGACATGATGGAGAGGGTCCTAGTTGCCCAAATCAGCAGGGTTGAAAAGGTCTTGTGTTACCTTGCCAAAACAATGACACATCCAGCACTGATTCAGGCAAGTGACACAGAAGACAATGATGAAATTTCTGAGTGTGATGACTAGAATCTCACTGTTCTCAAGCTGGATGTGGATGCATCTTTGACATCCTCTATTTCCAATCATGCTGTCCCCAACCTTTTGTGTCTCTAACCATCCTTATGTGCCTTTTATGTCATGTAAGTCTGCACTGGCTACCTAACCTACCCCACCTACCTGACGCTCTCATTCCTAAACACCTTTCCCCAACATTCCTCTATCTCAAAAAAAAAAAAATCCCATAAAAAAAATGATGCCCCATACATTGCTCTCCACTTCATGTCCGTGTCATCTTGGCACACTTGGTCAAATTGGATATATACCATTATTCATTTCTTCTCGGCCATCCCTGGTGTGGTGAGTCTCCAAAGTCATGAAATTCTTGGTATAAGTCTACATTTATGTTGTGATGTGTTTAAGCAGATAGATATGGTGCTGTCCCACACCCTCCTGCAGATTCCTGTATTCTTTCCCCATATCCTACCCTCTGCTTGCCACACTCATTTTCACCTCTGTTCTTTCAACCCCCTTTTCACACATTTAATCTAATCAGAAAATAGAATTGCACACAATACACATCAGAAATTCCCCAAAGAAAAGTCTTCACTTTTTGCCCTCAGCATTTGTGCAGATATTAGTGTAACACACCAAAATTGAGTGATGTTGAATGCTGTTCAGCTTCTTATGGCATAAGGTGAAGACAGTAGTCTAATTGCATTCACACAATGGTGCTTAAATCTGCAGCCCTATGGAAATACAGAGTAATGGCAAACTAAAGGCAGTACTATGAAACAGTTACTGTAATAGTTTTTTAGACTGCCAGATCTAATGCATTAGAAGTTTCTATCTGGCATGCTGAGATGATTCCCCTGTATGTAGCCTGATGTTTTTGCATAGTGTCATGGGTTTGATTACAGCCGTAGGTCAAATTATTACTTCACAACATTTTATATTCCTATTATGCAGTTAATTGCAAACATCTGTTTTTCTCTCCATTCACAACCTTTCATTAACATGCCATTTAAATAGTACAACAAGACATCATTTGTAAACACACTGCAGCACCAACAGTGAGACTTAGTAAGCCTTCCTTATCCTTCTTATGGCTTAATGCTGGTTGGACTCTCTTACCCCTTCTTGCTCCCTATAGCAAGCACATGATTGTACAGAGGATGATAGTTTAATAATGAGGAAATAATTAAGAGTAACACATCATACAGAAGGTCCTACATGTCCCACAAAAATGCTGTTGCTATTCCTCTTTCCATATGTCTGTTTCGCTTTCTCTCTTTTTACCCCTTCTACTTCATTAAGTTGTCACTCTCCTTCAATTGTGTTATTGAAAGTGTGTGAAGAAAAAGTTCCTTTGTAGTGTGAGGTGATAATATTTAACTCTATAGATGGATTTTTGCATACTTTCAAGTGTTCTGATCCGAACATTAGCTAAGTGCTAATGGCTGTTTTTAGTACACCATTTTATGTGTAACTGTTGCCTACATAGTGTTATAGGTTCATAGGTTCATAGGTAGGTACAAGGCTATCTGCACAAGGGCATTTATAAACCTAGCCAGAGTGTGTCAGCTTTCACCGCCCCATTGATTAATTAACTGAGCCTCTGTCAAGAAGAGCCAATTAAGTGATCCCAGGGGTGTATTTTCTGTTACCCATCCACTCGTCAAAGTTTCTCTTGAAGAGTGCTAGTGAGGGGTTCTGCCTAATGTAGTTAGGAATTTTGTTCCAAAGCATGGGGAGTCTCTGTGACAGGAATCTATCCCGCTAGCATGTTCTATTTATTGTTGTGGTGAGGTTTAGCTCACTAGAGCGAGTGGCTCGCAGTGATTTGGATTTCTTTAGGTGGAGCATGTCCATCAATTCTGAGTTGGACATGGCTTTGTAAGTCAGGCAGATATCACCTCTGAGTAAGCATGAGTATAGCTGGAGTTTTTCCAGTCGGGCTGCATAGGACATATGTTTGAGACCAGTAATCCTCTTGGTAAGGTACTTTTGTGGTCTTTCCAGCTGTTGGAAGTGTCTTGTTAGGTACATCCCAAATGGGACATTGTACTCTATGATGGGTCTGATGAGTGATGAGTAGAGAGGCACTATAACCTCTTTATTTCTAGATGTGAACCCTTTAGTAATTAGATGGACTACATAGAAGGATTTCCTAACTACTTTGGCAATATGATTGTCAAAGGAGAGATTACTATCGACCTGGGTCCCCAGATCTCTTATTACCTCTTTTGTATTAAGGGGGCTGCCACCTATGTGGTAATTCATGGGTGTTTTGTTTTTACCAAACGGGATGACTATGCATCTTTTGGCATTTAGCTTGAGACCATGACTGTGACACCAGGTGTCCATCTCAGTAAGGCCCTTTTGGAGAATGTCCATGTCAGCTGGAGAGTCAATTATGGCTCCCAGTTTGCAGTCATCAGCGAACTTGGTTAGCCATAGTCCTCCTGTGTTTGCCTGTACTTCTGAGAAGAATATGATGAACAGTAGGGGTCCGAGGACCGAGCCTTGTGGGACACCACTTGTGACTGGTTTAGAGTCGGACCTGGAGCCTGCTATTCTTACTGTGTGAGTTCTGTCTGTAAGCCAGTTGGCAACCCATCTCATGACGTAGGGGTTTATGTTCAGGTTGGTGAGTTTTTCTATAATTCCCGAGTGGGGAATGGTGTCAAAAGCCTTGGCGAGGTCAAGGTAGGCTGTGTGAACTATCTTTCCCTCATCTATGGCCTCGGTGACTGTCTCAAAGAAGTCAACCAGGTTTAGTAGGCATGATCTGCCCTTAACAAAGCCGAACTGGGTCGGGTCAAGTGCTTGGAGGTTCCCAATGTCTTTGTTAATGAGTTCCATGATGATGTGCTCCATAACCTTGCAGACCAGGCTAGTCAGGCTTATGGGGTGATAGTTACCAGGGTCAGTTGTGGCCCCTCCTTTGTGGAGCAGAATAACCGTTGCTGTGCACCATTCTATGGGCATGTAGCCTGTGGAGAGGCTGAGGTTAAAGAGTGTGTTGAGGTGGGGGGTTAGTTTGTTCTGTAGTTCATGCAAGACACAGCCTGGGACACCATCTGGCCCCATTGACACTGTGCTTTTGGCTTTTGAAAGGGCTGTTTTCACCTGTGCCTCTTTGACTTCCGGGACACTACACTTTTCCGGTATTGTTGTGGGCCCTTTTGGGGGTGAGAAGGGGTGAAGTTTGCACTGAATCTATCTGCCAGGATGTTGGCAATATCAGTGGGTTCAGTATATTTTGTACTATATTGCACTAGCTCAGAGCATATCTGCGAGTTACCACATAGATTCTTGACACAGCTAAAGAAGGCTTTGTGGTTATCTTTCAAATCCTTGGCTATTTTTCTTTTGAAGTTAGCCTTGGAGGATTTTATGACAGACCTTAGTTTCTTACTGATACTGATCAGGGATGTCTTTCCTTCTTGGGATTTGCTTTTTTTCTGAACTAGTTTCCTCCTTCTATTGTATAGCCTGTTTATGGCAGCAGTCCACCACACTGGTTTCCTTCTCTTAAGGGAGTAAGTCTTGGTTTTTCTAGTGATGGCATGATCCATGCATCTTTGTAGATGCTCATAGAGTGCCTTTGTAAATGTTCCTGCATCTTGGACACTGTTATCCTTTAGCATTGGGGCTGTGAAACTTACCACCTCTGTCTTAAGTAACGTGAAGTTTGCTATAGAAAAGTTTTTCACTGTGGTTTCCTTGGCTGGAGGTGGTGGTGTGGTGTGGACATCCAGAGTGATTAGTTTATGGTCTGATCTAACCAGTGACGGGTTGACCTCTGGTGTGAAACACCTGTCACCCATGTTGGTGATGACCAGGTCCAATATGTTTTCACCTCTGCTAGGGGAGTTTACCAGCTGATCCAGGGCATTTGAGTTGATAAATTCCAGGAAGCGCTAGACCTGGGAGTTTGTACTTGAGTAGTTATTCCAGTTTACGGTAGGGTAATTGAAATCGTCAAATATCAGGGTGTTCGGTAGGACCTTCATGTTTTCCAGTGTCTCCAGAAAGGCGGAGTGGTGGTCCTGGGTCATGGATGGTGATCTGCAGCAGGCCACAATTTGCATTGCAGATTTGTCTGATGTTAGTTGCACATGGATGATCTTGGAGGTATCATGCTGTGCCACTAACTTGGAGGTGTAGATATCCTTGATGAATATGGATACACCCCCTCCCTCCTTTTGTGTTTCGGTCCATGTTCTGTGGCCAAAATGTGTGGTTTGAGTTGTAGCCTGATAGTACTGGGGTGCTCTGTGGAGCCTTGAACCAGGTACAGTTTTACTGTAATCTTTACAATTCATCCATGCTTGTTTTTTATAAGGTTTCCATATTGTTGTTCTATACTCAATTTTGGGTCTAATGTAACTAACAAACAATGATTTCATCATTTCTGATTTTCTAGACTTTATAAATCTTTTTATACAACATATAGGTCTATATCTATAACTAATTGGTTGATATGATTAGAGAAACTCAGAGCTGGATCTTCCTATATACCCAGGTCTTTAAATGAATCTACAGTTTCAATCACCATGTGCAGTATTAAATATTCACCTTTCAATCTATGTCTCCCAAATCTCATATGCTTAGTTTTGATGTTTGATGTATTAACCAACATATTATTCTTATAAACTCAAATGGTCAATTTAGTCAAGTTCTTTTGCAGACATGCCCTACCTGTAACAAATAACAATTGGTTTGTCCATTTTCAAGTCATCTGAATACTAACTGTAGAACACCTCAGATGAAAAAGATAGCTCTGAAAGATATAACTTAAACAAGTGTTGACCCAGGACAGAACCTTGTGTGACACCCTAAATATAACCTGTCCAATTGCTATATGATACTTTTCATGTCCTATTTGTAAGCCATGCAGTTATCCATTTTGCCAAGAGTACACAGCACCTAGTTGTTCTAGTTTATTGATCACTGTTTTGTGTATGACCCTATCAAATGCTGAAGTTAAGTCTATACAAATTACATCACAGCACAATGTTTCATTTATAGTTGTTATAATATTGCTGTAGAACATCATGCTACAAGTGGTGAGAGATCGGTTTTCAGCATATGCATGCTGATATATGGTTTCAAGTCCCAACGTTTCCAATTCTGACAATAATTTATCCAAAATAGCCTTCTCCATTATTTTTCAGTAACATAAAAGTAAACTTATGGGTCTGTATGACTCTTGGCCTGTCCTACTCTCCTTTTCCTTAAAGACAATTTTAACAAGTGCATTTTTTGAGATCCTGAGGAATCTCCCCATCTTTAAATGACCAAGTGAATAACAGCTATAATGGCACTGTAAGCTCATGTCAAAGTGTTCTCAGGTCATTATTATTAATTCTGTCTCCTATCTCTGCTTTGTGTGGGTGTAGTTTGCGTAGTTCGTTTTCAGTATCATCTAAATTAATTTCAGTATCTGAGGTTACCTTGATGTTAGTAGGACCATTGATCAACCCCTTTGTGGATCCAAACCGCTTTGCATAAGATTTTGTAAATATAGCTATAATCTCTTGTGACTGAGAGTACATTTTTTAATCTATACACAATTTATCAATCTTTATGTTTTGACTCCTATCACATCTTATGTATCTATAAAATGGTTTCCAATTATGTTTTTTCAAAATTGTTCTTGATCTTTTCTCACAATATGCTTTATTTAAGTTTTCAAATTTATAGTTTGGCCTCTTTTCCATTTCTTATATTTTTGTCTCTTACCTTAATCAAGTATCTTGCTATAATGAAACTATATCAACCTGATGTGTATGGGGACCCTGATGTTAAACATTTATTTTATATTTTACATTCAAACAATTCCTCTTTCAAAACTTGCCAAATTCATTCTGCAGTTTTCTACAAAATGCATAACTCCAATTACTTTTAAATATTGGCTGTTTTGCTTTCTTATAATCTGTTATTAATCTTCTGTGCATTGGTTTAGATTTAAGTTTGACAGAATTATCTAGCAACAATTTAATCTTTATAATCCCATGATCGCTGTACATCAATTGTGGTAAATCTTGACATGAATTTATTCATCACCTTAAAAACAAAATCAGTTTCTAGTATGTTTCATTCGCTGGTAGGGCTTTTTATAATCTGAAGCAACTGTTGCTCCTGAATATATAAATTATTTCCTTACTAATGTTATTGAATCAATATTATTCCAGTCTGTTTTTCATAAATGTAAGTATCCAGCCACTATTATTTTTCCTTCCTGTCTTTCAAGCAAGAAATGTATGGATTTCTCTAGGTCATCAGCACTTGATTTTGATGATCGACACACTCCAAAAACAGTTATATGTCCCAGACTAGTCTTTATTGTCACAGTTGCACAATATAAAGTACTGGTGTTATCACTGAACATATAATAATCACAGGCCCCATAACAATCTTTAATCCCTATCATAACACCTCCACCTGAATTTATGTCAGAGTGAGTGTCTGTTACAGTAAAACATTTATATCATGACAGGACTTGTTTCTGGTCATTGTTCTTTAACCATGTTTCACAGAATGTGACAAATTGTCCAACAAAAAATCATTGTTGCTAATGCTCCTAGTATTAACAACCATTAACGATACATCAAATGTTGCTGTCTGTGAACTGTTAAATTTTCAGTCTGGTAAAAATCCTGTCTTGTGTTTGCCAAATATTGCAATATATCTACTGCACAGATCTTCTTCCATCCTGGCTAAACACGTGTCCACAAAATTAGGCTTGGGTGCTCTACACATTTCCCTTTTTTAAAACGGGCCATGATTTCATGTAGATATTTACCCCAAAATATATTCATTCATAGTGACCTGACTTTCCTTTCTATCTGTGATTTGTGAAAAATACATCCTAACACCTGTACAAGCTATGCTAAGATGCCTGTAAGTCCCTTGCTAGCAGTCAGAGAGTCCTTGCAGATCAGATCATTTGTACAAACATGCATTCTCAGAACCTGTATTTTAGCTCCTAGTAAGCATAACACTATTCAATGTTCATAATCTTCTCTGCGAATGTAACTATCAGTTCCTCTAATAGTTGAATCTCCTACTACAATTATACCACTTCTGACCAGATATGAAGAATATCTAACTTTAAATTCAATAATATCTGCTCTATAAATTGCTGCAAAGGAATAATCTTTGTCACCATTAGTTTTATTAATCCTACTTTTTTCTTCTTTTTTTCATTGCTTTTTACATTTGCAAGCATACAATTCTCATCCAGCTGGCTGTGTATTTCCACAGCTTGAGCCAATTTGATTTCATTCTTTTTCATCTGTCCCTTGCCTCTTTTTTCTATTTTTGCTTTTGGAAAAATCAAGCCTTTTTCTGTAAACCAAAAATGTTTTTGGTACAACAATGTTACCATTCCCTGTAATCTGTGTGTTACTTAATAAAACAATGACCATTTTAGTATGTATTGTCTTTGCATTATAGACATTAGTCAATTTCTTTTTCTTTCTTGTTATTTGTTATGAACTTCTTCCTTCCTTCCTTTCTTTCTTTTCTTCTACATGTTCTGAATCCTCTGACTGCTGAATACTTGCAATCTCAATTCCAAAGTTGTCATCGGTAGTATCATGTTTATGTTTAATAGGGGATAAGTGATCTTTCATGACAATAGACACTTCCTTTCCTAAATGTGTTCTATTTGCACTTTGCATAATTTTACTTATGTCATCAGTTTAGTTATTAAAAGAAAACTCTGCCTTCTCCTACAGTTTAACTCAATTTTTATGTTGCCTTTCTCCCTACAATATGGTTCCAGTATTGTGTAGGTATCAGAAACCTGCTTGTACTTTGCAAAACTTTCCATCCCTTGCTTGGAATCAAAGGAAAGGAAAGACCACACACTTTTTTGAACTTAGTTTGTAGAGGAATTTGTCTATGCCTGCATGATATACCACAGACACATAAAAATGTATAGTCAGGTACTGTTGACAACCTTACACAGTTGATATTTAATTACAATAGACACTTCCTTTCCTAAATATATTCTATTTGCACTTTGCATAATGTTACTTGTCTCATCAGTCTTCTCCTACAGTTTAACTCAACTCTTAGGTTGCCTTTCCACTGATGTCAGGAGCTTAGCAGTTGTTGACAAAAGTTTGTTGACAAAAGACAGAGTGGTGTGAAACTGTTTTCCACTGTTTTTAATGCAAAGAGGAAGATAACTTACACTGATTCGCAGCTGCTTCCAGTGTAGCCATGCCTTTCATAGCAAAGCAGAGTAGTTAGACCTGTCAATGATTCAAAGTCAGTTGTCACCTCTTTTGACAAATTTACATAAGCAGCATCACAATATTGAAATGCTAAGCATTAAACTTTAAATGCTTGTTGGTTATATTATATTGCATCTCAGGATGACTTAAATGTAGTATCAAAGAACTCTGTGACAATTAGGGAAAAAATCATAAAATATTATCTTGTAATTCTTGTAAAGTAGCAACACATTTACCAAAGTGTGTGTGTGTGTGTGTGTGTGTGGGGGGGGCTGGCAATTCATCTTGGACTGCAAAAACATACTTTGAAAAGACCTGCAATGTAGATAGTTTTTTGGTTGCAACTGTATAACTCCTTAGTATACAGAAAAAACTAGCACAGAGACACATATAGATGAGGGCTATTCAAGCAAATAAATAAGCAGTCCTGTTACAGAAGGTACATAAGATGACAGTGACTGACATTAATCCCATTATTTATCAATGGAATTGGAATATACCATTTCTTCCTTATGTCTACCATGACTCATATATAGCAGACATGAAATGGATTATTAAAAAGAGAAAGGCTTGAAGAAAAAACAAGTTCATGTTGATATGTCAAGTCCCATTGGCAGCCATTTTTCAGACAACATAAAAATTCCATAAGAAGCAGACAAGAGTGATTTTGAGGCATTAAACTAGCTGAGGAAACAAAGACAGGGTGAATAAATAGATTTGTTTTAGTTCTAAGGTGGAGCTTTCCTTTATATATTTAAAAACAGTTATCCAAGCTGTGGCATTTGCACACCTACAATCATCATCAGTAAGTCTAGATTTACTACTAATAGTGGTAAGCAAACCCTGAAACTTTTGACATGAGGGACACAGGTCTTAGTGTTATCAGGTGTTACCTTTAAATATATATAGCTTTTACTATATGTAAGGTACTTGTGTATTAACAAATCAGTAATGGCATACTCATTTAAGGAATCCATTTTCAGCTGAAAATGAATAAAGATTTCTAGAAGAAAAAGATAATCAAAATCAGTTACCAGAGAATTCAAAGAAATTTTAAGTCAGCTTCTATAAGAAAACACATACATAAAATAAAATTAAATATTAATTAAGTACAATAAAGTCATCATTCTGACCACCCATACCAGTTATTCCAGTCACACAAAAGCTAGGTTTCCTTTACAGTAGCTTCTGTTCTCTTTCTTTCATAGTCACACCTTATGGATTGTCTCAGATAAGCTCTGGATTTTCATCTCTGCAGTATGTGTGATTTTACATCTGACTAGGCACATTGTGAGCTTTCCTGTCTAACATATATCCCTTCCTAACAACAAACTTTCAAAATTAGAGGTAAAACAACAAAATATAAATCAAAGTAAATTGTCCTAGCTGCCAGCTATCCATTTCTTCCTATAAACAGTGAACAACAGAGGAATAAATAAACTCTAAATTAAAATAAATGTTGTCTTACCAGGCAATTATAAAGTCAATCACAAACTAACACAGGATTGTTTCAGATATGCTTTCTAATTTTTTTTTTGTTCTTTTTGCCAAACTGGTAATTTAGCAGGTTGGCAATTATAGTAATACTTCACTAGTACTTTGTCACAACAATCCATTCTAATTAGACCTAATTGATGATGGTGATGATGATAACAAAGTTATACTTATGAGACAGCTTGAGGAAAGAGATCAGCTGCCACGTTTCATGGCAAAATCTCACAATATGTTAGTAGCTCTGCTGGAAGTGTCCCTGGATAACAAAATCAAGTACATGAAGATGTTAAAAGTAGAAAACCGCGATACTTCTAGACCTGTATTTGCAGACCCACAGCAGCACCTCCTGGATGATGACAGAAATTCAGAGGTCACAGTGTCCATGGTGACACCTCTACAAAGAGGAGCAAGACACAGGCATATGTCACAGTTATGCTAGGAAATATGTAAAGCATTGACTGCCCAGCAGCAAATGTGCCGTGACATTGTCAAGGCTCAGTGCACTGCCAAAGAGAGTCAGCTGGAAATGGTCAGAGTCCTCAGTCCTCCAGAGTGTACTTGAATTTTCCAGCACTACATGGAAATAGTGCAGAGTAGGGAATAATTCGATACTTACATTGATCTGCATCATGGTGGCACATGAAGCATCCATCTCCACCTCCATTCGTACACTAGTCAGGACTTATCAGAATCACATAGTTGTCAGTGTTGGAAGGGGAAGAGGACAGGGTACTATCCAGACACATGGTAGTATCTCACATTACAATATTAGTATTTCTTAAGAAGGTAGTGGAAATAGTAGGGGGAACAAACACAACAGAATTCATGCAGGCCACATAAACATTCACCTACATCTAGCAGAACATTTGATCTGAGGCCTTGGTCATCCTGCACTGTGCGATTAATGTCTGTAGGATCACCTGCATAAACAAGGTCATGGTGCTGCAGTAAGGCATCATCCAGCTCACTTAACATCCCCTCCTTGAGATCACATGCACCCTTACCTATCCTATTTTTAGGAGGTGTCTTGTATAATACAGTTGACCTTGACCTACAGTGATTCAGACTAAATACTTCAAGCACTTAGTATGGAATGTAGCATTTGAATTCTATGCACTATGTTCAATATTTAACTTCAAATGCAATGATTTAATTAAAAAAAAAAAGAAAATACTACAGAATATGTGTGCACAATGTTACCATATATTAAGGCAGTATTCATGTGAATGCTTTTCAATAATGATAGTGGTTACAATTTAAGGAAATAATTGGGAAAGAAAGGTGCTGGGCATAACATGCAAATTTCACTGATTTACACAATTAATGGCATGTCCTTTAATAAGAGTTGCAATTTGAGAATGGTTCAGCTGACAATTACCTAGAACATAATACAAAATACTACACACTTTAGAGAGAAACACTCCTAAAAAATTACATGATTATCTTGCCATTTACACTAGCACTGTTGCCACTCACAGCACTGCACAACTGATGACATACCTCTCAACAGTCCACATTTTCAGAGAATGTCCAGATTTTTGCCACATATTTTTGGACTGTTTCTCATATATTTTTGTTTTTCTGGCAAATAATTGGCAAATCATTGAGAATGGAAATCAAAAAATAATGAGAGGCATTTGAGTTTTAGACTTTATACCATTCAGAAAATGTATGCTTTTGGAAAACATGTAATTGTATCAACTTTTAAGTTTATAAGAGCAGAATTTAAAAATGTTCCCTATTTGTGGGCCTCTGTCCCCCTATTATTTATGGCTTGGTCCAGATTTCTTGCTCAAAGAGGTAGAGAGGTATGCTGATGATTGTTATTTCTGAGGACACAACTTGATGTTTATGACAAAATGAAGTAATCTGATGTGCAGTACCTTAAGAGAGAAGAAAATCTTTTTAATATGCACGAGCTAAAACTGAGGAAACATTGATAATAAAAAACAGCATGTGATACATTTTCCATTCACGTGCATGGAATGAACTCCTGTTAAATGCATGTTTAGATATTTAAATACAGTACATGTATACTGCCAAATTCAAAGCAGTCAAATATTGAAATAACATTTATTTTTAAAATTATAATTTGAGGAAAATCAGTGCACACATAGTTATGTACAGACCAAAGCAAAAGTTCTTTTGCAAAACGTTTAAAAATTTAATTTTTCCTAATATGAGATATGATGACTTATCACATCAGGGAACTGGTGTTAGTGAGCATTCATACATAACTTTTATGAATAATAATATGAGAACCTTTTCTAAAATAAAAAAATACTTAAAGATTGGATGGAATGATTGGTGAATAGTGACAAGTAGACTGTGCATCGGACAGCATAGTCTAGACATATCACTGCATGCATCAGTTATACTCCATGCTTCTTTTTAATAAGAAATGAAACACTAACCTGAATGTCATGGTCTATATGTTTGGACTAGACACCACCTTTTTATCTGCAGTATGTCATGCATGAGCTGCCCACATGGGGTCCCTTTCTACTACTGCTGGCTTGTGTCATTTTTACTCATACTGGAACTGGGAGCTGTAGTGACAGCGTTGGTCACTTCACCACCTGATGTAGTGACAGTGTTGGTCACTTCACCACCTGACTGGTGCATGCTCTTATTTACAGAATGCAAAATGCAGTTAACATCCTGCATGAAGTAGCTGGGTCACACTGAAAGGCACCCCTAGACTCATCCAAGCATCTGAATTTGCTGTTCAACAGGCCAAAGATTTTCTCAGTGATGATACTAGTCTAGGACAGGGCTGTTTTAAAATTATTTTTCACAGCTCCACTTCAAGTTCTTACTGGTGTCATGAGTCTTTGCTCCAGTGAATAGCCTGCATTACCGGAAAAGAAGGAGAAAATGGGAGAGAAACAAAACAAAGAAAAGTGGTTGTGTATTAAGCAAGGTGTCTTACTATGAATAGGTACTTAAATGATAAAAAAACAAAAAAAATCCCACGTATCAAAAAGATGACCAATAGCCATCCTTCTATGCAGGAAGAAGGAGTAGAGTGAGCTAGTGTTTAAGATATGGAAATTGTGAGGAATGCCAGGATGTTAGACAGACACATTGATGATGCACCTTCATGCATTACACACTACATGCCCATTGATGTATTGGTAGTCCTTCTTAGTGTGGTAATGCTGCCCAAATGGATCAGATGGGGGCCTAATTGCAACATGGGTGCAATTTACCACCTCAATTACCTCAGGGAAATGTGCTACCCTTTAAAAGGCATGCATAGTCCAGGCTAGGTCCTGAG
Source organism: Protopterus annectens (assembly GCF_019279795.1). Lineage (NCBI taxonomy): Eukaryota > Metazoa > Chordata > Ceratodontiformes > Protopteridae > Protopterus > Protopterus annectens. The sequence goes on along the minus strand of NC_056735.1, from coordinate 747,077,527 downwards.
TTGACACTAGGTGACACTGGGAAATAGACATACTGATCCACACATACCAAGAGTAGACCCTGGAACTTCAGCAGTATTCTTGAGGTAGAAGCATGAAAAATGCCCAATGTGTCCTTGGTCTGTCACTGAAAGGTCCCTTGTGGCAAGAATAGTGAGAGATAGACACACTTTATTATCCACAGGAAGGCCATTTCCAGTACCCTTGTGGGGGTCACACATGATCACTAAGACTCTTACAATATCTCAGTCCATTTTAGACCTGCCAAGGATTTCCTGTTTACCAAAATAATGATGAGTTGTACTCTGACTATATCTCTGCCTTCTTGGCAGGCAAGCACCACTGACAGCAAGTGGTTTTGGCAAGGCCAACACAAGCAGCTCACAGTGGGAAACAGCAAAGCTGACAGCAAGAGAAATCATCTTCACAAATTGCAAAGTAAATAGAAAAGGTACAATTCTGCCTTCTATAACAAATCTGTGCGCAGGGTGGAAATACTTCAAGGTATGACTATGAATTGCAAACAAGTGAGAGAAAGACTTATTAGCATACAAAATTTTGCATAGTTTCTCATTACTATCTCATTTTTAGTTCATTAACTTAAGTTTATTCTCAGCCATCATGCGTTAGTATAAATGGCCTCTATGAATCACGGCTTTGCTGCACATATGGGTGAGCAGCGCCAACTGTGTTTATGCATTCGCATAAAAACTGTGAACACCATCCTTAGCTTTACAGAAGAAAAACATGCATACTGAAGTTCAGCATATGGTCTATATGTTTCTGGCATGTGTATAGGTTTATAAGTTTTACAATAAGCATTCTTGATGAAAGACATCATATGCCATAAGGCTTGTATACATGTTAAACTTTTACATATATATATTTCTATACTTTTTCCACTGAAGTAACTTTCCTAGGTCAATATTTACTTTAATTTATCAGTAGCCAGTCAGCATTCATATAAATAAACTTACTTTAGCTTTTGTAATGAATTACTTAATTTTAAGTATAGTAATGTACAAAGGTTAATATACTGAGAGTATAATAAAGTGGATTATGATCAGGTCATTGATTGGATCTCTGACTGTAACTGCATTATTATGTGTTTGCGACATGGATACAGAGAAATTCACTTTGAGAGTGAAGTGCCCTTGTTGAGAACACACAGTTAAAGGTTACTATCATAGACCCGATCATAATTTTTTGTTCTTTGTGGAGCTTTATCAGCTCCATGTACTACCAGTAACAGAAAAAAGAAAAAAGAAAAAAGGTGCAAAGTGTTTTAGTGGCTTTGAAAAAGAGAAAACCCTTATCAAGCACCAAATAGACAGTAGCAGAACACCTAACACCTTTTTTGTCTAACAAATAGGCTGGACAATGGATCAACACCAGAAAACATTTTTAAATATTGCTTTAATTCACTTAAAATGTTAATAGAAGCACAACATTTGCACCAGTATGTGTCTCTGGATAATAATACATATCAAACTCAGTTTATGACATTTCTGACTAACTATAGTTCTCAGTGGTTTACCAGAAAATCAAACAAGTTTATGAGGGATAGTGCAAGTTGAGAGGCATACTTAGCAATGCAAAAACAAAGCTTTTTTTACTTCTGTCGCTATAATTTGAAGGCTGGTACAGTCATTTCTTAATACCTAAAGCAAGGCCCCATATTAATAGCACTTGGAAAGGTGTTTAACAATTACTAAACACCTTGCTATTAATATTGGGTTTCGTGCTGGACTAGCACTTAACTAGCTTGCCTTTTTCTTGATACTGGGGGGTAATGATGGTCCTCCGTTGTTGTTGTGTCTTTCGGCTTTTCCCGGTTAGGGGTCGCCACAGCGGAACTCAGGTCCGCTAATGATTGGTAGTTGATTTTTACGTGCTGAGTTGCCAGCCCTAACACACAACCTTCAACGAAGGTATGCCCATTCACGCATGTCTCCACGCAGTAGATGCTCTAGCTGAGAGTCGAACCAGACAGCGTCTTACTCTGAGGTGACAGCGCTACCGCAGCACCACCATGGTGCTCCGTACACTACAATATTTTCATTGCTAATGGCTTCTTCTTCATATGAATAAAGAAATATTTCACATAATAGTTTTTCTGTTATTTTTGTTATTTGAAATGTTGCACATTAGCACTGGTGGGCATTAAGTGGTATAAATTATACAATAAATAAGCTTTTCTCCTATGAACTAACTATTCTGCAACCATCATGTGAAAACACTAATAAATAAAGTTAATTCAAACTCCATGATTAATGAAATCTGACTGGCTAGAGCAGTGCATTAAAAGTATAAAGTTTTACACTACCTATATGAAAGAAAAAAAACTTGCAAATGAAGAAAGAGCACAAAGCAGCTCAAAGCTTTTTTGAAAGTGTAGTATATGAAGACGCCTGGTTCTACTGCACAATTATTGGTACAATGTCCTACCACTATGGGACATTTGGCCACTGGAAAATGCCCCATAATTAACTCACATTTGCTGGTATGGCAGAGTCTAGAGCCATGGAGGAGTCAAAAGCTAATTTAAAGCAGTTGGTAACTTCTATAAACCATGTGAACAAACCATGACTACCTTTCAAATGGCTTTGCAAGCTGTGGGAATTATTAATTAATAATGTAGTAACCTTACACTGCTGATTGTACCTTTGACCTGGAATCTGTCCTGAGAGATATTCACTTTCATTTCTCAGAAAATGACATGCATGTCAAGCCTTTCTTGGACTTTGTGAAATGACAAGTGGTAAGCTTTATGATCAGAAAAATCATAGCAGATGAAATCTCATGTTTTGCTTCAGCTTGCAGGAAGGATATGAGCAAAGAAAGATACACTGCCAGCTTCCTGCAAGCATGGCTTCTTTCTATCTGTAAATGAAGTTGAGGTAAAATCCTACTGCTTAGGAAACACGTGGATGCAACAGACGCATTTGCATTCATTTCACTTCTTTATTTCAGTCTGAGGACCCAGCTAAGGTCAACATGGCTAGCAATCTCATTTACAAATTCTCAAAGAAATACTGCTGGCATACTCTGTATATGACATCACATCTTTTAACGAATCTAGAACCCCCTTTTCTGTTTCATACCATTACACAAGTATTTATGTAGCTAATGTGACTGTAGTTATAACTACACAAGCCATATAACAAATTACACTGAAGATAATGACTTAATGTGCTGAATCCCATTATGAAATATTTTATAGCTTGAATACGTGAAAGACTTAATGTTAAGGAATACAAATCTAATGTAGTAACTTCAATCATTAGCTTAAAATTCTGCTTATTGTGACTGCAGCCACCCATTTTAGCAGTGTAACAAGACTCAGTTGAAGTATCTCTGACAAAGTTGTTAGTTTGCTTCATGAGATTGGTTAGCACAAATTAAAATTTCAGCAGAGACTTTACTACAACTTCCAGTAGGATCTGATTAGGTTTGTCTGGTAAATGCTTTGAACTGGAATGCAAAGCCATTTCTGGCAACTTAAGAACTTGTCTATGTTTCCTTCTATAAAATGTTGCATAATCACCACACAAATTCTATGATCTTGTTAATTGTAATGAACAAACACAATAGACTGGATTGTCATTTTCTGGCCTGATATCAATGATCATAATGACCCTCTCATGCCCTACAAAACAAATTTATTTTTTGACATTTTTCAAAGAACACCCTCAGTTTCAAATGTCTACAATACATTAAATGATGGCTGTCTACTCCTTGGAAATAATACTTGAAACACAGCAAGTATGTTTGACCATAAACATAGATACATTGAACAGATTTGTATAGGTAAAGTTAATTTCTGTACTCCAACACAGATATGTAACAATCAGATTTATTGTAATATCCACATTCTTCAGGATATTCTAAACTGTTTGAATCATTTCTGCACTTGAGTATTTGATTCTGGATCACATTGACAAAGTCATGCACTAAGATTCTACCTTTAGCAAAGGACTGAAATTCCTTTCCTGACAATTGTGCACAGGTTTCAAACACTACTCATTTATGCATTCTGTTTCTGGAAAAATGGTCTTTGGCACTGTCAACATGGACTGTGTGTTAATATGTTTTAACTGAACAGTCTTAGGATATTTACAGCCTATACACACAAGAAATTGAGATTCTTGTGCTTTAACATAGCATCACTTAACTTTACCAATGACACTGAATGAATTTCATGTGGTATTAGCTCATAGGTTTTATTCAGTTCTCTCTTACAACATGCCAAATAATCTACAGTCATTAATAAACAGCTCATTTTATACAGAAAGGTTCAGGAAATTTATGACCATCATTTTTGTACTTTATCATTCAAGGATGTGATTCCTGCAGTGTCAGCAGTATCTGACTATGCATTTGAGTAGGGAAAGGTGACTCATTACCTTTGAACATCTGTCCTTGTATATACAACAGTACTTCCCTGAAAGTAAAGTATAATTTAGGTAATAGATGTATCCATTTCATCCCATTATGACAGCTGTCAGTAATTGTTTCTCTTTGTCATCTCCTAAATCATGTTTCAATTCTTTCAAATTCTCAGTAGGAAGCAATAGTTGGAATGCAATCTATAATGCCTCCAAGTCTTTCTTTAGCAAGCCTTCTTTACATTACTTTTGATATGCTCTGCCAGTAGAAACTGTTGTATGCATTAATTTCCCCATCTTATGTTGTGCCTACAGACGCTTCTTCTACAGTATAGGAAATCTTTATTTGCGATTTGTCAGGTGGTCTGTGCAATTTGAAGTAGTTTGTGGATGGCCTCTATTGTAGCAGTATACACAGACACACACACACACACACACACACACACACACACACACACACACACACACACACATATATATATATATATATATATATATATATATATATATTTAGTGCTTTTACTTCATTTTATTATGTTGGCATAGTGTGCACACTTGCAAGGTCTTTTCCCCTCCTTCCATTCCCTGCCATTGCTACTAACTAAGTAGGTGACAGCAGAGCACCACCACACAGCTGACTCTTAGCCCAGATCAGCAGCTCATCCTGTAGCAGGACAGCGCCCTACAGATATTTAAATTCTCCATTATTTCCATCTACTGTAAAGTCACCCAAGTCCCTTCGCAGCACTTATTTTTTTCATTCACAGTGGATAAATAGTGGAAACACAGTAGCTGGCATAATCCCTGCAATTAAGGCACAACACTGCTTACCTTCATTACTTAATCAGACTCCTGATACTTTTTTCAGCTCTTACCTCCTAGGAAGGGCTCTGCCCGCTCCACTCCCCCTTGCTTCACTCGGGCTTGTTCACTCCCCTACCTACTCCCATTCCCACCCACGCCCCAGCTCATTTCCTTTATACCTAACCTTACCACACCCATACCTAACCCCCATCCCTCAGTCAATTAAGCAAACGACCACCACCACCACCTCACCCTCCTTTGCTCTCATATTACACACTCTACACATAGTACCTCCCCACTCATTATGTTGCTACAGTCCATCCTACCAATATACTATCAGGATCCCTACATATTCCACAGGGTTATCTCTAAACATTCCTACCACTTCTAACAAACCAAACATGTACTCCCATCAAATAATTCTAACACTAGCACTCACCATCACAGCCCATCTAACCTTACCCTACTTCAAAAACATTGCAATCCCCAACATAAGTCACCCCACCTCAACCTCACCTCTAACATTCACTAACTACCCCTTACTCATCTCACCCTCACTCTTTAACCACACCACCTATGACCTACATCCCTACAAACTCCTCCATTATCAAAGCAAATTTAGCTTATCCATACAGTGTGACTTAGCCTTCTACAAATACCTACAGACCATAATAAATATTGTCTCGCACCTGATATGCAGTGATGATATCAACCCCAACCCAGGACTAATAACAAGTCCAACAAATCACCAAAATCAGCCTAGAATCAATACAAGCCTACTTAAGAAAACATCTGATATTCTAATAATAAATCATAAGAAACATCCTTAACAAAACCACTGAGCTCCATACAACCATAGCAATATACTTACCTGACATCATCTTCCTCACAGAAACATGGCTCAAACCACACATTAAAAATGAAGAAATAATTCACCCTGGTTATAGCATACTATGAAAAGACATGTACAGCTAAACGAGGAGGTGAAGTCAGTCTCCTGCATCAGAACAGCATCAGTGTTGAACTATTTAACATAAAAATCTCTGTATTTAATAATGCAGAGATCCTACTTGCTAAGGTAAGACCAAATACACAAAAACAACTAAATATCTTAGAATCATATATCCCTCCAGGAGATAGCATTAAAACCCTAGAATCTTTTCTCCACTGGACATCAGAAACACTCCCCCATGAAACCATTATACTAGGCGACTTCAATATAGATTGGACCTCACTTAACTCACCCCACCATTCAAATCATATTAACCTTTACAGCTCCTCGCAGCTTAAATAAAGCCCTACTAGGGTAGACAAAACCTCAAAAAAAGAATCAATACTAGACTTGGTTCTCAGTGATCGTCCATCTTCCACTCATAATTTTGTTACACTACCTGACACTCTGAGCAACCACCTCCCAACCTTCTTCATCAGACACCAAACTAAACTCAATAGAACTAGCTATCTTAAACACATCAGATACACTAAAACCTTCAGGGCTAATGACCTTAATACAGCCCTTAAACACTCTAACTGGTCCTGTCTTTTAACACTTCCTTTAGATGAAGCAGTTGAATATTTCAACACAATCTTCTTAGTCATTCTCAACCATCTTGCCCCATCAAGACAGATCTGAACTAAAACCATCTATGCCCCATGGTTTACCAAGAGCCCTAGGCAACTTATGAAACAAAAGGACATGGCATGGGACACCTGGCTCAGAAACAAAACTACTCCTAACAGGTAAACATTCTTAGAACTGAGAAACACTGTGAAAAAAACAAATCAGAGTAGACAAACAAAGACACTATAGTGAAATTCAAACTAAGTACAATACCAACCCACAAAAGTTCTGGGCTGCTGTAAACAGTATTCTCCAATTAGGTAAATTCCCAACTCCTCATCCAAACATAGACACCACCCAATTCAATGAGTTCCTTACCAACTCTATACTAAAGCTGTCAACAGACTCACCCTTCTCGATCCCTACTATACTATATAACCCATCAAATAATGCCAACTCCTTCACCCTTCAGCCTGTACCAACTTACACCATCTAAAGAAACCTAACCAAACTTAAACCCACCACCCCAGCAGTAGACAAACTATCTGCCAAATTCCTACAAATAGCCGACAAAGCCATTTCTTACCCAATCTCTATAAATATTAACAGATCAATCTCAGAACAAAAGGTGCCACTTTGCTGGAAAATCTCCTACATTATACCAGTACAAACAGGGGGCTCCTTCACTGACCTAACAAACTACTGCCCTATAGCTATACTTTCCCCACTGACTAAAATACTGGAAAAATGTATCCACATGCAGAACTTAACACATTTTCTCTCCAATAATCTTCTTGCCAAAACTCAACATGGATTCTGCCCCAACAACCTAGTAAGTATGCAATGTAACAATGGCCAACTAGTGTCTGTAGTTTTCCTTGACTAATCAAAGGCATTTGATACAGTCTCCCATACAAAACTAATAACATCACTCTCAGAATTAAAACTAACTACCCTCACTCTATTATGGTTTCAAGAATACCTCTCCCAATGCCAGCAAGATGTTCAGTAGAAAAAAACCCTTTCCCCCTTACTTTAAAACTAGGAGTACTCCAAGGATCAATCCTAGGACAACTATTTTTCACTATATTTGCAAATAATCTTCACAGAGCCACCCCTCTAGTAAACCTGGTTCAATACGCTGATGACTCCACCTTAATCTGCACTGCCCCCACCCCCCAACAACTTCATATCAAGACCCAAGAAGCCTTTATATCCATTGAAACCTGGCTAACACATTCCCAGCTAATACTAAATCCTAAAAAGACCAAACCTATTTTCTTCCATCCTTCCAAAGGAGCAGTGCCTACTCCCCTGTTCTCTATTTCTGCATCAGATTATACCCCTATCTCCCCATCAAAAAAAAACAGCTTATTTCCCACCTAAGTAACTCCTAGACATGCAACTACCTAGCACCTGGCTGACATATTCTAACTCCTTTCCCCTACCTACTATCCAACCTCCTCTTTAAAACTCCCACAGATGCACTATATATTATCACACGTTACTTGTAACTGCCTAGCACCTGGCTGACATATTCTAACTCCTTTCCCCTACCTACTATCCAACCTCCTCTTTAAAACTCCCACAGACGCACTATATATTATCACATGTTACTTGTAACTGCCTAGCACCTGGCTGACATATTCTAACTCCTTTCCCCTACCCACTATCCACCCTCTTTAAAACTATCACAGATGCACTATATATTACCACAGATTACTTGTAACTGCCTAGCACCTGGCTGACATATTCTAACTCCTTTCCCCTACCTACTATCCAACCTCCTCTTTAAAACTCCCACTGATGCACTATATATTATCACATGTTACTTACCATCCCACCACTGCCTACTCCTTACTGTCCCATCTATACCCACTAACTCTCCCATATAGACTAAGTTGAAAAACTTTCCCTTAAAATTTCAGTGAACCTCATATGAACTTGTCTATATTCTCCTCCTTTGACAAATTGGCTAGTATTTTTAGTTTTTCTTTTCTTCTCTTATCTTTATTACAACTTCAAGATTATCTGGCTACTATTTTTTGGTTTTTCCATTCTTGTCTTATCTTCACTACATCTTCAAGATTATCTCTACTAAACATACTGTATGAACAACAATTAATCATATGTTACTACCTGCTATACTTTTAATTGTATGTCTAAACCACTATGCTTATGTAAATATCTTATGCAATCATATGTTATTATCTGCTGTATTTTATAACTGTATGTCTAAACCACAATGCTCATGTAAATATCTTATGTATAGTATGTTAGCAATTGTTCTGAAGCTTCCCCCCCGGGCCTCCAGTGAAAATGGACAGCTCTGTCCAGTCGGACCTCCCTGGTAAAGAAATGTAAAATAAATAAAATAAATTAATTAAAAAAAAAACTATATATATATATATATATATAAAATATATATATATATATATATATATATATATATATATATATATATATATATATATATATATATATATATATATATATATATATATATATATATATATATATATATATATATATATAGCCATGACATTTTTAATATTAAAAGACTGTTATTACTATGTCCTTTTCTATTTCAGAATAGTGTGGCTCAGCATTAGTAAATCCCCATGGCACACAAGCAGCATATCTGCTTTCTTCTGTTAAATTATTCTAAGCATTGTTGATTTATGTCAACTTATAGGGATAAGATTGTATAATGTTGTACCATTCCTGAGTTGGTGCTATTGATGTCAACCTCTTCAAAAACTCAAAATTTCTTTTTTGCTATGCTAACCAAAAACTTTCTGCAGCATGCTCTAGCAGCTTTCTTGATGTCATTGTGATATTGAGAATTAAACTTTGACATCTCACAGTCAAGGAAGTGTCAGTAGATTTTTGAATATTCACAACTGCATGAATATCATGAATATTATCAGCATGTTGATGTAGACCATTGTCATCCAGCACATCTCAATGATTTCAACAATGTGACACCTATCAGGCATTTGATTTGTTGAGTTTTAGACCCTTTGACCTCAGTCTGTCCAATAATTTGTATTGACATTAGCAGTGCTTCATTGTCATCAATAATGTTAACAACTTCCAATTCCTCCACTCAATGGAATATTCTGATGACTACATTCAAGGAGGTAGTGTCAAGAGACCTTATTGAACAAATGGAATATTAAATGAACAGAGATTGGGAATAGCTTAATTGAATGTTGATGAAATCCCTGGTTTCATTAAACACTGGGAAACATCTGGAATTAGACTTATTAGTAACTACCTCTCCACTAGGTTCAACTGGAAATTCTCTGTCTTGACTCATTTGGTAATACCCTGTGGATCAGTGTATTTTGATGTTGTCCTTGATCTACTGTCATCATGCTATTAATACACTTTGTTAGTCAGTCTGATTAACTTATGAACCTTTTGATTTTTCCTTAGTATTAGCTTTAATGAGGCAGTTATTTTACACGTGGTAGGAATCACAGGAACTACCTCAGCTGAAGCCTTTATATTTTATTTTTCTACTAACACTTTTTATGTGTAATACTTTTATACTGCACTCATACTAGTTCACCTGCATGTTAATAGATGCACAGGGACAGCTCTGCCTACCACATACAAGCCCAGCACAAACTCAAAAACAAACCTGGTGGAATTCAAACACAAACAGATTGTTCAACAAAAGGAATAAAGTCATAGTTAAAATTAAGAACTGCAATGCCCAGCAGGATAAAAATTCTCTCACCAGGCTAAACAAGCAACTAATAGGGCAAATAAAGTCTATAAAAGGCAATTTTGAGGTAAAGATATTCTCCAAGGCTAAGGACAATCACAAAGATTCCTTTAGTTATGTCCCAAACCTCAAATGCTCAGAACTGATTAATGGTGCCACTTACATGAAGCCGGATGATATTGCAAATTTGCTGCCCAACAAATTTAGCTCCAATTTTACCCCATTTCCCCTTGGCTACTCCCCCCAAGTAATAAAATCAAACATAAATCTCCACCTAAGTACACTCTCAAAGGCTAAGAGCACTGCATTAATGGGCCCTGATAATATCCCAGGATGCCTTCTAAATAGCCTTTAGCATGACCTTTTTGAACCTCTAGAGTCACTATTTATCCAGCCCCCAGAGAGATTTTATGCCACTTGAATGGAGGACTACAACAATCATTCTCTGCAGATAGGAGGTCCATCAATGCACTCTAGAAACTACAGACCCATAAGTCTGACTAGTCATATATGTAAAGCCATGGAAAAATATGATGAATATGTCTAAAAATTATATAGGAAACCTTCAGACACTGGTTCAACCAGATTTGGCTTAATCAAAGGCAGATCATGCCTACTCAACCTGATGGACTTGTTAGAAAAGGTCACCAAGGCAATGGATGAGGGCAAAATGGTGCATGATGTCTGCCTTGACCAAGCTAAGGCATTTGATACAATACTCCACTCAGGTATTGTATACAAATCATAGAATTAGGCATTAACCTTTATGCTACATGCTGGATAGTCAATTGACTATCAGATAGCACTCAGGAAGTCAGGATAGGGGAGTCCACTTCCACATAGACACATCACTAATAGAGTCTCTCAGGGGTCTGTGATGGACCTAATCCTTTTTGGCATTTATTTCTCAGAAGTCAAAGTCAATGCCAACGTTCTCTGGATGACCAGGTTTGTAGAAGAATGCAAACTAAGAGTAGTTATATGTAATTCCCCCAAGACTCTTAACATCCTACAGGCCTACAGGTAGGAAAAACGCAGAAAAATGACTGAAGCCAAAGCCACAGCTTAAAGCACATTGCCAAGAAATGCATAATAGCACCATTTGGGAAGTCTTCCACCCTAAGAAATTAACTCATTGATAACACACCCTCTAAGAATGGACCCAGTAGTCAGGGATTTGAGGATGTATATGGGTAGTAACCTAATTTCGACCAACACATGTCTAAGGTAGTAGAGAAATCTTTGTATGTTGCTCAACTTATAAGAAAAGGCATGGCATGTAAGTCAAAAGAGGTCATTGCCTCTCTGTGTTTGGCCCTCATCAGACCCATTATTGAGTACAAACACTCCCTTCAGTATGTACCTGACCAGGCACATGCAGCCAATGGAACATCCACTGAGATTCCTCTCAAACAGAATACAGGGTGTAAACAACACATCCTGTGCAGATTACCACAGAAGCTCTATCTCTATACTTGGTTTCCTACAGCCTTTTGAGATGTGATCTATGGCTGATATACAATGTATGCTTGGATCCTGCTCTGATGGATCTTCTGCACTTCTGCAAACTGAATAGCATAAGAACCACTCAATGTAGGAATGTAAACCTTGCTTGTGACATAAATAGCACATGTTGGAGGGAGAAGCATGTGTCTCAGGGAATTCCCATCTTCTGGAAAAGGCTTCTTATTCATATGAAGCATTGTTCTTCCTTACCCCTATTTAAGTATAACCTGGACCAGTGGATGGGAAATCAGAAATTGACCCCAGGACTAGCACCTATGTCGGTAATGGGCAAAAAAAGTCTGTAAATCATACCCTGGATGACATATACCCCTTAAAATAACCTCACAGGCTAAAAAAAACAAACAAAAAAAAAAAAACTTGTGGGATATATTTGGAATGCATAGCATAAAAAAAAAGATGTGGTTCATATAGTACAGATAATGTAGAAATGGTGCAATATTCTCTTATGACCAGTTCCTTAGAGAGAAATTTAATTATGCTAGTTGCTTACACAACTTAGACTCTACCACTATTTCAAACACCATTACATCTAATTGGCATGCCTTGCAGAGGAAAATGATGTTTATCAAGCTTTGGACCCTCTCCCTGTTTGTTTGTTTTTCTAATAAATATAGTGCCAATCAGAGGAACATTTTTAAAATTAAGATATTTTGTCAAAGGCACTTTAGTTAATTACTAAAAACTTGGTACTAATGGCATGCAACATGCATCCATATACATATATCTTCGCTACATACTTTTTATGCTATGGAGCCTCAGGATATTTTACCTGAAATTCAAAGAATATTGTTTATGAATTCAGTTATGCTTTTTATATTGTCCAAGATATATACATACTTAAAGCACTGAAGTCAGGAAAGAGAAGCACCTGGATTACAAAAATAATTGCCTGCGCTGTTTACATATTTACATCATTGACAATCAATAGGTAGATAATTTATGCGTTTACATTAAGTAGAAACAAATGTTTGAAAATGTTAATCAAAGGTTAATCATAGATGTAGCAAAGGGTATAAGTTAAGAATGGGGCTAATGGGAGAAGGAAGAAATGTATGAGAGAGGAGTTGCAGCTGTAATAGGAAATAAGGTTATAAGTGTAGATTAGAGAGCTATTATATTACAGTGCATGAAAATGTCAAAACTGCAGTGTGATACACGTGGTGCCAGCCTCACCAAGTAAGCCTGCCTATTCAGTGTCTTAACCTAACCAGCCACACTTGTAAAAGCTGACATAAAAAGTCCTACACTTATACAAATGCTTGTGCAATACAAAAAATTGAACAGAAAATGCTCCATTTCAAGTATCAAAGAATGCCTATTCTTAAAAAAAATTGATATTTTCCAGTGTTAGATAAAAAGAGTTTGCTAAGTATCTAAGATGCACTTCTAGGTCTTTCACATTGTCATGACCCTATATATATATATATATATATATATATATATATATATATATATATATAGGAATATTTCTCCTATAAAGCCCCGGGTGGAATATAATTGACCACCAACAACTGTGTTTTAGTAAGATTCATTCCATATCATCAGAATTGCCTATATCTGGCAAACACCTCAAATAATCTGTCTATATTTATCTCTGAATCTGCCAAGTTTACCTCAATATCACCTGCAAGCAACATTACTTTCAGTTGATTTTTGCCCTATCCATATTCCTGACTTTCCATAAAATCATTGGTTCCAGTCAGTGGGCAAGGAGTAATGAGTAAAATGGGCATCCATTTGCATTTCTTGCTGAAATCAAACAAAATTCTTGGAGAAAGTAGCTTTGATCCTCACTCTAGCAGTTGAACTCCGATATATTTCCACACATGATTTTCCCAAAGGCCTGTGGAAAACCCATAGTTTGCATTAACTTCAATAGAAAGCCTCACTCCATACTGGACGGGCCTTCAGATTTTAATCCATGAGATTTTATTGCATACCCTTCATTAGTGGCAATTTTAGCATCATTAAAATGTGTACTACATTATTGAAAGTGTAGGCCCCTTCCATAAATCCACATTGATATGGGTGGATTAGATTTGGAATAAAAAAAACTGTTTTCACATGGTTTAGAACTGACATGGGTCTGTAGGAAGATACCATAGTGGATCCTTTCCATTTTCCAGAATTCTTGCGTTGACTGCTTCTTTTCAGATGGTGAATATTATCATTGCTTACTTTAAAATACTAAACATATCTACCTAGTATTGTACTGACCTTTTCCCACCCAATTCCAGTGCTTTCAATGGTATCCCATCTGATTCCATGGATTTGTTCTTGGAATATGCTTCAAAACATTTAGTTTCTCCTCCTCTGTAAAGTGGTTCATCAGCAGACCCAGCTGAGATAAAGTCAACTTAGGTAACCTGAGTTAAGACAGAAAAGCTTCAGCCCTCTCCAGTGCCTCCCTTCACACCCATATCTCCACATAAAGGGGATTGTAACACACCTTAAAAAACTCTGAATTCTCATTAGGTTTCTGAACTATATTTGCTCTAATTTCTCACAGTCTACTAATAGTCCCGGCTTCTTTTGTTGTCTCAGTTGACCTATTAGGGCCTTCATAGATTTAGTAGTATTTTCAAAGTGAAAGATTCTGACTGCAGTCATTTGAATTTGCAATTTCCTGTTCAATAACTGCAATGCTATAGTCTTACTCCTGTTCAACTCGTATTACTCTACTTCTGATAGTTTCTGCTCACTGATTTTGTAGTCGAGTTATACATATTTGTGTTTTTTCTATCTTCTAGATCAACCCAGACCCCTATTGCATCCTGTAATTTCCAACCAAGGTACTCTAACAATATCTCCTTACACCACTTGTTAAAATTTGCTCTTGCTAATCAATATTCCCAGAAGTACCAAGATTTATTAAAGTCCCTTCCTCACTCAGATGCAATTTATTAAGGTGTGATCGGACAGGACTGCAGGCTTTACTTGGTGTCTCTTCACAGATGCACAAATTCCTTAGCAATGATCATGTCTATGTATGACCACACTTGATACCCATACAGAAATATTTGTTTTCTCCTCTTATCTTACTGTTTTCCCTTAATAGAAAGTATATATTAATCTCCTGTGTTTGCAATGTCTTGAAAAAAACATGTATATACCATTAATGTAGCCCACATTAGCCCTGAATTTATACCCCCCCACAGCACCATGCTCCAGTCTGTCAATATAGTCAAATTTCCATATAAACAATAATTTAAATTAATAAATTCTTTAACATTGTACAGTCTGTTCTATGTGCAACATAAAGTCACCCTGTCATAAATTACTGTTCCCAGAATCTGTTTACTAATGCAAAAGAATAACTTGTATCAATTACATTTCATTTACTTGAAACCTGCAACACTTTGAAATCAGTACAAGTATTACTCTTCTCCTAGTCCCTTCAACATTTTTTGCTGTACCAAAGCAAAACATTCCCTCTCTATCTTTCCATGTTTCTGATTAGAGAAATGAATTTCAAGTAAAATACTTCTGTCTAGGAATACTATGTCCCTTTTGAGTTTTTAACTCATTAATATAATACAAATTCAATTTTAATTCAGCCGTACTTAGATTTGAAGCTAAGCGTCATCTCTAAATTCTGTTCTAAATTTCCCAGTCATGCCAATAATTTCATCCATGATTCAAAGCCTTATGTATGTCCTTACTAACTTACACTACCCATTAAAATTAACTCATTGCAAATATTCGCTGAGTGCAATGGGATAGATTTAAAAAAAAATCATCTCACAGAATGGATATCTGTCTGTAGCTGCTGGGGATGTCTTACTTGTTTTCTTCATTGGGTTATATAAACCCAAACTGTAGTCGATCAGTTTGTGCATTGGTCCTTCAAATTCTAACACTCACTATCAGAACATAATTGTATCTTCCCCTAATGAGCAGTCATAGGCTGACACAAACAGCAAAAGTATTAATAATTAAGATATTTGCAGCAATGAAAGTACGCAGCTGCATACATTTACTGAACTTAGGCTTTTGTCACACTAATTATTATTGAAAGTAAGCTGAAATCTTACATCTAAAGTAATAAGGGTTGCCTGATTGTATGCAGTGCCGTCTAGCATTACAAAATCTGTAAAAGAGAAGGTTCCCCTTATCACTTAGAAAAAAGATGTTCTCATTAATTCATTATGACTATTTCTTTGGGCAGTCACACATCTGTGGAACTTCTAGATTGGTTTATACTACCAATAAACAAGTCAGTTTATCAGAAGGTAGCAAAGAATGGAACGTGGAAAATATTAAAGTGAAACAATTATCCTAAGTGACTATAACTAGCTGGGCTGAATTAGATCATTATGCATCACATAATGAAGTGCATTGCATGTTTAAGTCATATGGTTGTTTTACTGACTAAAATTTATAAACATTTAGATAGGAAAGGTTTTGCAGATTGAATAATAGCATCATGCCCATTTAAAATGAGATCATTACTAATGTTATCAATGGAAATATTAGCTGACTGCAACAGGCAACAAAATCACATGTTTTTAACTTATTCTCATACAAAGACAACAAACAGTCAAGTAACCATATCTATAAGACTTCATGAATAAACACAGCTGGGCTCACAGAGTAAACTGTACTACAATAAATCCTGTTGTCACACTGGACGAAACAGTGCAGCATTCTAATGGAATAACAATGGATATACTTGACAGTTTCATTTCTTTATGATTTTTTATAGTAAAACAACTAATTTTTCATGATATCACTGAAATTAAAAGCCTTAATAAACAATAGATACAGACCTTGGATGACTTATTTGAAGAATAAATATCTATCCATTGTTACCTCCCTATAAGTAGTTGAGAATTCAATAACATTGTTAACCAAGCAGCAACAAAGAACTTTTGTGACAGGGACCTATTTAATTTTCAGTCCCCTAAATTCTTGAGGAAAATGTTCACAAATGACTTCATTCTGGTGAATGATTTACACCTTCCTACCTTATCACCAAATACATCCAATAAAGATAGTGGTATTGTTACTGTGGCTCTGCTCAGTACCAGGAGTCTTAACAAACAATGCCTAAACTTGAGGCTCTCCTGCAACTTGAGCACATTTATAAATATGTAATTGCAGAAACATGATTTCAGAACAATGAAGGCACTTCCCCTGTTTTGGGGATATTGCCTGTCATACCTTCAGACCTACTGGCAATTGCTGGGGAGTATCACCATTTTCCAAGCATATCAACACCCCATGAGAAATTCCTCAGAACACCACATTTGAACTCTTAGAAGTTCAAATTACCATAAACAACACTAATTACCATTCCATATCTAGTTATAGAACACCTCATATGTCCCTTTTGGATTACAATAACTATCTATCTATCTATCTATCTATCTATCTATCTATCTATCTATCTGTCTGTCTATCTATCTATACTATAACTATCTAACTCCCATTGGAAATCAGGTCCCTTAAACACCCTAATCAATTCAATACAGCTACCAGAAAATATCTAAAAACTCATTGGTTCTGCTGCTGTGCCCATCCTCCTTAAACCACCAGCTTCTCTTGTAGACCCTTACCTTACTCATCCTGTAGGATCTCTTTTGCCTCCACATCTGACTAAGAATCTAAAATTTCAATCATACTAGCTATAACCTCTATAAGGTATCACTCTACTTATCCACCTTTCATCTCCTCTACTGATTACCTATATTTTTGACTGATAACAGATATGTTTTTAATCATTGCTGTATTATCAGTGTTTTTGTAAATTAAATAGGTTCCTGTCACAAAAGTTCTGTGTTTTTCTTTTATTCTGAGCTTCTAGTGTATAACACTAAAGCTGTGACCTTCTACTTCTGATAACTATACATACATTGTATCTCTGCATTGTAAAATACTGATGTTGTAATCTATTTTTATCTATTTTTATTTCTATATTATTTCTGTATAACAAATAGTATTACTGTGGAGCTTTTCTCCTCAGGCCTCCTCTGATAAATGGCTACACAGCTCAGTCAGACAAATCCGATCAACAAATGTGAAATAAAATAAATAAATAAGTAAATCTTAACGTATTAGCTGAAATCCACAGTAAACCATATACTTTTCCACTGGACACTTCAACAATCCATTAATAAACTGGCAGACCTACACTGCCAATGGCCAGCATAGCAAACACTTTCCTGACATTATGAATGCAAACTATTTCTTTTGCAAATAGTTAACCATCCTAATAGGGTCCCCAGTATCCTTGATCTAGTATTCATAAATATTGCCACATCTTGCCATCTCCATATGTATCATCCTGTCTTGTTAAACCAGACCACTCATTAGTGACCCTCTCCTTTACAATTGGTCATAATTCCCCAGTAAATACCTCCATGTTTAAGGATTTTGATGAAGCAAACCTTATTCAGTTACTTGATGACCTAAATAAGTTCCACTGTAATCCTTCTTTGATTGATCCCATTGCTAAAGCTGCTGTCTATGCCTTTGGCTTTAATCCCACTTAAACAGTTGTATTGGTAAGGCTGTTTCTTTAATGAGAAATTTTAAAAAAGCCTGTGGTATAATAGCCATATAAATAAATGAAATAATTAGAGAAATAAATTGCTTAATACTTATAAGAGGTCTGCTTCTACCTACCTTAGCAGCACTCTTAAACAGGCTAGTAAAAAGTTTAACAGAACCATTAGGAATCTCAAAGTACAGAATGAACTTAACATTTTCGCTAAAGCCAAAAATAACTATAACTCAGGTTTAACTTTGTCAGGAAGTTAATAACTAATATTCAACAATGTTTATAGCCAGTCCACAATAATAATAGACACTCCAAGCCAAGGAAAATAGCTAATATCCTAGCTAACAAATTTAGTGCAAATTTTACTCCACATACATTTATAGCCAGTCTACAGGTTCCACAATCCGAGACTTCCTCTTTAATTAGTGTGGAACAAATTGTCTTGGCCGTCTCAAAAGCTAAGAACACCTCTTGCATGGCTATTGATAATACACCAGGTTGCTTGATTATCAATGACAAATATGGACTATCTGAACCTGTACTTAAGACTTTCCACTGCTTACTTTTCTAAAGCTTAACAAACAGGCATTGTATTGCAATTACACAAGGGTGGACCAACTACAGACCCCTTAGACTCATATATAAAGCTATAGATGGACATTGAAAATCTCTTTTACATGGACCCTCGTCAACTTGGCTATGTCAAAGGAAGGTCCTGCCTTTTTAACTTCATTAGTTTCTTTGAAAAAGTAACCAAGCAGTGGATAGTGGTTATGCAATGTAAACAGCATATCTGGGCCTGTTCGAGGTCTTTGACACTATTCCACATGCAGGCATTATTGACAGACTTGTAAATCTGAATATAAATAATTATGTCAAGTGATGGATTGTTAGCTGGTTGTCTGGCAGAATCCATGTGGTTAGAGTTACAGGTTTCACTTCTGAAAATGTACCACACAGCTACGTGCTGGGCCCTTTCATATCTGGCATCTATTTTTCAGACCTTCATGCCGACACTTCTGGCCTATGGTTATCAAAGTTCACAGATGGCTGTAAATTTGGTGTTGTTATTTGATCTGTCACTGACTCACAATGTCTCTCTTTTTAATTTCTCCAAATCTTTTGGGTTTGTAATACCATGATGGGAATGGACCCCATTCCTAATTCAAAGTATGATTAAAATTCAAGAAATTAGTATTAATTCAATATTTGTTGTCAGCCAGGAGTGCTCATTGAAGCACCTGTAATGTGCCCCTTCTGCAATTCGTACAGAGTTACATGTATCGGTAACATATCTAAATACAATTGTAGATTCTTTTTTATACGACCCTTTGCTCCTACTACTACAATTGGAACTGTCTGGGTATCTTTCTTCCACATTGCTCTCATTTCTGCCTCAAATCCTGATATTTTATGACTTTGCATTTCTCTGCTCATACAACACTGTAGTCACTAGGTATAATGATTTCAGTGATTAATGCTCCTTTTGTCTTCTTTTCATGTACCACTATATCTGGTTTTCTCACATCTCTCTTTTGAACTGTTGGTAATGGGTGATCCCATGTGGTTTAGACTTCATCATTTTCTATGATACTTTGTGGCTCATAATTCCAGTGCTTATCAACTACTTCAATATTATAATGTTTGCACAATCCCCAGTGCAACAGTCTTGCCACATTATTATGCCTTTCAGTATATAATCCTTCTGCCATTAGTATATCACAGCCTGCAACAAGGTGTGCAACTGTTTACAATTCTGTGTTACAAAACCTACATTTGTCTGTTTTTCCCACATGTTAAATGGACTTTGTAAGCAAATGTGTATATAGTCTGCTATCGGGCCACCAATATTAACCTTTCATCCTTTGGTTTGAATTTGCCTCTCCTTAACAATTCCTGCATTTGATCCTGATCAATATGAGGTTGTTCCAGAAGTTTTCTATACTTGCAACTATATTCATGCATTTTCCACATTTCTTGCCTTCGTACCTGATCCTTTACCTTATATTCTTTCTTTTTTTTTTTTTAGTACATTCAGTTGCTGCCTCATTTTTATCTACTTCTGGTTTGATTTCCATTCCCGCTTGACACCAATATGCTTCTGCTAGACTAAGAAGGGAAGTCATCTTAGATTTATTCTCCTCATTTTCAAAACTTTCATTACATTTGGGTCTTGTGAGGTCAGCAGATATGTGTGCAGTCCCACAATTTCAGATCTATACATGTAATCAATGTCAAGTAGGCCCCACCCTTCTTAAGATTGGGGACTATATGATCTTGGTATGCACTAAATTTTATAAATCATTTAATGAACATGAAGCATCCTTCTTGTTTTCCTACCTAACCCATGTAATGACTTTTGGGGCCAGTCAGTCACTGCAAAACTGTAAGTTAGGACAGGAAGAGCAAACTGAGTTGTAGATTGAACTTTGTTCCAAGATGTCAGCTCTGTTTTCAGGATTATTTTAGTCTTCTAAAATATTCCTTGCTGAGTTTTATTTGCATTTGTTCATGTTTTATTGTTGATCCTTCATCAGTTCTCGAATATTTATACACTCCCTCATGCTCAAGTTCTTTTATATCACATTCTTATCCTAAACTGATGTTTTCTTGGTGCTGCAGCTTTCCTACTTTAACAGTTGCTTTTGCACATTTATCAAGACCACATGACATTCTTATATCATCTGAAAAAGTTTTGACTACTTGCAGTTGTGCTTTCAGTTCCTCATCTAATGAGCTATACAGTTTTAAATCATTGAAAAGAGAAGATGAGAAGTCTTTACACTTTTTTGCTTTCTGGGAGCCAAATTATAGCTATGACCTAATCTGTTAAGCAGACAGCATAATGGGTTAAGGGCAAGGAAAAAGAGCAGAGGTGACAGAGAGTCACCCTGAACTATCCCCCTTTGGATTTTCATCCCCAGAATAATAATTTTCCCTTTATCATGGCATAACTGCAAAATGGTCTGTCACTGTTACATGGTTGCTCTGATGTAGTTTATTAGTGTATGGTATATCTTATACATTTTAAGCACTCTATCCATGAATGTGGGATACTGTCAAATGCTTTTTAGTAGTCAATCCATACCATACTTAGAATCTTCTCTTTTAGAATCTTCTCTTTTTACATTTCTCCACTATGGCTTTATTCAACACTAAATGATCCTTTGTTCCATATGATTCTCTTTTATTACCCTTTTGTTTTATTGCCATAATTGAGATTTCTTCTAAATGACTATAAACTCTGTCAGCATCAATTCCAGTGTAGAGTTTATATGCCGTTGGAAGGCAAGTTACTGGTCTATACTTTTTAGGATAGCTTGCAGGTTCACTCTTAAGTAGTATATTTTTTTCCTGTTAGCCAGGTTGGTGTCTGTTCAGGGTGTGCATGTAAATAGTTCTTACTCATGGCTAAATCTTTGTGCAAAAATGTTAATAATTTTAGCCAGAAGTTAGGTGCTCCATTTGGGCCTGGAGTTTTCCAATTGGAGGCTTTTCTTAACTTTGTTTCAATCTCTCTGGCAGTTACTTCATCCCATTTCATATCCTATACATTTAGAATTCTTATTCTTTCTTTTACTTATTCTATCCATTTAGCATCTTTGTTATGTTCCACAGGATCTTCATAAATATTTTTGCAAAATGTATCTATTTCTTCCTTTTTGGTGGTCTTTCAATTCCTTTTATCTTGTTTCTCAGTTCTCTATAAAACGTTTTTGGGGCATCAATAAATTGCTTATTTCATACTTTCCCTTTATATTTTTCTGTGTATCGTCTAAGTTTTTCTGCCTATGCTGATATTTTTAGTTTATTATTTGCAATAGTGCATGATAAATCCTGATCCGTTATAAAACTGTGCATTGCTTTTATCAAGCCTATCTTTCTGAGCATTTTTGTTGATCTGTTTCCTCTTCTATACTCTTCTAACAGTGACAGTTCTTGTCTTGTTTTATAGTTTTTTCTATCTGATACTTCCATTATGGCATTTGATTTCTCCCCATCCTTTCCCTTACTACCTTGTGTTGTTGTGGAAGGACTTTATCTGTTATTAATTTGGCTGCACAGTAATGTATCCTATTTACTTCTGTTATATCACATAAATCTCTATGGACAGTCCTAATTACTGTGTTCATTTGTTTTATCAGACTTCTAACTTTTTGGGTTTTATTGACCTCCTGCAGTCTATTTCTTTCATTGATCTTGATATGTCTATCTATCAATATTAAATCAAGCAACTCTTCTCTTAACTCATTTTTTTATAAACTAAGGACTCATTCTTTGTTTACCATTTCCTGCTGGCATTTGATATAAAGTTTCAGAGCTTCTTCCTGTGCCATGGTCTCTTCACTTTCACCATGTGTCATCCGTTGCTCTTTCATATGGGAACTCACTGGCCTATCAGTCCATGATATTGACTGTGTCAGAGTTGCCACAGTGCCCTGTTGTTTCCCTTGCTGCATAGCTGCAACTGAGCCTTTGTACTGGTTTCCTACGGGAGGCTCCAAAGTATCTTCATATGTCAACCGATTAGATGCTTCCTGCTCCACTGGTTTCTCCTTAATCTGGGTGTCCATTGCTCTATTCTGTTGTGTTCTTATCTGAGTTAAATTTTCTACACTAAATCCTTCACTTTGCAGGTAATATATAACCGCAGTTTCAGTTTCTCTAATTTCTCCATTACTAATGCTCTTTTCTACTTTTCCTCTTTGTTTTCTTATTTTTTGTATTGTAAAATTTTTCATATCTGGATGTCTTTGCCTGTATTTCTCTTCAAATATCTTTAGTGCTGCTCTTTTTGCATTGATTAGTTTTGATTTCTCCTTTGAATACATATTGCACCATATTAAGTCTCTTTTTCTTTCCCATGTCCATATGTCTTCTTTAGATGTCTCCTGCTCTTCTTATTCTCCTTACTTTGGGGACTAGCTATTCCATCGTACTGTGATATGACTTGTGTTAGACTTTCTACACTGAATTGTTCACTTCACAAATATTCCACAATTTCAGCTTCTATTTTTTAACTTCTATTTGACTAATCTTCTGTTCTACATTCCCACCTTGTGACCTTATTGTTTTATTGTGAAATTTTTCATATCTGGATGCCTTTGCCTATATTTCTCTTTGAATATCTTTGCGGTTGCCTTTTTTGTGTTGATTTATTTGTCTTTCTTCTTTGCTTAAATATTGCACCATTCCAGATCTCTTTATTGCATCATTCCAGATCTCTTTCTTTCCCATGTCCATATTTCTTTTTTATACACTTCAAACATCTATACATTTTGTTCTTTAAATTTTTGCACTTCCTCAGTCACTTCTTTTTCCAAATGTCACAATGTTTCTTGGTCTATATAGTGTTTTTCATGGATCTGTTGTATTAATGAACACAGATTTTTATTTGAAGCTTCTGACAGTTTTTTGTGTAAGTATTTTTATTTCCTCTAATTTTTCTCTTAATCTTTTTGCATATTTTTTATCAGGAAATTCCGGGCGATTTGTATAAGAATAATAATGCATAATTTCTTTCTTATCTTCAATAGTATCGTCTGTATGGCTCTTTCTTGTCCTATCAGTTTTTGTGATTTTTGTGGATTGCTACTGCCTTCTACAACAGGGGAGACATTCTCCCCCTGGGCCTGGCCTAGCTTCATTGCAGGAATATTCCATGTCTTGAGGATTCTGCACTGTCATTTTTTCCAGTGCTGGTATCAGTGTGCCTACCGGGATTAGGCACTTTTCATCCTGGGACTTGTGCACCCAGCTATCTTCTTTATTTTTAACCTACTTCTGTCCATGATATATGCTGTACATAATACAGTCTATATATCGGATCTATATTACAAGATCGAATGCTTAGGTGATCGAACACCTAAACACTGAACTTGTAATATCAAAAGCAAAAAACAATGAACATCTAATTTAATGCAGGGAAAGATTTCCCTTGGTTGTTCATCAGATTTTGCCATTTTGTCTACTGTACAGCGATATCAGGTTTGGTATAGTTAGTTATGAGGGATTGTGGTGGGGGGGGGTCAAAGCAGCCCACTTAGTTTGGGTGTCAATTTTTTTTTTCCCGTGGCCGACCAATTTGTTTTCCTGCGCTGTTCAACATTTTTGGGTTCGATATTACAAGTTCGATGTTTAGGTGTTCGATCACCTAAGCATTCGATCTTGTAATATAGATGCTATATATCAGTGTCTTCTTGGTGAGATTTTGTGAATAACAGGGTCCACCTCATGAAGGTACTCACCAAGACTTGAGGATGAATTCTATTCCAGCATTACTTCTCTCCTTTTCCTAATTTTATCATTTCTCCATTTGGACCCCATCTCTCCATTCAGACCCCTCATCTCTTCATTTGGCCCCCTCATTTCTCCATTCTCCAATGTGAGCTAGACCATGTTAACAACTGGTACAAGGACAATGGCCTCAAATTAAATGTGAAAAAACTGCAGCACAGTTCATTTGAGTAAACAAAGCATTTTCACGTACAATATAGATGTTGCCCAATCAGACACTGTTATAAGGAATCTAGACACTCTTGTTGACAATTGCTTAGCATTTGATCATCATGTCTTCACAGTACTTCAGAAAGCCTTCTGTCTAGCTCATCTAATTTCCAAGGGCATCTCCACAAGATCCAAAGAAGTCTTAATCTCCTTCACTCATATCTCAATAGATCTACTATTGAATATAAGGGTCTATATTATAAGATCGACATTAGAAAACATTGAACAACATATGGTCGACACCATATGGTTGATGTCTTCAAACACTGACCTTATAAAAACACACACAAA
Organism: Protopterus annectens; assembly: GCF_019279795.1. Taxonomy (NCBI): domain Eukaryota; kingdom Metazoa; phylum Chordata; order Ceratodontiformes; family Protopteridae; genus Protopterus; species Protopterus annectens. The sequence goes on along the minus strand of NC_056735.1, from coordinate 747,052,213 downwards.
AAAAGAAAAAAGTCCCCTAATGGGATTAAGTAGGGGGGCAAGCCCCCTGCACCCCCCACACTCCCCGCTAGCTAAATATACCAACTCCTAGACCGCACTACATTGCAGTAAACGGAAATCTCCTCTTACTGAGATTTCTGTTTACACACTCGAGATTCTGAGAGTTCAATATTCTCATGTTGACAACGTCAGATTCGACATTGTCGGCTTTCGAGAATATAATATAGACCCGAATATAATACACATTTCGTCATGTGTTTGTCTAAATGCCATGTATTTGTCTAAATGTATCACTTGGCCTGAGAGATGTCTGAGATTCATATCCAAAGATATCAGTGGTCTCAGAAAATCTTAGTTATCAAGACTGACTGGCAGCCTTCTCTCTCTCTTTTTATTCAGTCTCTTACAGAAACCATGGAGATCTGTATCTAGCCTTTTGAGCTATGAAAGATCCAGTCGTCTTTGACCTTCTAATCTCTCACAGAGCAAATGGCATTGCAAATACCCAATTAAATGAGCTAAACCTTCATTGGCAGATAACAAAATACATATTAGCACATAGTAGCATGATCAGAGCTAGAGCATGGTCAAATAGAGCCCTAGGCAGTATAATGGATCAGACCTCCCCCACGCCACACACAGAAAAGCTCGCCCCAGCCACTCCAATGTCATTACTTGGTTAGTTCTCCCCAGTTAACATAAACACTGTTTAAACCTGTCAGTGTGCATAGTATTTTAATTCTTTACTTCTACAATGATTAAAGATATTTCAAATTTTATTTTCAAATTTAACAGCACAAACACTGATAGCCATTTACTAAACAAAATAATACAGTGTCTCAATGAAAACAGACTTAGCATAAACAGTAAGCTTCTCTGCCCTTGAAACTCACATTTTTTTAAATGGCATTGAAACCCAAATTCAAAGAAAATGCAAATGGCCAGCAGTGGATTAAGTTTACCTTTGGTCTCTTTTCAAACCATAAATCCCTTGCACCATTTTTAAGACCATGCACACGTGCATGTGTTCTTTAATGCACCTTCCTGATGGTATTAAATTATATTTCTTGTATAATAAAGCAACACTTGTTAGAGTGTGTTTTACATTTGCAGTTGTGAACATTTTTCCAGTAAGGAATGAAAAAAATGTAAGAACCAATTAACTCATTTCATAACATTTCAACCACAAAAGACTACTCAGACTTCTATCATTACAATCCACCAATATCAGTCCCTATACATAATCTCTGTAGATATAAAAGTTCATAGGTTCATAGGTGTTTACTAGGCTAATGACCACAAGGGCCTTTTTAAGCCTAGCCATGCATCCAAATCTCTGACGAGTTCTGATACCCTTGATAATTGTAAAGATGGGCCTGGGAGAGAAACCATTTACAGATTACCTGTCAGCATCAGAGACATAGGTGCCAAACCAGGGATGAATTTCTGGTTTCCCATCCAAATGTCCAAGCTGCATTTGAAGTGGACTAGGGAGGAACTCTGCATCACATGGATGGGGGAGCTTGTTCCATAGATGGGTAGTCTCTGGGATACATACTTATCTCTCCAGCTGGTCCTATTTATATCACAGGCAAGGCTCAAGTCTTTAGAATGGGTAATTTTGGTACTCTTTGTTTTGTGGATATGCAGGAGGTCCATCAGAATTGAGTCTGACAATGGCCTGTATGCCAGGCGTAGATCTCCCCTCAAAAGCCTGTAGGAGACAGCATACAGGGATATGGCCTTGAGGTGGTCTGCATAGGACATATTACTTCTGCCCTGTATTCTTTTAATGAGGAACCTCGGTGGACATTCCATTTGCTGGATATGCCTGGTTAGGTACATACCAAAGTGGGCATTGTACTCAATGATAAGTCTGATGAATGCTGAATATAGTGGAACAATGACTTCCTTGGACGTAGATGCCATACTTTTGTTTATAAGTTGTGCTTCATAGAATGATTTCCTCACTGCTGTAGACACATGATGATCAAAGGATAGATTACTATCTATGTGTGTTCCTAAGTCCCTGACTACTGGGTCAAAGCTAAGGGATGTGTTGTCAATATGATAGTTACCAGGGATGGATGACTTCCTAAAGGATACTATTATGCATTTCTTGACATTTAGTTTTAGTCCATGGCTCTGACACCAGTTGTTTATCTGTGTCAGCCCCTCCTGGAGAAAATTTGTGTCAGTGTGAGATTCTATGACAGCTCCTAATTTGCAATAATCTGCAAATTTAGTCAGGCAGGGACCACTGACACTGGCCTTGACATTTGAGAAGTAAACCCCAAAAAGGAGTGGTCCAAGGACTGATCCCTGAGTGACTCCACTTGTGACTGGCCTCTGTGTAGAGGTGGACTCCCCAATTCTAACTTTCTGGGTCATATCTGTGAACCAGTTGGCTATCCAATGGGTGACATATGGGTTTATACCTAACCTCTTGAGTTTGTCAACAATGTCTGAGTGGTGTATTGTGTCAAATGCCTTGGCCAGGTCAAGGTAGTCAGTGTGAACAATTTTTCCCCCATCCATTGTTTTGATCACCTTCTCAAAGAATTCCACCAGGTTGAGTAGGCATGATCCGCCCTTTATAAAACCAAACCTGGTTGGGTTCAGTGTCTCGAGGTTTACTATATCTCTATTGATCATCTCTATGATAATTCTTTCCATGGCTTTACATATACAACTAGTGAGACTTATGGGTCTGTAGTTTCCAGGGTCTGTAGATGGCCCAGCTTTGTGCAGAGGGATGACTGTTGCCTTTTTCCATTCATGAGACATGAAGCCTGTTTGGAGGCTACAGTTAAATAGTAATTCCAGAGGCACTGGTAAGTCATGTTTCATGCTATTTAGAAGGTATCCTAGGATATTGTCTGGGCCCACTGATGCAGTGTTCTTGGTCTTAGAGAGACCATTAAGGACCTGTTCCCTACTGATAGTTGGGGGGAGTTATATTTGATGATATTTCCTGTTGAGGGGGAGAGAGGAGTAAAGTTGGAGCTGAATTTATCAGCCAGGAGGTTTGCTATATCTTCTGGCTTAGTATAGGTGGCTCCGTTTACAATGAGGTCTGCACACAATTGTGTATTGCCTTTGAGGTTCTGGACATAGCTAAAGAATGCTTTGTGGTTGTCCTTGGCCTGGGAGGACACACGTACCACAAATTTGGCTTTGGTAGACTTTATTTGTCCTCTAAATTGTCTGTTTAGTTTGATGAAAGTGCTTTTATCCTGCTGGGTGATGCACCTCCTTATTTTTGTCATGATTTTCTTCCTCCTGTTATACATCTGATTGATTCCTCATTAAAGAGATCTCTAACTAATAAAGAGATTGTAGTTGATAAACAACTTCACATTTCAGTGTTTCATCTAAAAATTCAGTGCCTGCTGACCTTGAAGAATAAATTGCCCATGTTACATTTAAAAAAAATGGTAAGCTGGTAATATTGCAATATGAAATAACTGTCAAACTGACAAAAGGTTCATACTTACTAGGCAATTCATCCCAAGAAGACCACACTCAGGAGTGCAGCAACCCCCCCCCCCTTAAAGGGCATTGAAATATCAGAATTCCATCTATATGCTGTGGGAGTAGAACCCACAACCTTCTGCAGCAAAAACAAAACATGCTACGTGTTGTGCAACTAACACTGCAGTCAGATTTTATAGCATAGGCACTGATGATGGCCATTTGCTAAACAAACAGTTATACACTGAAAAGAGACTTAGCATGAGCAACAGCACACTTCTTTTCACTTGAAACACAACATTCCTTGAAAGCGCATTTAAACTCAACATTCTTTCACCCCAATGACAGTTTGGTAGCTGGTGTAGTGGATCCAGGCTCTTGTCTTCTGTAATCAAGGTACAGGGCTTAAGCCTGAACAAGTTAACCAACCTGCCATCCCTAACTTGGGCATTTTGTGCACAAACACACACGCACACACACACACACACACACACACACACACACACACACACACACACACACACACACACACACACACACACACACACACACACACATATACTCCCTCTCTGTCTTTTGGCACTTCTCCATGTTTGCATGCTTCTCCTTCATCCAGCAAAGGAGCAGCTGCTCCATGTTTAAAAATCCCATGTTTGATGCATGAAGTTCCAACATTTAAATGTGCATGTGTCTAGTGACAGATCTGTCTCTGACCATAATCGATTCATAACCCGATGTGTCCCTCACCTCTGGAACAAACCTCCACTACATGTCAAACAGAATAGCACCTTTGCTACTTTCAGGGCAAACTTAGACAATTAAATGGACATTCTAAAGTTTTCCCCTAGTCTAGGTTGTCTTGCTTTCCTTGAGATCAGAGGGACCTTATGCATTTTTGGCTAGGCTGTAAAAGTCTGCAGATTAATTGCATAGTACTTGCCTATGAACCTATGTTTTACAGGAAAATACCTGAATCCTTGTCCCTATGCTTAGCATCTTACTGATAGTTATGTGGAGATCTGTGTCTGGCTTTCCATGTAATTAGACACCCAACTCTCCTTGGTCCTTTGCATCTCCATAAGACCAACATCTCCACAAATATTAGCGCTAAGGACTGAAACCTCCTCTCTAACATATAAACAAAACCATTTGTTTAATTATTCTCTGTTAACTCCATCACCAGAATAAATTATTCTCCAATGTCAAGTAGAATGACATCCTTGCATCCTTCAATTCCAGCCTTGATAACTGGATAGATATATACAAATTCATTCCTAGACAAACCTGCATTGCTTTTCTAGACATGATGTAAATTGAGACTGAACAACAGCAAGGTGCAAATGGTCAATGGACTGATTTGCTTTGCAATTTCTTTGATTCTATGAACTTATGATGCAGAGGAAGGAGAAGAGGGGGAAGGCATGCCCCAAGGCAGGTAAAGGCTAAGACTGTAATAGTGAGGGTTGGAACTTTGAATGTTGGCAGTATGACTGGTATAGGGAGAGAGCTAGCTGATATGATGGACCGAAGGAAGGTTGGTATATTGTGTGTGCAAGAGACCAGATGGAAGGGGAGCAAGGCTAGGTGTATTGGAGGTGGTTTCAAATTGTTTTATCATGGTGTGGATGGGAGGAGAAATGGTGTAGGCATTATCCTGAAGGAACAGTATGCTAAGAGTGTTTTGGAGGTGAAAAGAGTGTCGGATAGAGTGATGTTTATGAAGCGGGAAATTGATGGTGTGATAACGAATGTTGTTAGTGCATATGCTCCACAAGTTGGGTGTGCGATGGATGAGAAAGAAAAATTTTGGAGTGAGTTGGATGAAGTGGTGATGACTGTACCGAAGGGTGAGAGACTGGTGATTGGAGCAGATTTCAATGGGCATGTTGGTGAAGGGAACAGAGGGGATGAGGAAGTGATGGATAGGTATGGTGTTAAGCAAAGGAATGCAGAAGGTCAGATGGTAGTGGATTTTGTGAAAAGGATGGACATGGCTGTGATGAATAAGTATTTTAGAAAGAGGGAGGAGCATAGGGTGACATACAAAAGTGGAGGAAGATGCACACAGGTGAATTATATCTTATGTAAAAGGGCAAGTCTGAAGGAGACTGGAGACTGTAAAGTGGTGGCAGGGGAAAGTGCAGTTAGGCAGCATAGGATGGTGGTTTGTAGGATGACATTGGTGATTAAGAAGAGAAGGATGAGTGTGAGGGCAGCACCAAGGATCAAATGGTGGAAATTGAAAAAGGGTAATTGTGAGGTGATGTTCAGGGAAGAGTTAAGACAGGCACTGGGTGGCAGTGAAGAGTTACCGAATAGCTGGGTAACTACAGCAGAGCTAGTAAGAGAGATGGCTAGAAAGGTGCTTGGTGTGACATCTGGAAAGAGGAAGGAGGACAAGGAGACCTGGTGGTGGAATGAAGAAGTACAGGAGAGTATACAGAGAAAGAGGTTGGCAAAGAAGAAGTGGGATTGTCAAAGAGATGAAGAAAGTAGACAGGAGTATAAGGACATGAGGTGCATGGCAAAGAGAGAGGTGGCGAAGGCTAAGGATAAGGCATATGAAGAGTTGTATAAAAGGTTGGACACTAAGGAGGGAGAAAAGGACCTGTACCGATTGGCTAGACAGAGAGACCGAGCTAGTAAAGATGTGCAGCAGGTAAGAGTGATAAAGGATAATTAGGGAAACATACTCACAAGCGAGGAGAGTGTGTTGAGCAGATGGAAAGAGTACTTTGAGGGGTTGATGAATGAAGAGAATGAGAGGGAGAGAAGGTTGGATGATGTGCGGATAGTGAATCATGAAGTGCATTGGATTAGCAAGGAGGAAGTAAGGATAGCTATGAAGAGGATGAAGAACGGAAAGCCTGTTGGTCCAGATGACATACATGTGGAAGCATGGAGGTGTTTAGGTGAAATGGCAGTGAAGTTTTTAACTAGATTGTTTAATGAAATCTTGGAAAGTGAGAGGATGCCTGAGGAATGGAGAAAAAGTGTTTTGGTACCGATTGTTAAGAATAAGGGTGATATGCAGAGCTGTAGTAACTACAGAGGGATTAAACTGATCAGTCACAGCATGAAGTTATGGGAAAGAGTAGTGGAAGCTAGGTTAAGAAGGGAGGTGATGATTAGTGATCAGCAGTATGGTTTCATGCCAGGAAAGAGCACTACAGATGTGATGTTTGCTCTGAGAGTGTTGATGGAGAAGTACAGAGAAGGTCAGAAGGAGTTGCATTGCGTCTTTGTGGATTTAGAGAAAGCATATGACAGGGTGCCTAGAGAGGAGTTATGGTATTGTATGAGGAAGTCGGGAGTGTCAAAGAAGTATGTAAGTGTGGTACAGGATATGTATGAGGGTAGTGTGACAGCAGTGAGGTCTGCGGTGGGAGTGATGGATGCGTTTAAGGTGGAGGTGGGATTACATCAAGGATCAGCTCTGAACCCTTTCTTATTTGGAGTGGTGATTGACAGGTTGACAGACAAGATCAGACAGGAGTCCCCGTGGACAATGAAGTTTGCAGACGACATTGTGATCTGTAGTGAGAGTAGGAAACAGGTGGAGGAGACCCTGGAAAGGTGGAGATATGCTCTTGAGAGAAGAGGAATGAAGGTCAGCAGGACTAAGACCGAATATATGTGTGTGAATGAGAGGGAGGATAGAGGAATGGTGAGGATGCAGGGAGTAGAGGTGGCAAAGGTGAATGAGTTTAAGTACTTGAGATCAACAGTTCAGAGTAATGGTGAGTGTGGAAGAGAGGTGAAGAAGAGAGTGCAGGCAGGATAGAGTGGGTGGAGAAGAGTATCAGGAGTGATTTGTGACAGACGAGTACCAGTAAGAGTGAAAGCAAAGGTCTACAATAGGGTAGTGAGACCAGCTATGTTATATGGGTTGGAGACAGTGGAACTGACAAAAAGGCAGGAGTCTGAGCTTGACGTGGCAGAGATGAAGATGTTAAGATTTGCACTGAGTCTGCCGAGGGTGGACAGCATTAGGAATAAGTATATTAGAGGGTCAGCCCAGGTTGGAAGGTTTGGAGACAAAGCTAGAGAGGCAAGATTATGTTGGTCTGGACATGTGCTGAGGAGGGATGCAGTGTATATTGGGAAAAAGATGCTAAGGGTGAAGCTGCCAGGTAACAGGAAAATAGGGAGGCCTAAGATAAAGTTTATGGATGTGGTGAGAGAGGACATGCAGGTGGATGGTGTGACGGAGCAAGATGCAGAGGACAGGAAGAAATCGAAACAGTTGATCTGCTGTGGCGACCCCTAATGGGAGCAGCCAAAAGAAGAAGAATAAGATGATGCAGAGGAACCTTGTTCAACAACAGGAGATGCAGAACCAAAATGCTATGCTGTAGGACAGGTGAAACACATAACATCCAGTAGTCTAGTCCTATATGCAGATCATTTATACATTGACCTTTCACATAAGTGTGTGTATCCTAATATGGCCAGTGCATAATACTGCAACACTGGTATAGAGGCAGAATAATGACAAAGGTCCATATATTATGAAAATCATGCTTAATGTAAAATAATCTCTTATAACAATAGGCAATATTCAGCCTTCAAGACAACATAAAGCTGTGCATATGCATCTATATACAACATATAATACAAAACAGGCTATAATCTGCCATACATCTTCTGGAATGTTCATAGCAAATGGTGTTTGAATTTCCACCTATATGATTGTGGAGTGAAACATAAGACTGTGCCACTGGTGCTGTCACATCTGTTAGCATCTGCAGACCAAAGTAAGAGCTTTACATCTAGCACCAGAGCAGGTGACACTTCTAGCAGAACTAACAGGTGTGAGAGGACATACAATGTTATGTTGGGTATTGCATGGTACCTCCAACATCCATGATGTTTTGGACTAGTCCAGTGCTGCACAGCAGTCCGTAGTGACCACATCTACTGGCTGTCATCTGGTACTTGTAATCTCTAGGGCAATCTGTCAAGTTCTACATATCAGTCTTCATCACCCCATTATTATTTTCAAAGGTTACTAGCAAAGATATGCATAAACAGCATATACCAACCAGTAGAGCCATTTCACTAAAACACATTTGATCAAGACAAGCAAACCAAGTGGTCTGAACTTGTCATAAATTATAATTGTGCTTAAGATTTGGTAATCCCTGATTTAGTTATAATAGTTGTTGTCAAGAAGAGAGTTTCTCCCACCTTAAGAATTTATGTTGACCTTGTCCTAGACAATCTGTTTATCATGATGATAGACATTGATAAAATGGATAACAGATAAGAGTACTATGCCTTGTGATTAGAGGATAAAAGCAGGAACCAAGGCAAAAAAAAGGCAGTGAATGTTTGAAATGGGATTTTATTCAACTGCTCTGCAAAAGAGACTGATGCTGAAGAAGCAGTGATCTGGTCACTGATTAGACTATGCAGTCCACACAGTGCAGGTACAAGGACTGATAGCCTCAGGGGGGAGTATAACATATTTATGTACTTGTCTTTCCAGTGTGCCCTGATTTTGTAGCTAGATGTTACTGGTCCACAATCCTTTCCTCCCCTATTCTCTGACACTTTCCTTTCACTTGCCCCTGCCATCTTGAAAGATTCTTAAGTTTTATTGTCTAGACTAGTACCCAATGTCACTCAAGATTTCTGGACAAAACCAAAAAAATGGGGCGGCAAATTTCCCAGATTGGGAACGTTTTAACTATCACTGGACTTCACTTACAAAGTTATTATAATAACAGGTGTGAATTAGTGTGCATTTTTTGCACAACAAGAAGTATGAAACTTCAGTGTCTGGCATTATTGACTGACTGTAATCCTCAGTAATTTGTCAGAAAATCAAACGTTTTCTGGGGGACAGGGCAAAAAATATGAGGAAAGATCAGGGACATTCTTTGAAATCCAAGATGGCTGAGAGCTTTGATGACACTTGTTGAAACAGACTTCTATAATAAAAAGACTGTATCAGGTCTAAAAATTGCTCCTTTCTAGCTAAAGTTTGTGCCTGCTCCTACTTACAACTTTGCACCACAGTTCTGTCATCCTGCACATCACAATCAGGGTCTTACATTCTCTCTGTCCATTTTAGTCCATAGTGACTATCATTACAGTTTCACAGCTTTATCACCCACACAATCCCAAGAGAGACACTGCAAAAATGCACACTTGCGAATGCTATCCTGAGAGACACACTGCAAAAATGGTAGAAGCTAATGACCCTACCTGCAATTGCAAACAGTTAATTTGTGTTCATACCCCTGTGATCATGATCCTGAGAAATAATAGCTGCATGAATGATATGGTCAGCACTGCCTTTAGCAGTGATCCTCACATGGTTCATTTATGTGGGATCCATGTCTGTGATCTGGCTGCATGACTCATGAATAGCTTCATTTAACAGCAACAATACTCCGGGAATCTGATCCTTACATGGAAGCATAATATTGAGTAAGAATACAGGGAGGGTCCCTGCAGGCTGAAGCAAAGGACAGATGGCGCTCTTGCCCCCCAGTCCCACCCTTAGATCACCCTTTGCCTGTCTATCCATTTTATTATCTTCTCTTTTATTAATTCATATTCTCATGTGGTTGCATTTAGGAAGGAGTTTTTACACAATATCTGTTTACTATTGGACCCTTATTCTTCACACTATCTTATGTAGCAAAAATGTGCTGTTAACCCGTTTGTCTACCATTGAAAATCTCTTACTATCTTCCATTGTCTCTTTCGCTTGCTGATTAGAATCTGATCTTATAAACTTTAATATATAGGATAGAGCTGAAGGCTTCTTTTGCAATGTATTATTTTGTGTGTTTGTGTCTGTCAGTCTGCATGTGTCAGTCTGTGTGTGTGTGTGTATACATGCAGTTCTTTTTTCTGTGTAACTTCACATCAGAAGGCACTAGTATTTACTTTAATAGATATGTAACCTAAAACCTTTTAATTTTCCCTCAGGTAAAATCAAGACCTGTTGAAGCTTATTATTTCCAAACCTTATCAGTTAATTTAGTCTTCTCTGATTGAATTTCGGCTGCATTTTGTTTGCTCATATCACCTTGAGAATTGAATTTACTCTTTTTCTAGGCTATTTCTGTTTTGCTGCATTTTAAGTCATGCTAGTACTTGCATCTGAAATGTTCTCAGTATTGCCAAGTAAAGATTTTTGACATTTCCTGGTGATTGTTTCATCTACTCTGCAGCACGTATGCTGTTTATAAGCAAACATAATATATTATTGAAAGTGTTTTCATATAAAAAAAAAAAAAAATGCATGATATTTAGTTTTATCTCTCTGGAGACAAGTTTCAGATTTGGAATATGTATTATGCAAATACATTCACTACAAACTTAAAATAAGAAACTGTGGTACATTGGTTAAAGGAAAAAAAAAAAACACAGAAATTGTAATAAATAACACCTTTTTTCAGAAGTCATTTTTTTACCTAATTAACACCTTTAATCCTGTCATTTTGGTCCAGAAATTAAGGGGTTTCAAAATGTCTTTACCTTTAGACCAGAGAGTTCTTTGTGGAAATTAAAGTAAAACCATGTTTAACAGGTTTGTCAATGTATGCAACCTTGACACCTACTCTTGTCAGCATTCAGTGCAGACTAAACACATTTTATAAAGAAAAAGGGAACCTAGAATTACTGAGATATACTTTGGTACTCTTAGCCAGAACATGCGCACAGAAATAATTGTCTTCCGTTGATGTTGTTACACGCAAACTGCCATCAACAACATATTTCAGAAGAATCTCCTTGATTCCCATTATACAAGAAGTTAAATGGTACAGTTTTATATTTGACTAATTTACTTTGACATGATAAAACGAAACTAGAATATGTTCCAGGAAAACCACTTTCAAGAAAAGCCAGCTTAAATATAATACTTAGATTTCTCTGGGGATCTGATTGATTTATTTTTGTTTCTTCTCATTGAGGCATTTCCTTTAACTTCTTTTTAACACAGCATTTAATCTGATATTTAATTAAGTTGCATAGATTTAATGTAAAGCTTTGGGGAATGCTGTGGATGGTAACATTTAAGACTACAGAACACAGCTTATATCGTCAAATTTCATCCACTATTTATAGTGATGCAGACTCACACTTTTTTTAATATAAAATTAATTTATCAACCCATTTAAACATAGTGGTACACAATTTAATTAGTAAAACACTATCACTCATTAAGTACCTCAGGCAATAATTTCAGTCCCCCATTTATGAATTAAAGTATTATTCTATTTGCAGCCCATAGCATTAATATGTTAATTTTTCAGTCTGTTTTAGATGGCATACACATGCATTTCACTTTTTCTCGTGTAATTTGCATGTATTGACACATAATTCTCCTGGAAAATGCAATGCCATCATAATTGTCCTAATAATCCCTTAATCATTCTAGCACTTATGATTTTCTTTTTATTTGATTTGTTTAAATGCTGGCCATTGAGACAAATGCATCATCACAAGTGACTTAAAACCACTTGTAATGAATCATTCATTCATTCATTCATTCACATAATTTAATGTCATGGGTAGAGCTGGAGATTATAACAACAGGTAGCTGTCCTTCAGATGAGGTTTTAAACTGAGAACCTTTTTGCCCGAGTTGTGGTAGCTCAAGCTGATATAAAAGAGCCCACAGCGTTTATCTAAAAGAGTAAGGGAAGTTATACACTTTGACAAATTTCACTCAGTTAGTTTGAATCCTACTTCAGGTCTCCCGTGAAAAAAAAGGCCGTTGGCCTAATGGGATTAACCTAGTCAATGAATAAGTAAATAAATACATAGGTATGAGGCAGGAACAAGATGTGGACAGTACACACACCTTCTAGCTTTTTAGACTATTACCATTTCATATACAGTACATGCAATAATTAGAAATGTTAAGGTAAAGAAGAGACCCTAGCAAGCAGCTATACAAACACAGGGAATACATACAAATTCCAATTAGGAATTAAACAGAAAAAAACAAGTGTTGTGAAGAAGCATTACTAACTGTTCCATCAATAAGCTATTGATGCAATAATCAGCACATATTGCAATTCAAAGAAGAAAGGTGAAAGAAACCTATACTGTATAAGTTACAAATATCAAACATAAGCCTGTTTCCTACCTTTCCTGTAATTAGTGTTCCAGATACAGATTTGCTGTATCCAGGACTATTTGTAAGCTTCTGAGCCCCCAAGCCTTTCTGTGTTGGAGGGAAGCCTTCTAGCTTATCAGTGGGCGTGGTAAGCACTAGGTAACCTGTCTACCACATAAGGAGTGGTTCAGGCCCAGAATTTGTAGTTATTTGCCATTTGGGCTGTCTTCCATCTCTCTCAACTTTCTGATTTGAAGGCCTGCATTTGCACTTGTTTCTGTCCTGTAACTCCTGGGCCCATTTCATTTGCTCACTCAAAAAAAAAAAAAAAATCTGCTTTTACTGTATTTGTGTTTCTTCCTACTTTATTTTGCTTTTGCGTCATCTTAAAAGTACTCAGTTGTATTTATTACTGCTTGGTGTAACTCATTCTAAGCCTTTTAGTTTAAGCACTTGGGCTTCAGACCAGTTGTTTTGCATTAGGAAGGTTTGTGGTCTGTACTGTGGTGGCAGGACAGGTAGATTACATCCTTCTAAGTTGGGAACTGCTGAATGAGGGCTCAGTGTCTGTTATTCTAAAAGTGTATTCATTCTGTTTTAAGCACTTGGGCTTCAGGCCAGTTATTTTGCATTAAAAGGGTTCATGGTCTGCACTCTTGTGGGAGGAGAGGCTGGACTCTGCCCTTCTAGCTGGGAATTTCTGGTTAAAGGCTTATAGTGCCTGCATATCTAAACTGCTTCTTACTGAAATTGGTACACCTTGTTTGCTGTAGCATAGACTAGATCCAGGCCTGCTGAATCTAGCTTTGTTTGTATAACCTGAGCACTAATCCAGGCATTCTTTAAAGTATTCAATTGTATTTATTACTGCTTGGTAGTAACTTGATTAAAGTGTAGCTATCATTCTAAGTCTTTTGGATTAAGCACTTGGGCTTCAGACCAGTTGTTTTACATTAGGAAGGTTTGTGGCCTGCACTGTGGTGGCAGGACAAAGAGCTTACATCCTTCTAAGTTGGAAACTGCTGATTGAGGGCTCAGTGTCTGTTATTCTAAAAGTGTATTAGTTCTGGTATAAGCACTTGGGCTTCAGGCCAGTTATTTTACATTAAGAAGGTTCATGGTCTGCACTCTTGTGGGAGGAGAGGCTGGACTCTGCCCTTCTGAGCTGGGAATTTCTGGTTAAAGGCTTATAGTGCCTGCATATTTGAACTGCTTCTTACTGAAATTGGTACACCTTGTGTGCTGTAGCATAGACTAGATCCAGGCCTGCTGAATCTAGCTTTATTTGTATGCTGCTTGTTTGTTTGCTTGTTATTTCCCTGAAATGCTAATTCCACCTAAAACGCGGCTTTTCAGTGCTTCTGTGGATCCCTAGTGATATCTGCATTGCTTACTGTACTTATTTCCTTGTTTCACTTGAAAGAAAGTTACTGTTTATAGTTTTTGCATTTAAGTTACCTGAAACACATTGCATTTAAGTTACCTGGCACTTGCTCACTAAAGCAATTATATAAGTCAGCACTAAAATATTAAAAGCACTACACCCTCACAAACTCCCCTTGAGTACCTCATTCCCCATTGGCCCTTTTTTTTCAATTATAAAGGAATTCCAAATACTATTCTAGCATGTCCAAAGGTCAGTTGTCAATCTCCTCTGTGGTCCAGCTGGTGAATCTCGGAATCTTGAGGCAATGTTACAACTGCCTCATGTACACAGACAACCCTCTCCTCCTCCTAACAAATTCCAACACATGTGAGAGATGCAACCATATAGCCATACTGGAGGCTAAGCTCTCTCAACTCAGTACTGGCAAAACCAGTCAGGAGGAGAAGGAAACCACACTCACTACAATTCCAATCTCACAAAGACCTATCACGACAGCAAACCAAACACATAAACACACAAAAACATACTCGGAGGCTCTAAATAAAAATCTGCCTAAGCAGCAGAGACCTCCAAAGCAGACACCCAAGCAACCGCTACCCCAAAACAAAACTCGTGCAACACATAGCTCACAAAGCCAGTGTGCCGAACAGTCACAGCCCTTAAGGCTAAACAAAACACCTGATACACTTGTAATAGGTGACTCTATCTTCAGGCACACTGACATCCTGCTCACCAGGCTGAACAAGGAGAAGGTCATGGTGATCTGCCTGTCGGGCGCTAGGATCCGCCACATAACACAAGCACTCAGGTCACTCCAAGGCAAGTGCAAATATGACTCAGTCATTGTCCATGCTGGTGTGAATGACCTGAGACGTACCTCCCTGGACTACATGAAAAGAGACATAGAGGAGCTCTCTGAGCATGTAGCCCAGGCCGGTATGACCCTGACCTTGAGTAGCATCTTACCCTCACCAAGAATTATGCCACAATATGAAGACAAGATGATCAATTTCAACAATTGGTTTAAGTATTGGTGTCATTAAAAGGGGATCCAATGCCTGTCAGCCTGGGATGACATGCTCGACAAGCCACGATGCTTCGCAAGGGATGGCTTGCACTTGTCACCCCCGGGCTTTCGGATATTGGCAAAGGCTCTTGTTACCCCCATAGTGCCTTTTTTAGGCAAGGCTCAAAAGACAAACCCACCTCCATAGGTATCACAAGGGATAAGAAACTAAGAGTAATGCTACTCAATGCCAGAAGTCTAAACCTCAAGATGCACGCACTCGAAACTCTCCTTAGCATGGAGAACATCAATATCTGTGCAGTAACAGAAACCTGGTTCATGGCTCCCGAGAGCACCCCAGCACTACCAGGTTATACCTCATACCCTGCTTTTCAGCCCCAAAACTTGGACCGTACTACAAAAGGAGGGGGAGTATCAATATTCGTCAAAGATACCCACACCTCCAGGTTGGTGGCACAGCACAAAGCATTAGAGACTATCCATGTGCAACTAAAAGTGGGTAAAACTGCCTTCCAGTTTATAGCTTTCTACAGACCACCCTCCCAAACCCAGGAACCCCACTTGGCCTTCCTGAGAACACTGGAAAATATGAAGGTCTCTCCAAACACCATTATATTGGGTGACTTCAACTACCCAAACATAGACTGGGAGCATTACTCTAGCTCCAACACCCTAGCCCAAAGGTTCCAGAATTTATAAACCCAAATGCTATGGAACAACTTGTTACCAATCCCACAAGAGGGGAAAACATACTGGACCTGATCATCACCAACATGGGTACTCTATGCTCCAGACCAGAAGTGTATCCCTCACTGGTAAGATCAGACCATAAACTAATCTCACTGGATATGCACATCCTGACTCCACCCCCTGCCTTGAAAACCACAGTGAAAAACTTCTCTAAAGCAAATTTCACACTCCTCAAAACCGAGGTGGAATCCTTCAAAGCCCCCGGGCCTGTGAAAAATATGGCCCAGACTGCAGAATCCTTTATAAACGCATTCTATGAATACCTTCAGGAATGCATGAATCATGCAATCCCAAATAAAACCAAGACCCAATCCTCCAAAGGCAGATGTCCTGTCTGGTGGACCCCAGCCATAAACAAACTATACAATAGAAGGAGGAAGCTACTACATGATAGAGCAAAATCCCAAAAAGGGAAGGCATCTCTGATCAGTATTAGCAAAAAACTACGGGCACTCATAAAATCATCTAAGGCCAGCTTCGAGAGAAAAATTGCACAGGACACTAAGGATAATCATAAGGCTTTCTTTAGTTATGTTAGGAACCTGGGTGGGAATTCCCAGATATGCTCAGAATTAGTCCAAAAAGACAAAAAATACACAGAACCCACAGACATTGCCAACATCCTAGCTGACAGGTTCAGTGCAAACTCCCCCCCCCACCAAAAGGGCAAATATTTATCCCAGCAGAGTGCTGCCCCCTGACATCTCAGATGCTCAGGTAAGAGCTGCCCACTCCAAAGCAAAAAACACAGCATCAATGGTACCAGATGGTGTCCCGGGCTGTGTCCTACATGAACTCCAAGAAGAGCTAAACCCAAACATAAAACTACTGTTCAATCTCAGCCTTACTACAGGATATATACCCAAAGTGTGGCGTACAGCAACAGTGGTCCCTTTCCACAAAGGTGGTGCCTCAACGGATCCTGGAAACTATCGCCCCATAAGCCTGACTAGCTTGGTCTGCAAAGCTATGGAAAGGATCATCATGGACCTTATAAATAAAGATATTGGGGACCTACAGACACTGGATCCTACCAAGTTCGGCTTTGTTAAGGGCAGATCCTGCCTCTTAAACCTGGTTGATTTCTTTGAAACAATCACCAAGGCCATTGACGAGGGGAAGGTGGTCCACACAGCCTACCTGGACCTTGCAAAAGCCTTCGTTACAATACCCCACTCGGGCATTATAGATAAGCTCACCAGCTTAAATATAAACCCCTATGTTACTAGATGGGTTGCAAATTGGCTCAAGGACAGAACCCACATGGTTAGAATTGCTGGAGCCATGTCAGACTCCAAACCAGTTACAAGTGGCGTCCCCGAAGGCTCAGTCCTGGGACCTCTCTTGTTCGGTATATATTTCTTGGAGGTACAGGCCAACACGGAAGGACTGTGGCTGACTAAGTTCGCAGATGACTGCAAACTGGGCGCCATAATCGACTCTCCAGCCGACGCAAGCATCCTCCAAAAGGGCCTCATAGAAACAGACAACTGGTGCCAGAGCCATGGCCTCAAGCTAAACGCCAAAAAGTGTATAGTCATCCCCTTTGGCAAAAACAAAGTGCCCACAAATTACCACATCAGTGGTAATCCATTAAGTTCAGAAGAAGTAATTAGGGACCTGGGGACCCAAGTTGATAGCAATCTCTCATTTGACAACCACTTGGCCAAAGTGGTTAGAAAAACATTTTATATAGCCCACCTAATCATGAAGGGATTCACATCTAGATCAGGGGAGGTCATTGTGCCTCTTTACTCATCCCTCATCAGGCCCATAATTGAGTACAATGCCCCTTTTGGGATATACCTTACCAGACACCTGCAGCAACTGGAAAGACCCCAAAAGTACCTCACCAAGAGGATTATAGGGCTCAAACAGATGCCATATGCTGCCCGGTTAATTAAACTCCATCTCTACTCAGTGGCATACCGCCTGCTCAGAGGCGATCTGTGCCTGACATATAAAGCCATGTCCAACCCGGAATTAAAGGACATGCTACACCTCAGAAAATCCAAATCCCATCGAGCTACATGCTCGAGAGACTTGAACCTCAGCACTGAAATAAATAGGACATGCTGGAGGGACAGATTCATAACCCAGAGGCTCCCTTCACTCTGGAATAAAATCCCAGTCCAGGTTAGGCAGAGTCCTTCATTGACTCTCTTCAAGAGGAATCTTGATGAGTGGACGGGAGATTGTAGGTTTACCCCGGGTATCACTTCTGTGTCACTGTTAGACAGAGGCACAGTATACTAACCTCGAAAAAGGGCATAACAAAATTAATTTAAAATGGGTGGCGAAAGCCATACACACTCTGGCTGGGCTTATAAATGCCCTAGGGCAGATAGCCTAGTATGAACCTATGAACCTATAAGAAGCTTTACTAAAATTGAATGTGAACTGTAAGGAATAATGGATTCCTCTAGGTAACATCACTGTTTTTGTTTGCACATTTTAAAATGCCAGGAATTGCATCCTCATGGTCAGTACTTGGACCGATTCATAGAAAGAATGGGTGGAACCATGTGAGCATTCAGCTTCTCTTTAAAACAGAACCAGCTCAAAGTAAACTAATGATGTTCTTCTATTCATATGTTACAGTATTCATAACCTGAGGGAGTCTGCCTCTGGCTGACTTGTACGTCTTGCCAGTATACAAAAGTCTAGTGCTACTGTAAGGTATGTGCGATGTCACACAGAGAACAAATCCTACATCGCCATAAATGACATTGGGTATAAAGCAGATGTTGACACATATCAAACTTCAGAACTTTTCTGCCGCCAGTCAGATCATTTTCTCTGGTCACCGCTCATCTGATAATTTGCGAATCCTGTTCAGATAAGCCCCCATTGGGTTTTCTTCTTTGTTATCTCTTTGCTACTGTGTCTTTTTGAGGTTACATAGTGCTGAAGGCAGATTCCACATAAGCACTCTCACAATCTTTGTCTTCACAAAATACTTAGCTCCTGTCACAGCCTTCTGCAGGTTACAGTGTATACAGATTTTTCCATACCTGAACAACCATCTTCTCCAGGCTCAGACTCCAGACACGCATCAGGAGAATCTCTCCTTCATGTTATCACTGCTGGAGGGTATAGGATTCACTATCATTATCACTGGCAGCCTCCTTTTTCCCATTTTTTCTATATGGCATTAGGGTATTGTGTTAACTGTTGCCAACTCTCTCGATTCAGTGACACACTCCTGCCTTCTTCAACACTCATGCCTGAGTGTAGCAAAATGTATTTCACACAATACATCCACCTCTTTGCTGGACATCCTCGCTTCCTCTTACCTTCTTCCTGTATGTCCCAATTCTTCCTCAACAGATTAGCTTCTGCTTTTCTGCACATGTCCAAACCACCATAATTTGTTCTCTTTAATCTTTTCTGCAATTGGAGCTGCTTTGGCTTCTGCACTTATGTCCTTATTTCTTCATTTGTCCCACAGTTTGCATCCTACCAGCCTTCTCAGGTACTTCATTTCCATCACCTATAGCTTCTTCAAATGTTCTGCCTTTATTGCCCAGGTGTCTGTACCATACAGTAGTACTGGTCACACCACTGTCTTGTACACCTTACTTTTCAGCTTCTTTGGCATTTTTCTGGCATAGACTACACCTGACACTGTGCCATTTGGCTGCAGCCCTTCTGATTCTAGATTTGACCTTTTAATTAAGACTTTCCTTCTCCTTAACTACCCCTCTCAGATACTTGAAGCTGTTTACCTGTTCCACTATCTTCCTTTCTATCTTTATTCTCAGCTTCGTCTAATTTCCCCAATTTGCTGCCATTGCCACTGTCTTATCTGTGTTTAGTTTCATCTCATTCCATTCTCATATCCTTTACTGAAGTGCTAGCTCAGACTCTGCCTGTACTGCTACATTGTCTGCATACAGCAACTTTGTTGATCTGTCCCCTCTGACCTGTTTGCTAATGTAGTCCATCACCAGTATGAACAGCAGTGGGCTCAGAGCTTAAACCTGGTGTACATCTACTCTCACTGGGAACCCCTCCCTGAGGCCAAACACTCGTTTGCACTTGAGTCATTGGGTCCTTGTACATAGAATGTACTAATTCTACCAATGTTTCTGGGACTTCAAACCAGTGCAGTACTGCCCAGATCAGCTTTCTTGGGATCTTGTCATATGCTTTCTCCAAGTCTAGGAATGCCCAGTTGGACTCTCCTCATCTCTAGCTTCTTTTTAAGTATCTAACTTACTGCAAATATCGGGTCAATTAAACTGCATCCTGACCTGATACTGAATGGCTCATCTACCATCTTACATTCTACTACTCTGAGTATCTGTTTATCATTCTCCCTCTCTAGAACGTTCATGCAATGTGATAGGAGATTGTTGCCTCTGTACTACCCACAGTTATGGATGTTTCCCTTTTTCTTGTACACTGGAGCAAGTATGCTTATTCTCCAGTCATCTGGGATATGCCTTTCTCTCCACACTGCTATTAGTACCCTCAGGAACCATTTCCCCCCTAGCTCACCCAGCTTTTTTTATCAAATCTGCTATAATTTCATCTGATCCTGCTGCTTTCCCTAACTTCATTTTCCTTAGTGCTGTTCTTACTTTTTCTAAGGTGCACTCCTCTTCTTCTCTCATTGTAGGCTGTTTCTGGGTCAGTACAGCTTCTGTGGGGTTTTCTTCATTCAGAAGCTGCTGGAAATACTCCTTCCATCTGCCTTTGATGCCCTGTGGACTGGTGAGCAGGTTGTTGCTGGCATCCCTTATGAAGGGTGTCTGTCTGACTATCTTATTTATCTTTCTTTCTTTGCCTTGCAACCTGATATATTTTCTTTGTGCCACTTAATGAGTCACTTTCTAGAAGCTGGAAGAGTGCCTCTGATGCCCTATTCTTTGCTATTGCAACTTCTTTCTTAGCTTCTTTGCAGCCAACCAATAGTCCTTCCTAGCCTGGTCAGTCTTTTCTATCTGTCACTTCTTCCTGCACTCCTTCTTTCTTTTAATGACTTCCTGGACTTTTGCATTCCACTGCCAGCTTTCTTTATGTACCGTATTTCCATACCTGGCTTGACTACATATCTTTTCTGTAGTCCTAACACATGCTGTTTTTAGGCACTGCCATTCTTGTTCAACTTCACCTATTTCCTCCTCTTCTTGGGGTACTAGAGCCCTGAGCAATTCCTTGAACTGTTGTACTTTCTTTTCAGTTAACTTCCAGATCTTCAGCCTGTTCTCTGTTGGCCTTAGAGCCTTCTCTGACCATTGCTTGCAGCTGATTGTAGCAACTAGTGGTTTATGCTGTGGGCCAACTGTTTCCCTGGGGAAGACTTTGCAATCATGGATTCTACCCCAGTGCCTTTTTTTTTACTAGGAGAAAGTCTACCTGAGTTGCGTGTTTGCTACTCTTGTATGTGATCTTGTGACCATACCTCTCATCCATATCGGATTTCTTGTTTTTTACCGGTTTTGAGGTCCAAATAATGGGGTGCCACAGTTTCCAATTGGCACCCCTTAATTTCCAAATTTCCTGGCCTGTTGGAATTGGTTGAGGGATTCACTTCACTGTACTTTGTTTCTGGGCAGCCAGCAGCATGCAAGCATTTCCCCAGCTGCTCCAGGTAAGAAAAGTAAGCCTAGGAGCTGCATTTATTGATGGTCGCTAGCACTAGATGAGCTGAGCTTTTCATTTGAATGGTGTTCACAGAACATTTTACATTGTTTGTGAATGGGTTTCTGCCGTGAACATTTGAATTTGTACTAGTGGAGTATTTCCTGCTGTTGCAAGCATACTGGTCACACTGTATTGATTCATTCAGGTTCTTCCTGCTGCATATAGTTGAAATATTAGGTACAAGGAGCAAGTGCCTGTGTTTTCTACCCATACCACCACTTCTGATTGAAGGAGTTGTAGCTCTCAATTGTACAAAGTTTTATAGAATGTCTGGAATGTTTGGCTCATAGTTTTTGGACTGTTCCTCTTAAAATTCAGATGGTGTAGTGGTGAAGTGGTAGTGTGGTTGCCTCACAGCAAGAAGTTCTCTGCCTTCTGTGTGGAGTCTGCATGTCCTCCCTGTGTTTGTGTGGGTTTGCTCTGGTTTACTTCCATGATACAAAGACATGCATCTAGAGCCTCTGCTGAAAATTGGCTTCATTCCAAGTCGGACTTTCCCAGTAAGCAAATGTTAAATGAAAATAAAATGTGTGGTTTTCTGGCAAATCAGTGAAAACTGAATTCACTAAATAATGATAGCCATTTAAGTTTCAGTCTTCCTGTCTTTCAGGAAACACATGGTAACACAACATTTTATTCTAGCAACTTTCTAAGATTTTACAAGCAATGTTTAAAATGTGTCCCCGGTTTTGGGCCTTTGCCGCCCCCCCCCCCATTACATTTTGCCTTTTTCCTGATTTCTTGTGCTGCAGTTCTTCAGAGAAAGAGAATTGTAGTGCTGCTTATGCAAAGGCAAAAGAAGTCTCTGCCCTTGAAAATCACACAACTTGCATTGTTAGTAGCACAACAGGTAGTAAACTTGCTTTTGCTGCAAAAGACTGTGGGTTCTACTCCCACAGTATGTAGATGGATTGCTAATACCGTACTATGTTGTACTTTTAAAGGGGCTAGATGCTGCAGTCCTGTGAATGTTCGCCCTTGGTGGAGATACCTAGTAACTATGAACCTGTTACAGTTTGCCATCCATTCCCTATTGAACTATTACTAGCTTATCATTTTTTTAATGTAACATAGGCAATTTATTCTTTAGGAGCAGCAGGCACTTTACTTGTAGATGAAATAATGAAATATAAAGTTGTTTGTTAGCAACAACGTCTTCATTAGTTACAGATCTCTTTAATGTAGAATTATTTAGATGAATTTTACTTCTGCAGAGATTGTGCATTTTTACTGATACTGGTGGATTATAGAAGTTTGAGTAGACCTTTATGATAGGAATGTTCTGAACTAGGCAGTTTTGCCATTATTGGTTCATGCATTTTGTTTCATTGCTTACTGGAAAAATGTTCAAAACAATAAATTTAAAAAGCACTCTAGCAAGTGTGCTGTATTATACAAGTAATATAATTTAATACAATCAGGAAGGTGTATCAAAGAACACATGTATCTTCTGTGTGCAGTGGCCTATGATTTGAAAACAGCCCAAAGGTAATCTTTATGCACCACTGGCCAGATGCATTTTCTCTGAATGTGGGTTTCAGTGCTGTTTCAATGAATGTGAGTTTCAAGGGCAAAGAAGTTTTAATGTTAATTCTATTTTCATTGTGAGACTGCATTGCTTTGTTTAGCAGATGTCTATCAGTGTTTGTGCTATAAAATATAAAATAAAAGTTTTAAATGAAATCCAAATAATCATTGTAGAAGTAAATCAGTATGCACATTAGATTACAATGTTTATGGTAAATGGGATGAAATAGCCAAGTAATGGGACATTGGAATGGCTGAAGGGGACTCTGTGGCCATATTTTGGATGTCTGTTCTTCAGTTTGCATTTGAAGGTTGGTATCCCAAAATTCCATTGGAGTGGGTGGTGTTACCTAATAATGTATGCAACTTTTAATGTTAATCAGTGTACAGCTTTGTACCTATTTTTCATTGGCCTTTGTCCAGATTTTTGATGTTTCCAGCTTGAGAGGTATGCTTGTGATTATCTCTCTTTCTGAACCATGTGTTGGTTAATATCAAGCCATTTGCCAGACAGAAGTCTAGAATGGCTTCTCCTTCTTTATTCCTTTTGCCCCACACATGTGGACCCAGGCAGTCCTCATATCATGTTCTGTCTATCCCAATATGTTCATTCAAGTCACCATTATCAACACCAGTTCATGTTGTCCTGCTTTGTAGTCTTGCAACTGCTGTCTGAATGCACTCTTTTCCTCACTATCACAGCCCTACTGTGGGGCATAGGCTGAAATTATAAATACTGCCTTATCATCCACTGGAGTCTGATTGACATGAGTCTGTCAGTAATTCTGAGGATATCCCTCACTGCCCTCTTAAGCTTCTCTCTCACCACAATTTCTACACCATTTGTAGCCTGTCCACCTCCTGAGTAGTAGAGGCTGGCTTTGCTGCACTGCCCTTCCATCTCATCTCTTGGATACATAGGATGTCCAGCCTCCTCTGTATCATCATGTCATCCACTTCCAAGCTGTATCTTGTCAGTGAATCTACATTAGGCATATCAATTCTCAGTTCATGTTTGGCAAGTTGGTTGGTTTCATGTCCAGCTTTTGCTCAACAGAACTATCCCAGGTAATCCAGGCTGGGCAACTAGGCACATATACCCCTCCCACCATTAGCAAGGATCCCCTCAATGTGCTGAGTTTGAGATAATCTTGCTTGTTTTGGAACTGTGTAAT
This sequence comes from Protopterus annectens, assembly GCF_019279795.1. Lineage (NCBI taxonomy): Eukaryota > Metazoa > Chordata > Ceratodontiformes > Protopteridae > Protopterus > Protopterus annectens. Next base: position 747,028,136 of record NC_056735.1, on the reverse strand, counting down.
TACCCTACTGATGTTTTTTTTAACAGTTTTTATGTTGACTGTGTCCTGGCATTGTACAATCTTCTTTCTGTATTACAACCTTTAATTGACTAGGGGTCTGTCTTTCCTGAACAGTGGTTGTTTTGTAAATTTAAAGCACATCAAGAATTTGTAGACCCCCCCCCCCCCGTGCAGGAAAACAGTATTAATGATACTACTGTAATAGTCAGCTTTGTTTGAAAAATTGCATTACCTTGAAAAGCTGCAGTTATCTGCCTGGTTGTTTCTTGTGAATCAGTAATTATCTTTAGTAGGCTTTGCAGTGATGCAAGCTGCTAAAGTGGAAGAGAAGTTATTATCAAAATTCCAGAATGAACAGGTTATACCTGCTTTGTGTATGTGCTTGACTGAAATTGATGTTTGGAGAGCACTTTATGTGCTTACATTGGCAGCAAAACCAACTGTTGAATTCAATCATGCATGCTGAATGCGTTGGAATAACTGCATTGTATGATTAATGTTAGATAATTTATGGCATCCTACCTTTAGAAAGATGTGTAATGATGTTGTAGAAAGTAGACTGATGTGTTAAACAAAACAGGTAGGAATGAAATTGTTTTATCCAGAGTTCTACTAGCACATAGACTACAGGCATTTCAGATTAACTACACTTCTTGTTGTCCACTGATAAAGTAGGGTTACCTTTATGCTGTTGAAGTAGTGCATGTATTTTCTAAATGGATAAACATTTTCATCTAATAATTATACAGCTAATAATGTGTAATAATGTGCTTTGGTAGGAAGACAACAATGGTCCCACATTCCCTACCACCTGCATTTAGTTGGAACAGTATAAAAATGAATCCAACGGTAAAGAGCAAATTGGCAAAAACAATTCAGGAACTGGGGAAGGACTAGGTGTAATGTCTTTCTTAGTGGTTACTGGTTATCAGAGCTATGCCTTGCAAGGCTACCAGGTTGTCACCTTACAGATTAATGACTGGAAGGCAAATGCCTTTACAGTTTCTTTATTGTGTTAAAATATCAAGTGTTTGTTATCAAGTGTTGCTGAATGATACATGGCTGAAAGCACTGCAGCAACAGATAAATGAATTACAGAAATATGCAGAACATGACTTAGTAAGAATACTCCTTAATTAAAAGGAAACAAGAAGGATACTTATGATGAATCATTTCTGGAAGAGTAAATATAATGCTTAAAAAGTTTTTGTTTATGTTTGATCTTATAGAAATTTGTTACAAATTGGCAGACTTTTATCATCTTTAACAACCAGCAACATTATTAGACAAGACGTACAAGTTAAGTGAAAGTGGTATAACATTTACTAAAGTGGTTTTGGGTCTATGGTAGGAGTCCTAAATATGCAGACATCACTGTTATGGGCTCTAGACTATCATTATGCGCTGCTATAGGGGCAACGCTTGGAAAGGCAGTTCTTTGTATAATCCACAGTTAAAGGAAACATGACTGAAAATTAGTATGAATACCAAAGTAACCTGATGGATTATTTTGAGTTACAATCATATTATAAGCATTAATAAATGGGCACTAGCCCTAGAAAATATACCAGAAGTGGTAGAGAATAACAGATTTTGCAAAAAAAAAAAAAAATAGCCCTTCAACTCATTACAGCTCAGTGATGAAGTGATGATGCTTCTAGGAGCTTTTGCTGTTACATCCTACTGATGCCTCTAGGTGTCATATATTTTTATTCATGTTTGTTATTTGCTTTATTATTTCCAAAACCATGCTACAAAGTATTAAAATGTTTCATCTTAAAGTTTACACAATGCTAAATACGACTGCATTTATTACTTCTGTGCATAAAATGCTCATTTATGTCACCATAAATTTGATGTTTTTTTCTAAATATCTACAAAAAGAAGTAATACAGACAAAACTGTTAAGCCTCATTCAAAAGCATTCAGCTGGATAAACAAAATGTTGCTGACAGTATGTGTGTAACTTGGATGGTTGCTGAGATAGTGTAAATTGTTTAAAAATGTTACAAACATAATAGTTACTGTGTTTACTGTGACTAATAAAATCAAGTTTAAGACTTAGACTACAATGACAGATCCAGAGCATATATGGTTGGGGGAGCTACTACTAGCCAAACATTAATGTCAGTAGTCATTCAGCACTGCATATTGCCACTTTTTGGTATACTCATATCTCAGATCGTTAGGGCATTCCACATATTTAGAAATGCACAGTTAGAGCATCAAATTGCATAAAGTATATTTCAATAAGGCACTGCAAACATTAAAGCAGTCTATAATACTGAGAATGATTTTTAGCCAATGATGATAATTCTTGCTTTTCTTGCTTGTCCCCTATTTTTTCCCTTCACTTATGATCAGATTGACTTATTTCTTTTTTCAAATTATTTCTAATTTAAGTCAGACAAGGTGTTGCATGCTTTTTCATCTACTAAAAACCACTAATAGGAAGGAAAATGAAGATTTTAGAAAGACAGCACCAAAGAACAAAATCTGAAAAAAATGGAGCTTCCCTGCATTTATAGAAATGTAAATATATTTCAAGACTTTCTTTTGAATAATTTATGAAAAAGATTGGAAAAGTAAAGAGAGGTACATTCTCCTGAATATGAAGTAATCCACTAATGCTACATTAGATTCCTATGTTACTGCAGGTTCAATGTATTTGAAACTTGGAATTTCTTTACCTTATTTTACTTGGTCTAACAGGTTGCAGGAAAATCTATCCACACAGAGAAAACTGTACATTCCTTTTAAGCTGTTGCATATCCTTGTCAGCGTATTGAAACAAGCCAATGTGTATCATTCATTTTGACTAAGTGGCTTTCAGCAATGTACTACCAGGAACATTAGATAAGTGTAGATTTTTTTTGTGGATAATACTATTTGGCCTTTTCATATCATACAAGCTTCTGATCTCTGGGATTACTAAATGGGAACACAGTGAATGAGATAATATTTACTAAATATGTCTTCAGTGCCACAATACATGAATGGGTCTATCTCGTACTAAGCTACTATAAGCATAATCTTATTCTTTAAAGGATACTCTCTGTAGACTGAAGTCCAGACAGGAAAAAAAGCAGAAGTTTAGACACTAGAGCAGGAAAGAAAATAAAAATATCCCTGACACATTGAACAGGGATACTGCCTCACAGTATTGGTCAGTATATGAAGGATCTTCTAGAATTTCTTTTGTTATAAATGCGTTATCATGTGTTTATTCCATGATAGGCTGGGAGATAACCTTAAGGCATGTAAAAGTCCATAGGTCTGAATAAACCAGACTTAAGACACAAATATGACTTTCTTAATAAAGAAGCTTTAAGAAATACTTACAATGGATAAATGTTTGATGGAGTTGGATTATACTGTAGAGCAATTTATGAGATTTGTGGTTACTGGGCTAGACCTGATCAATGAAGTGCATAGACCTTTTTCAGGTCTGACTTACAGCAAAGTATATGAGTAAATGCAATTATTTCCTGTAGAGTGACATTTCAGATATTACATGTATAGCGATGTTATGGTTATGCAAATGCCATTATTGTGCTTATTTTTATTGTCTGTCTGAGCAGGATTTACACTGAATATAAGGAGATGTGCCCAAACTGAAGTATAGTTTAAGAAAGTCCCATGTACTCGGTAGTAGTATGTATACACACACACACACACACACACACACACACACACACAGATATATATGTGTGTATATATATATATATATATATATATATATATATATATATATATATATATATATATATATATATATATATATATATATATATATATATATCTACTTTGGAAACTCAAACTTTCAAAACTTAAAACTTCATATAGTCGAGACCATAACATCAAAGCTTTGAAAGGTCAAAACTTTAATAAAAATAAATAAATAAATAAAAATGCATTTTTTTATGTGCTCCTCCTGCACCTCCCACATCCCCTGCTAATTAAATATACCAAATGTGAGATGATACCACAGTGAAGAGAAGGGTACATTTCCTATTCCGCTCTGTATGGTGATCTCCATTTAACTGTTTGAGGTTTCAAAACTTTGATCATATGGTCTTGACCATATGAAGTTTGAAATTTTGAAACGTTGAGCTTCCAAAGCAGATCCATATATATGTATATCATGTGTGTGTGTGTGTGTGTGTGTGTGTGTGTGTGTGTGTGTGTGTGCGTGTGTAGGTGTGTGCGCGTGTGCTTGTGTGTGTGTGTGTGTGTGTGTGTGTGTGTGTGTGTGTGTGTGTGTGTGTTTGTAACTATTTATACATACTTTTTTTGTGACATGTCTGTGCTAATGAGAGCAAAGCATTGATTCTTAATATGACAGTGTTTAAACCATTCCCATCCATACATATAATCGAGACATGCTTCTAAAAACGACTGAAGTCACCAAGAGTGGTAAGTCCTGACTTACCCAAAGCCTAGTTTAAAGAGAGTTTGGTATCTGCAAAAATGTAGACACTTCTGCATTGAAACCAGATAAAATGTTCATCTGAAGAGTATTCACAAAGTTCAATAATGGAGACAATTTAGGGTGCAAGCCAAACTAAAGTGATAAGAATATACACCTATAACAAGCAGAGGAACAGTATACCCAGTGATAAACATCAGAAAAAAAAAATCTAATTAGAGTATCGGGTATAGTGCAGATGTCTATACAGTTAAAGAAGTCTTATGTAAAAACTTGGCCATCCTCAAAGATGATAAAAAAATGTTTACAAGCTTTTAAACAAGTTTATCATATCTTAAAGCCATTGCTTGAGATAGGTTTGTTGAAAATAACAGAAAAAACAAGTTAGAGAAAGAGAGGAACATATGCACAGAAATTCTGTTGATATTGTTGGTATAGCCCTAACTGTACTGGTCAGGATGCTGGAAGGATTTGTGGTGCTAATGGACATTACAATTGTAACACTAGAGAAATAGTATTTTAATAATGGAATAATAATATATGTGGTATATTTTGTGTCATAAAAGGTTTTCACATAGGAAAACATACTAGAAATTTGCAACAGAGAGAACAAATGAACAGTAAATGTCAATAAAGGCAAAATATCCTTTCAGTTTTCTACGCAAACATAACACAGCATGTAACAATTAAAAAATTATTTTTGTATTGTAGTCTAGTAAAAAAAAAAAAAAGACGGGAAATGTAGCTGTAGCATTAAAAAGATAGGGGTAGTCTGAAAATAATTTCAAATACAGTGAATATATCAATTTTAAATTCATTTTGAAATCCAGGCCTATAAAATATTAAGTGTTTGTGTTATAATGCACACATTTTTTTACTTTCCCTCTAATATAAAACTTTTAATTTTTACATTTTTAAAATATGTGATTTCATGAGCTGTGTGATTAGTCAATTGCAAACCATGAGTTTTTAAGTTTTCTGTAACTAGAATTCACTTTTGAGAGCGATCGTGGTGGAAGATGTTCTGTTTTAAGAAATTAAAGTGCTAACTTGGATTTATATATTAGCAATAAAATGCTTAATGAGTGAATCACACTAGTGACGTGCATGTATGTATATATATATATATATATATATATATATATATATATATATATATATACATACATACATACTGCTTGTCACTGAAAAGCACATCATTATATACGAAAACAATGAAGCTGATATCCCACTCCTCTGACACTTATATTTTCTAGCTCTGTGATCATGCATGGGAATGTGTAACACTGAGGAGGAATGTCATGCTGCTCTGTCTTTCCCTAAATTCTAAACGTGTACAGCTTGCAAATATTAAAAATAGAGGAGAGGCATGCTCGATCTGTAAAAAGACTTTGGACAATGAAGTGGTAACATGTTTATCCATATGTCAAGCAACATCAATGCAGTGATATAATTTTTGTACAAAGTTACAGGAGTTTTCCGGGGACTTGGGCAAAGATGGCTGAAACACCAGTACTCATTGCTGAAGATAATAAAGCTAAGAGAGCAAGTATGAATGCCATAACAGCACTGTTGCAGATTATTATGGAGGATATTCAACAGATAAATGATGGTTTGAGTAACCATGAGCTTAAATTGGTGGTGATTGTACAGAAGTACACTTATGCTCAGGCTGAGATGGGCTCGTTGAGTAGCATTGTTTCTACATACTCACAGGCCATACAAGAAATTCAAATGTATTCAGTCAAAATGGAAAATAATTTGGGTGACATGGAAAATCATGTTAGAAGGAACAACCTGAGTTTGATAGATTTCTCTGAAGGAGCTGAAGGAAAAGATCTGGTTAAATATGTCATGTTGTAGTTAGATAGAAATCTGGGAAAGAAAAATGTGATTTTGAAAGGACCAGCAGTAAAAACTTAATAGTGCAGAACCTGAATATACCCAGGCAACTGTCTTCAGATGCTTGGACTGTAATGATTGGGAGACAGGGTTGCAGAGTGCCAAGGGAATCAATACCTATAACATATTTGACCTTCTAACTACTGAGGATTTAGATGTTTTTGCATACCAAACCCTGCTGGAAGTCTCTTGGATGGAACAGTCATTGGCAGAGTCTGGCACAGCAACTAAGGAGGCAGCCATTTTGTCAGCAGTGGGATGAGTGCTTTCAAATAAGTGTTAGTTTACTTCAGCCTTATTTACTTCCAATGGACAGGATGATATAAATATTAATGGGACTGGTGATAAAGGGCAGTTTGTCTTTATTTCAGAATATTGAGATATTCTAAGTCAGTGGGATTTAGAGACTCTGCCTATTTACTTTTATTCAGTACAAAAGGTTCTACAAGTTAATCCAGGATAAAATAAAATGGAAATAAAAAATGTGCATGCTGCAAATGGTTTGTTGTAAAAGCAGAAGCATTTTATTATCACTTTTTTAATTCTGTTTGGGGTTCGAGCCCATGAAGGGAATAACAAACTCATAGGGCATATAACCTCATTTGTTTTTTGTGTGCAGACTTTTATACCTGTGTTTTCATTTGGTTGTTTTTATTTTTATTTTTTTGTTAATTATTATATTGATAGTTAAAGGAATAAATCATATTAATTGGTTAATAGTATAAAGAAAACCATTAGGGTAAAACTAAGTTTAATTCAGTCTTGTTTGTTATTTCTTAATTTGTGTAAACACTTATCTAACTTTGTGGTATTGTTATTGTCTTTATTTGTTCTCCTTCTACAGTTGCAGTGCCAGTCAGAATAGTGATTCATGGAACAGTGATAACGCAATTGAAGGTTCAACATGGAATGTCCCAGCATGTATCAAAGCAAGGTAAGTTCTTTCATGCCACAATGAATGTTACAAAATGAATTTCATGGAACGTAAGAGAGCCGGGCAGCTTGAATGAGAGAATAGCTGTTATAGATAAACTAGTCAGTGTATAGATGGATATTGAACTTTTTTAGGAAATCAAAGGAAAGAGCAGGGACGAGGAAGATGAAGAGGAGGAGAGAACAATAAGTCTATGGAAAAGATGAGGAAGATCTGGCTGTGCAAAGTCAGCAAAAAGAGAAGTAAAAATCATTGGTTCATAAACATATAGGTTGGTCAGGAATAGAGGAAATAAGGGATGAAGAGATGAGATGGTTAATGCTAAAACAGAATGAGTTTTGGTCCAGTCATTGTAGGTATACTTTATGGTTCCAGTATGGATCATGTGTTATTAATCAAAGTGCTCTTTCAAACCATCAGCAAATGTCAGGACCCCCAATCCCAGATTTTATTCATGGATGACTTTAACATGATACATGACCAAATATTTGATAGAATACCAGTAGGTAAATCGATGGCTGCTAAAGAGTTGATTGGCTTTACATTTTTATGTTTCTGGGTTGGAGTTAATAGATGTGTAAAGGTTTGGTCACCCTGAAGAACAGAATTTTACTTTCTTTGGAAAGCAAGGCAAGGTTGTTAGTAGAACTGATTTCTGTCTAGCAGATAAGAAGTGTATTTGCAGGTAGACTGAAGTATAGCATTTTTCTGGTATTTGTTTGAACCATACCATGGTGCTATTGGTAATGAAAGGCTTTGACAGAATGAGAGGCCCTCTGAGTTGGACAGTGGATCTGCTACTTTTAAAGCACCATAGGGAACAGAGAGAGCTAAAGGATCAGGTGGATATTTATTAGAAATTAAGCAAATGGGAAAGGTTCAAGCCAAAGGAAAAAATATTAGAACATTATTATTGGGACAACAAAAATACAAATGCAAAGAAAAAAGAGAAGGGTCGGCCCTTTTAGAAGATCAAATCAGCCAGGAGGTGAGACTATATAAACAGTTGAAAAATTAGGAATCTATTAAAATTTTGGCTATGAGACTAATGGAAAAGAATGGAAGAAATATATATGCGTTACCAAAGACAGAGATGGAAAGTTGTTCTATGACCCAATCAGAATTAATCAGTGAATGAGGGACAGTATTAGCAGAGATTGACAACTGAATGGGTAATAGAATCAGTGGGGGTGTAAAAGCATTTATCTCTAGGAGTATGTAGTGATGTTCTTAACAAACTGATCTCCCTGGAGGAAGTTAAGTCAGCAATCAACTCTTTTAAGTCAGGAAAGGCCTCTCACCCATATGGGGTCATGTTTGATATGTTCGAAGTCCTTAAATAACAACTGAGGGTGGTATTGCTTAATTTATATAATGAAGTGGAGCATTTAGCTAAGTTTCTGGTCACTATTTTATCTGCAGCAGTAATTATGCTTATTAAGTCGGCCAAGGATCCCATAAATCCTGACTTATATAGGCCATCTCTTTATTGAACATGGAATATAGAATTTATGCTAAAATTTTAGCAAGTAGGTGGGAAGGTATTGTTGCATAGTTAGTGAAAAATAGGCAATAAGGATTTATTTGCAAATATACAGAGCTGAGTATATTTTTTTGGTTATAGAGTTCATTAATTGTTGCTTAGATCTCTGCTGAAACTGTTGTCTCACTGTTCTGAGAGACTGATCTGCAAATATACAGAGCTGAGTATATTTTTTTGGTTTTACAGTTTGTACTGTTAGTTGTTGCTTTGATCTCTGTTGAAACTGTTTGCCCTACCCCATCCCCATTTTCTGCCGTGTCTTCAGTTGGTATAACTGGCTTTTACAGCTTGTGTGCTATCTAACTTAAGGATCACTTAATTTGTCCTGTTAGTAACAGTCTGCATTTAATTGCTGGAACCTGTGTTCTGAGAGACTACCTTCCAGACTATCTGCAAATATACAGAGATGAGCATATTTTTTTTGGTTATAGAGTTTGTTAATTGTTGCTTAGATCTCTGTTGAAACTGTTGTCTCACAGTTCTGGGAAACTGATCTGCAAATATACAGAGCTGAGTATATTTTTTTGGTTTTACATTTTGTACTGTTAGTTGTTGCTTAGATCTCTGTTGAAACTGTTTTGTCCCATGCACCATTCCTATTTTTGGTTTGTAGTTTAATTTTGGTGGCTTTTGCAGTTGCCTGCCCCACTGTAGATTTGATCTGGGACACTCCCCCAGTCCCATCTCTTTACCACATTCTACCTAATAAACTGTTTCTGCACCTGCTTTTAGTCCTTTTTAATTTAATTGCATTTTTTAAACTGTGTTTGGTCTAATATTGCTACATACTCAAGTGTGCTAGCTTGCACTGCATGTGAATTGTTTTTACTACTGTTTTTGCTACTTTTCTGTAAAAAAAAAACTGTAAGCCTGTTTCCTACCTTTCCTGTAAGTAGTGTTCCAGCTACAGATTTGCTCTATCCAGGACTGTATGTCAGTTTCTGAGCCCCCACCCGAGCCTTTCTGTGTTGGAGGGAAGCCTTCTAGCTTATCAGTGGGAGTGGTAAGCACCAGGTGTATGTAGAAATGTAGAAATTGCCTCATGTACACAGACAACCCTCTCCTCCTACCACCCAACACTATAGCCTGTGAAAGAAGCACTTATCTAACCAAACTGGAGGTAAAGCTCTCTTCAACCAAGACTGAACTTTACAGTCATGAGGAGAAAGTAAATATTTGCACCACACCACACTCATCACATAGTCTCACTAAATCTACACCACCAAAATCCACACATAGTAACACAAAAACATTCGCAGAGGCTCTCAGTAATAATCTGTCTAAGCAAAAGACACCTCCAAAGCATAAACGCAAGCAAGCCCCATCCCCCAACACAACCCAAATGACACATAGTCCACAGACTCAGTGTGCCACTCAACCACAGCCAATAAGGCAAAACAACGTACCCAATACACTACTCACAGGCGACTCTATAGTCAGGCACACTGATGTCCTACTCACCAGGCTAAACAAGGAGAAGGTTACTGTCAGCTGCCTGTCAGGTGCCAGGATCCACCACATAACCCATGCACTCAGGTCTCTCCACAACAAATACAAATGTGACTCTGTCATTGTCCATGTTAGTGTGAATGATCTGAGACGTACCTCCCTGGACTACATGAAAAGAGACATGGAAGAGCTATCCGATCTTGTAGCCCAGGCAGCTATGACCCTAGCCCTGAGTAGCATTCTGCCATCACCCTGAATGATACTGCAGTACAAGGACAAAATGATTTTCTTCAACAATTGGCTAAGCTTCTGGTGTCATTCTAAGGGGATCCAGTATCTGTCTGCTTGGGATGACATGGTCAACAGACCACGATGCTTTGCCACAGATGGCCTGCACCTGTCGCCCCTGGGATTCAGGATACTGGCTAAGGATCTTGCTGCCTCTATAGTGCCTTTTTTAGTCAAGGTTCAAATAACAAATTCACCACCATAACAGGAACAGGCAAGCAGAAATTGAGAGTAATGCTACTCAATGCTAGAAGTCTAAATCTCAAAATGCACTCACTCGAGGCACTCCTTAAAATGGAGAACATCGATATCTGTGCAGTGACTGAGACCTGGTTCAAGGCTCCAGAGAGCACCCCTGCACTACCAGGCTATAACTCATACCACACATTTCGGCCATGTAACCTGGACCGAAACACCAAAGGCAGAGGTGTGTCCATATTCATTAAGGATATCCACACCTCCAGGCTAGTTGCTCAGTATAATGCATCCGAGGTTATCCAAGTGCAACTAACTATGGGCAAAACTGCAATCCAAATTGTAGCTTGCTACAGATCCCCCATCATGCCCCAGGATTACCACTCTTCTTTTCTTGATGTACTGGAAAATACTAGGGTTCAACCAAACACCCTAATAATGGGCGACTTCAACTGCTCCACCATTAACTGGGAAAACTACTCGTGTACCAAATCCTTAGCTCAACGCTTTCTGGAATTCATAAACTCCAATGCCGTGGACCAACTTATCCACACCCCCACCAGGGGCAACAATATCCTAGACCTAGTCATTACCAACATGAGTGACTGGTATTCCATACCTGAAGTCAGCTCCTCGTTGGTCGATCTGACCATAAGCTAATCACCCTTGATATCCACATCCCGCCCCCACCCCCCATTAAGGAAACCACAGTAAAACATTTCTCCAAAGCCAACTTCATGCTTCTTAAGACAGAACTGGTGAACTTCATGACACCCATGCAGATGGACAATACAGTTACAACTGCTGAATCTTACACCAATGCACTCTATAAGCACTTACACGAGTGCATGGATTGTGTTATCCCAAACATAACCAAGATGCTATCCTCCAAAAAAAGGAAGCCAATTTGGTGGTCCCCTGCCATAAAAAACTGTACAACAGAAGGAAGAAACTGTTGCAAGAAAGAGTAAAATCTCATGAGTGGAGGAGCTCCCTGGTCAGCCTAAGTAAGAAGCTGAGATCCCTTATAAGATCCTCCAAAGCTAGCTATGAAAACAAAATCACCACTAATTCCAAGGACAACCACAAAGCATTCTATAGCTATGTCAAGAATCTTGATGGCAACACCTAGATCTGCTCTGAGTTACAGCACAAAGGCGAGAAAATTACAGAACCAACTGATATTGCCAACATCCTGGCAGATAGGTTCAGTGCTAACTTTACCCCCCTCTCACCACCTAATGGGCCCATATTTATACAGGAACAATGCAGGGTCCCTGTAATCACAGCTATGCAGGTAAAAGCTGCACTCTCTAAAGCCAAAAGCACAGCATCCATGAGACTGGACAACATCCCAGGCTGCATTTTACACGAACTTCAGAATGAACTGGCTCCTCACTTAAGCACCATATTCAATAATAGCCTCACATCAGGCTTTGTGCCCACTGAATGGTGCACAGCAACTGTTATCCCACCCCACAAAGGGGGAGCCACAACTGATCCTGGGAACTATCGACCTATTACTCTGACGAGCCTCGTCTGCAAGGCCATGGAACGTATCATCATGGAACTCATAAACAAAGACATTGGTAACTTCCAAACTCTAGATCCCACCCAGTTCGGGTTTGTGAAAGGCAGATCATGCCTCCTGAACCTGATCGTCTTCTTTGAGGCAGTCACCAAAGCCGCAGATGAGGGTAAGGTGGTTTACACAGCCTATCTTGACTTTGCCAAGGCTTTCAGCACCATCCTCCATTCTGGAATTATAGCTAAACTCACTAAACTAGGTATAAATCCCTACGTCACAAGATGGGTTGCCAACTGGCTCACTGATAGAACCCACACTGTAAAAGTTGCAGACTCCAAATCTGACCTCAAAGCAGTGACAAGTGGAGTACTACAGGGTTCCATCCTGGGACCTCTCCTGTTTGGTATCTACTTCTCTGAAGTACAGGCTAACACAGAAGGCCTCTGGCTAATGAAGTTCACAAAAGACTGCAAACTAGGAGCCATAGTCAAGTCCCCAAATGATGTGGACATCCTACAGAAGGGCCTCACTGAGACAGATGCCTGGTGTCAGACCCATGACCTCAAGCTCAATGCCAAAAAGTGCAGTGTCATCCCCTTTGGTAAAAAATCTGTACCCATGAACTACCACATAGGCAGCAATCTACTTAACACCGAATGCGTGATAAGAGACCTTGGGACCCAGGTGGACAGTAGTCTCTCCTTTGATAGTCACATTGCTACAGTAGTCAAGAAGTCCTTCTACGTGGCACACCTCATCATAAAAGGGTTCTCATCCAGGAAAAAAGAGGCCATTGTTCCCCTCTACTTGACACTCATTAGACCCATTATAGAGTACAATGCCCCTTTTGGAATGTACCTCACAAGACATCTGCAGCAGCTGGAAGGCCACAGAAGTACCTCACAAAGAGGATTACTGGCCTCAAACAAATGCTCTACACTGACCACCTCAAAAAACTCCAGCTTTACTCCGTAGCATATCACCAACTCCGAGGTGATCTCTGCCTAACATATAAAGCTATGTCAAACCCAGAGCTGTTGGACATGCTACACCTAAAGAAATCCCAATCTCTCTGATCTACACACTCTAGGGACCTAAACCTTGTCACCACAATAAACAGGACATGCTGGAGGGATAGATGCTTGTCCTAGAGACTTCCCATACTCTGGAACAGGCTACCCATCTATGTCAAGCAAAGTTCTTCATTAGCACTCTTCAAGAAAAATCTTGATGAGTGGATGGGAAATAGGAAATACACCCTGGGGATCACTTCTGTGTCTCTGCTCGACAGTGGCACAGGAAAATAACTTTCTTGGGTGGCGTAAGCCAGGGAACCTTGTTGGCTAGGCTTACATAGGCCCTTGGGATGATAGCCTAGTACCTACCTATGAACCTATGAACCTATAACAGTTTGCATGGGGGACAGGATTTTGTGAGCTTACAGGTGAACATTCAAACCTGGGGAGCGAAGATGACAGAACTGAGAGTGTCTGTCTTGCTATATTTTAAAAGTAAATTTGATTCAGATGAATGGCAGTTCTTGTAGGATGCATCATAGGGTTTTAAAATCCCAGGTGAGTTTTTTAAAGGAATTCAACTGCTATATTGCTCTCCTAAAGCACTGGTCAGCACAAATGACATTCAGTCAGCACAGATCCCACTAAAAAAGGGAACTGGACAAGGCTGCCTGCTGTCTCCCCTGTTACTTGCATTGGCAATAGAACCACTAGCAAATATTTTGGAGACAGAATAAAGACAACATGCTATCCAGCCTCATTTTGACCAGCCTATGACATGTTCCTGGTTTGCACTTGATAGAGTAGTACAAGTAAAATATCCTAAGAAGTCTATCCATCCCACTGCTGTTAAATTTGTTAGTCTAGCTTGCACCACTACCAGGTTTGCAGACTAATCATCATAAAATAGTCAACTTTCCACTGAATAAAACCAGTATGAGGGATTCTGTGGATAGTAAACCATTAGCAGGACTACTGTTATGTATAGAGGCTACTTGTATAATTATGATCCTCCCTACACAAGAAATGTTGGAAACAAATTTTATATATCTCATCGCAACTTTGAAACATATAATGTAAAAAGGGAATAAATTAAATTTGCTATTTCTCCACAGGATCCAGGAGATCAAAAGTGTGTTACTGCCAACAATTCTCTTTTGTATTAAACACATTCCTCAGGTTGCAAGGGAAAATTGGTAAAACTTATCCAGAAAATAATGATGGATTTTATCTGGAAAAGATGTCTAGTAGGTTGAGAAAGAAAACTGTTATGGAATATAGCAGGCTATGAAGTTTATAGTTGCCGCATGTAATAGCCTCAATTGCGTGGCAAAAATGTCCAGGGAAAGTGTAGAGGGAAACCATGATTGGACTATGTTCATTCAATATTACCAATTCCTGCATCAAATTTTGGCTAACATGAGGTTGCACCAGGAGATCTCTCTCCTGTTTACTACATTTATGGATTTTCCACATTTCTTTCCTTTTCATCAGATACTTCTTCTTATATTCTTTCTTTTGTTTTTTGGCACATTCAGTTGTCTGACTTTTGCCTACTTCTGGTTTAATTTCCATTCCTGCTTCTCACAATAATGCTTCTGTTAATCTAAGCAAAGATGTAATCTTAGACTTTCTTGCCTCACATCTTAAAACTTTCACTATGCTCAGATCTGAAGAGATCAGCATATATATATGCAGTCCCACAATTGCAAATCTAGACATAATCAACTTTGCAGAGTTGCATGCCTCTTTCAGAGCAAGGAATATATACTTTTGGTATACACTAATTTTTATGCACCCTTTGATAAGCATGAAACATTTTACTTGCTTTCATGTCTAATTAATTCAATAATTTTTGGGACCAGTTGACCACTGCAAAACTGTAGGTTAGAACAGGAAGAGCAGATTGATTTACAGCTTGAACTTTATACCTAAATATTAAGGACATTTTCAATATCAGTTTTAGACTTCTGAAGCATTCCTTCCTGAGCTTTATTCACATTTGTTCATGTTTTATTGCAGCCCCTCATCTGTTCCTAAATATTTATATACTCCCTCCTGCTCATGTTCCTTTATATCACATTCCTTTTCCAGGATGATATTTTCTTGGTGCTGTTTCTTTCCTGTTATAAATGTTGCTTTTGCACATTTATCAAGGTCAAATGACATTCTTATATCATCTGAAAAAGTTTTAACCATTTGCAGTTGTGCATTCAGATCCTTATCTGATGAACTATTTATTTTTAAGTCAACAACAAAAAGTAGATTTGTTTACCTATAAATGTGGGATGATGTCAATGCTTTCTTGCAAGCTATGCATGCCACATTTAAATTCTTCCCCTTTTTACAATTCTCTGTTATGGCTTTATTTAGCAACAAATGATCTTTTTCTCCAAATGACTTTCTTTTATTACCCTTTTGTTCTATTGCTATAATTGCATTTTTTTCCCTAAATGACTAAAAACTCTGTTTGCATCAATTTATATATCGTCAGAAGGCAATGACTGCAGGTTCATTCTTAAAGAGAAAAATCATTTTTCCAGTTGTTAATCAGGTTGGTGTATGCTTAGGATACACCAATAAGTACATCTTACTCATGGCTAAATCTTTGTGTAAAGGTGTTATTGCTTTTAGCCAGAAGCTAGGTACTGCAACTGTGCAAATGTTTTTCCAGTTAGGAGCTTTTTATTAATTCTGTCTCAGTTTCTGTGGCTGGCACTTCATCTCATTTCACATCCTGTATATTAGAACTACTTACTGTTTCTTTTAATTCTTCTGTTGATTCAACATCTTTATGTTCAACAGGATCTTCATAAATACTTCTGTAAAATATGCCTATTTCTTCTTTTTTGGTGGTATTGCTAATCTTTTTGCTTTGTTTTCCATTTCTATATAAAATCTTTTTGGGTTGTTATTGATTTAGTCATTTCTATTTATCTACATATCTTCTTTTTTTTGCCTGTACTGATATATTAAATTTATTATTAGAAATAGTATTTAGTAAATCTTGGTCTGTTTTAATGCTGTGCACTCCTTTTACCATGTCCATCTATCTAAGCATTTTTATTTGTTTCCTTTTCTGTATTCTGCTAACAGTAATATTTCTCGACTTACTTGCTTTATAGATTTCTCTATTTTTTGCTTCCATGGTGGCATTTTACTTGTTTCCTCCCTTTCCTTTGTTACTTTCCATTTTTTGTGATCGCACTTTATCTATTTTTAGTTTACCTGCAGAGTAATATATTATATTTATTTCTGTTATATCAGATGGATTTTGCTTAACAGCCCTGATTACTGTGTACATCTGTTTTACCATTTTTTTCACATTTTGGGTCTTATTTATTTCTTTCATCTATGAAAATATCTCCATCTCTATAAAATCAAGCATGTCTTCCCTTAAATAAATGTCTTCTGGATTAAGCATATCTTCTTTACTCTTTGTTTCCTGTAAGGAATCAATAGACAGTTCCAGAAAATCTCCCAATGACATATCCCTTTCAGATGCACCCTGCTTCATCTGCTGACCCTTCATATGGGAACCCTTTGGTCCATTACTCTGCAACATTACTTCTATCAGAGTTGCGACTGCTTCCTGCACCTTCCCTTGCTGTGCAACTTCAGCTTGACTTTCATACCATCTTCTACAGTGGGCTCCACAGCATTGTCATGTTGCAAATCTTCTTCAGATTCCTCCTGATCCACGTGTTGCTCATTAATCTGGCAACCTGTAGCATCTAAGGTGTTTGGTTAAACGATGACAAGCTCTTGCTGTTCTGTGTGTTTGTTATGTGGGTTTTGCACTGTCAATATTTCCCTTGTACAAACAGAATATTGTGTATTATATGTTTTGTTAAAGTATTTGTTTCACAGTGCTCTTTGTCAAAAAGTGCTAACATTTGGTATCTGTTCAAGCTCCTCCAACATTAAAGCAACAGGTCACTTTTTTTTCTCATGAAGATAGTAACCTAGCCTTATAATAATATGAGTCTAACGCAGTAAGAAAGTCCTTACATGTTGTTCAGTTTCTTTAAGTAAGGGCATGGCATCTATGTCCAGAGAGGTCATTGTACCACTGTACTCAGCCCTCATCAGACCCATCATAAAGTATAATGCCCCCTTTGATATGTACCTGACCAGACACATATAGAATCTAGAATGTCCACAAAGGTTTCTTAAAAAATGAATACAGGGATTAAACACAATGCTCTACACTGATCATTTCAAAACCTTGTCTCTTTACTCTGTATCATATAGACTACTGAGAGGTGATTTTTGCCTGACATACAAGACATCCCTGGATCCTGTTCTGATGAACCTTTGCACATTTGCAAAACTAATATCCACAGAACCACTAGATCAGGATATCTAAATATTGCTTGCAACACACAAGACATGTTTAGAGAGACAGATATATTTATAAGAGAATTTCCATTCTTTGGAACAGACTTCCCATCCATGTGAAACAGAGTTCCTCTCTAATCCTATTTAAGTGTGACTTAGACCAATGGATGGGTAGTCCAAAATTCAACCCTGGTCTTTGGCATCTATGCCTCTGATGGACAGAGGCAGTCAGTAAATCACCTCCTATATAAATTAAATTTGTGGGTCATATTTAGGTTACATGGCTAGCCTTCTAAGGGGCCTAGTGGTCATTAGCCTAGTATACGCCTATAAATCTATGAACCTATTCTTCAGCCCTCTCCCATTAGTAAATGCGAAGGAGATAACTCAATAGAATGTAATGATGTATTTGTGTTTTTAAACAATGCTAGGTAGCTGTCTTTCTTAGAACTAGCAACATGCTTCACAGTAATGTTTTAGCTGTTTAGATAATCATTAGGTTGTGGTTATCTTAAATTAATTTTGATATGTCTTATATTTCTGAACCCCAACTCTTGTGTATAGTTGTGAAACTTCCGACTCAAAAATTGGTGACCAGTGTCACAAATAAGGATATGTAGATAGCCATGTTAAGGCTTGCTTTAAGAAACATAAATCGTCATTAACTCCCTTTTTCCATTTTCTGCATGGCGTTGGGGTGTCGTGTCATCTGTTGTCATCTCTCGCTATTCAATGACACTCTCCTACTTTTCTACTTTCTGTGACACTCATGCCTGGCTGTCACATGTCTTCTGTCACACAATCCATGTTCCTGTTTGCTGGACACCAGAGTAGGATCATGGTCAAATGGGGCCCTACACAGGCTAATAGATTGCCCCCCAGAGCAGCCCCTCCTGCAGCAACCTCCTACTCCCCCACAGCAGCACCCCTACCCAGTCAGTTCCAGGTTCCATTACTTAGCTATTTCTCCCCAGTTACCATAAATACTTCTCATACCTGTCAGTGTGTATACTTTTTTCTTCTTTACTTCTACATTGATTACAAATATTGAAATAAAATACCACAAACAATGATAGCTATTTTCTAAACAAACAATAAAGTCTCACAATAAAAATGGACTTAGCTGCAAACTTCTCTGCCCTTGAAGCTCACATTCATTAAAATGGCATTAAAACCCACATTCGAAGAAAATGCATCTGGCTAATTAAGTTTACTTTTGAGCTGTTTCAAAACCATAGGCTCATTGCACACATTTTTAAGGCCATGCATACATGTATATGTTCTTTCATTCACCTTCCTGATTCTATTAAATTACATTTCTTGTATAATACAGCACCTCTTGTTAGAATGTATTTTAAGTTTGTAGTTTTGAATATTCTTCCAGTAAGCAATGAAACAAAATGTATGAACCAATAATGACAAAACTACCCATTTCAGAAAATTTCAACCAGAAAAGGCCACTCAGACTTCTATCATTACAATCCACCAGCATCAGTCAATAATGACAATCTCTGAAGAAGTAAAAGTCATCCAAATAATTTCATATTAAAGAAATCTGTAACTAATGAAGAGGTT
>NC_056735.1:746941436-747003936 GCF_019279795.1 Protopterus annectens | reverse complement strand
AACCAAACTGAGTCTGATCCTGTGTCTGGAGATTTAGTATATCTCTATTGATCATCTCCATGATAATTCTTTTCATGGCTTTACATATAAGACTAGTGAGACTTATGGGTCTGTAGTTTCCAGGGTCTGTAGATGGCGCACCTTTGTGCAGAGGGATGGCTGTTGCATTTCTCCATTCATGAGGCATGAAGTTTGTTTGGAGACTACAGTTAAATAATAATTCCAGAGTGTGTTCAGGGTTTATAGGGGCATGGAATTTTTCCTGGTTCTCACTGAATTGCAGGAAGTTAGCCTTAGAATAGTTCCTGAATATCCCATTTTAGCTGCGGGGCCAGGTTTTATTTTAACTTCAAAGGAGACCATTTTGTGGTCTGACCTTATCGGAGTAGGCATTACAGTAGGGGGTGTGCAGCAATCTGCCATATTAGTGAGGACCAGATCCAGTATGGTTGCACGTCTGGTTGGTGTATTGGCTATCTTGTCCAGGGAGTTTGTGTTTACAAAATCCAGGAATCTCTGTGCATGTATGTTTGATGTCATATAGGATTCCCAGTTAATAGTGGGGTAATTGAAGTCACCCATGAATATGGTATTGGGTTGGATGGTTAGTGTTTTTAATAAGTTTAAATACATGGTATGGGTATCTGGGATCATAGAGGGTGATCTATAGCTTGCAAGGAATTGATATTGGATTTTACCTATGCTGATTTGAACATGGAGCAGCTCAAGTGCATTGTCTTGTTTGACCAGCCTTGAAGTATATTTAGTTTTGATGTAAATAGAGATATCTCCACCTTTAGTCCCTGTCTGTGAAGTAGCTGGTCTAAATGTGTGGAAGGCATTATAACCCTACACTGTTGGTGTGCTGTCCACAGCTTTAAACCATGTCTCTGAGACTGCACAGACATCAGCATTCTCTGCACTAAAGAGAACTTCCAGTGAGTGGAGTTTTTTGTTTAGGCTCCTTGCACTAAGCGGTAATACTTTTAGATTTTCTTGGTTTTGATTTACTATGTCAGAAGTACTTTCAGTATGGCATTGCCTAAAAAAGGCACTATGGGAGAAGGCTATGATTTAGTGAATATTCGAAAGCCTAGAAGGGAAAGATGCAGACCATCCCTGGCAAAGCAGTGTTGTCTTTTGACCATCTCCTTCCAAGCTGACAAATATTGCACCCCCTTAGAATGACACCAGAGACTAAGCCAATTATTAAAGCCAATCATCTTTTGTTCATACTGTGTCATCATCCTTCAAGAAGGTGAAACACTGCTCAGTGCAAGGCTCATTCCAGCCTGAGACACATATTCAGAATGCTCTATGATGTCTCTATTCATATAGTCTAGGGAGGTATGTCTGAGGTCATTTACTCCCGCATGGACTATGACTGAGTCATATTGGTAATTGTGATGCAATGACCTGAGTGCATGCGTAATGTGGTGGATCCTATACCCTGATAAGCAACTGACTGTAACTTTCTCCTTACTTAGCTTAGTGAGAGGGACATAAGTGTGTCTCACAATGGAGTCTCCAATGACTAGAATGTTTGACAGTTTCTCACCATCATCTCAATTTGATGAAATATATATCTAGCCAAAACATGATGTATCATGCTTTTTCCTTGCCCTTAACTATATTCTGTTTCACAGTTGGCTAAGCACTATTATTCTTTTTTTTACTCAAATTTTTTTTTATTTTTTGTTAGTATGAAAATGAATTAATACAGCATAACAATCTAATAACAAATAGTAATTATTTAAAAAAAATAAACTATTTACAACATATACAAAGGCCTGAAATAGAATTAAAGCAATACATTCCTAAATGAATAAATAAAAAAAAGTAAAATAAACAAGTTTTGAGTCAGCATGCATCTGAAAAGTGTCAATGAGAGATATCACTTTCATACAAGGGCTTTTGATGAAAGGCTTATGATAAATACTGAGTTCTTTAACTTTGGTTTCCTTGTGAGCTATTTCTTTTAGGAAGGATAAAAAGTCAGCAAAGGATGGCACTGCAGTAGATAAACATTTTCTAGTTGCACTTTTCCTTGCAGCTGCTAGTATACTCCAAAGTAGAGACAAGTTATTCTTACTCTAAGCAAACCATCACTAACATTAAATAAAATCAAAGATTTTGATAATGAAAAGGAGTCATAAAATAATGCTTTTAAAAAATCAAGATCACACCAAAAATGTTTTAACAGAGAACAGTTATAAAACATGTGTGCCCAGTCAGCTTTACATTGTCTACATCTTCAATAAGAAATTTTATTGGTTTTACCAAATTTAGCTGGCTTATTTGGAGATAAGAACACTCTATACAAGAATTTCCAGGTAAATATACTCCAATACTGTGGCCAAGATGTAAGTTTGATTGTAGATAAAATTTGAGATTTGTTCTTATAGAATAAATGAGAAATATGACCCATAGTAGTATGATTTCAATATTTATTTTGTGGTTTTATGTTATATTTTATTATGCTTTTATACAATTTTTAAGTTAGATTTTCTATTTGGTATTTATTGTTAATAATTTCATATAAGCAGTTTATCAACTTAGGGATTTCTTTAAAAATGAGGTACTAAGGATTCCACAGAGATCTTGAAAATGAGCTAATACACTTTGAAACAATAGCCAATCATTAGAGTCCAAATCAAAATCTTTTATAAGTTGACGAGTTTCTTTAACTCTAAACTCTTTGATACATTGTTGCCAGCATCTGAAACTTTTAGTATTCCGAAAGCTAAATATGTTATTATGAACTTTATCAAAAAGAAATTTCAATACTAAATGGAGTTATGGCTTCAAACCAAACTTTAGTATCAACATTAGCAAGAATATTTTTAATTTAAGTGTATAATTTATAAAATTAAATTTAGTAGGTATAGAAATATTATATTGCATAATACAAGAAAGAAAATGCAATAATTTATTAGACTGATCTTTCAAGGAAAAGTTAGCTGAAAGATTCTTATCATTTTGTAAAATACTTAAATATAAATATTTCCAGTTAGATATATAATTTGGATCCACCCAGTTCAAGATGATTTTAAATACTAAAGCTTTGATATAGGTTTCAATACCTGGAAAATTAATCCCTCCTTAATCTTAATGTCTGATATGATGAAGAAAATCAAAGTTTCTATTAGGAAACCACAGAAATTTTTATAACAGTTTATTTATATCATTGATAAAGTGTTTTCTGGAAAAATAGACAGGGTTTGATATATATATATATATATATATATATATATATATATATGCATCGTATTGTATGTAGAAGAATCATTTTTATTAACTGAAGTATATCTTTAAAGGAAATGAAAGGTTTATTCCATTGGTCTGTGATATTTTTATTATCTTTATAATATTTGTATAATTAGCTATTACAGTCTCAATTACAGAACTAAGTAAAAGTATAGCCAGATAATCAAGGGAATCTGTTTGTTTTCCAGTAATGTGCTTTTTACAAACGTGTACTTTTTCTTTGTGTTTAAAATCATGTGTTTAGATCGATTAAATTTGAGACCCAAGATAGATTGAAACAAATTTATTGAAGATTCCAGTTCTGAGAGAGAGTTACTCTTGGATTGGGTTGTTGTATCTTCCGGCTTTTCCTGGTTAGGGGTCACCACAGCTGAACTCCAGTCCGCTAATGATTGGCAGTAGATTTTTACGTACCGGCTTGCCAGGCCTAACACACCACCTTCAACAAAGGTACACCCATTCACGCATGTCTCCACACAGAAGACGCTTTAGCTGAGAATCGAACAGGACAATGTCTTACTGTGAGGCGACAATGTTAGTAAAACTTCATCTGTAAAAAGCATAGTTTTGGAAGCATATTGACTCTATACATAAAGACCATTAATCATTGGATTATTACAGATTAAAATAGCAAAAATGTCAATAGCAAGAGCAAATAGAATTGGAGATAAAGGGCAAGCTTGCCTGAAACCTTTGGTTATAGGAATGGATGCTGAAGTAAAAGTACCTAGTTTAACATCACTTAAGTTATTACTATATATATATATATATATATATATATATATATATATAGGGTTTCGGCTATGTCAGGTAGAACCATATATATATATATATATATATATATATATTTAAAGAGAAATTAATGTAAAGGGAAAATCAAATAAAATTAGCACGTTAAATAAATAATCCCAAATTAAGGAAGCCAATGCCTTTTCAATGTCCAAACCAATTATCAGGGCTTCTTCATTTTCCTTATTTAAGAATATGAGTCAATATTCTTGCAATATTACCAAGATTAGCTCTATTATGTATAAAACCTGTTTGATCATAATTTATTATATAAGTTAAGGGTCCTTTTATTCTATTAGTAATGATATACATGAAAATCTTATAATCATTATTTAGAAAAGATATGGGTCTATAAGAGCCCCAAAATTGAGGGTCTTTATTCTATTTTAGAATAGGGGTGATTAATGAACATATCCAAGAAGAAGAAATCTTTCCTTGTAATTGAATTTCAAGCAAAGTTTTGTGGAAGAAAGATATCATAGATGAAGGAAGACAATTATAGATTTCTATTATTATGCCATCCATTCCTGGAGCTTTGTTTGTTATTATCATTATTTTTTATTTTATTTATAATTTATTTATATGACATTTGAAATTTAAGTTTTTTTTTAATTCTGTTGGAATTTTCTTAATATTAAGATAATCTAGATTTAAATTAGAAGAGTTAACATATGAGTTGTTAACTTTATTATGGAGAGTATAGTGATAAATAAAGGCATGCTAATTTTTGAATGCATCTTAATTCTCATTGATTAATTATGCATATGTTCAAGTGACAAAGAGTAAGAGTTCCTTTTTTAATCTTTCCATTGCCAAATTTAATTTATGAGTTATAATATCAAGATATTGCCTGTTTATTTGTTTATTTCTTTTATAATAGAATTATAATTTTTGGAAAGTTTGGCTTTAGCTAGTAGAAGCTGATATTGGATATTTTGTAGTTTCTTCTTATACCAAGTAATAGTTCTACCATAAATATAAACTTTTGAGTCCCAAATCATAACTATATTAACATCTAAAGTGTTTGTTTTAAGAAAAAACTAATTCCAATATTTACCATGGTTTGAAATCTTTGATTTTAGTTATATAAGCTGGAATTCTAGTTGAAATGGATACATTTTTACATTTGAAATTTAAAGATAAGGGCATCATAATCAGATATGGCACATGGAGTTATAATAAAATGTAAAATTCTAAGTGCTCAAATTGTGGGAAACCAAAACTCTATCTATTCTTGTTTGAGTGCCATATTTATGGTCCAGATGAGAAAAAAAAAAAAAAACAAAGATTTAGTATCGTTCATTTTAAATGAAAAATTTCCCTTTTGGAAGTTGAACTTCAGAGGGCAGCACAATTAAAGAAAGAAAAAAAATACTACAATAGTTGTAACACCATGTTAGCATTCCTTTCTACCATAAAAGTGCATTTAGAATACATGATAGCTGCACCATGAATTCTCAACTTGCTGTTAATTAACTGGGTTGAAGTTTAGCTTCAAGCCATATTAAAAAGAACCTGCCACCTTGTCCCAAATTCCCTGTCTGACTCTATTACAATCCTTGTTTAGCAGCCATTGTTTATTATTAGAAAGGTGCAATCATTTTTAGTGTATAACAATTTTATGAGAGCAAGGTATATCTTCTTAAAATTTCCATGGCAGACAGTGTGTTTAAGCAGCTATCTGCGTCATTTCACAAGCAAAGACCTGCAACTGTCTACAGGGACTCACTTTACAATATGTGTGAAGTGCCAAAAATGGTATAGAAGGGGACAGGGGACCACTCACACCCTATTATATAGAAGGAATCTCACATTCTCAAACATTAGGTGGATATCCCTCCTTCCTCTGTCACCATAACTGTAATACAATTTAATAAGTAACATTCTACCTCTAAACCAGCAAATGCTTCTATGGCAAGCATCAGCATTTTATTTTACATACAAGCACCACCACCCCCTTTTAATCGGGTCTATATTATAAAATTGAAAAGACTTTACCGCAAAAGCTCACATGAGCGAAAATGCCGGTAATCAAAGTTGCTAATGTGGGATGCTGTGCCCCCCACACCCCCGCTAAATATATATTCTAACTCTGAGATTGCACTACAGTGAGGAAACGGCAAATATCCCACTCCTCACTGTAACACGACCCCAGAATCATGGTTTCTATTCCCAGCATTTTCGCTCATGTGAGCATTCATGCTAAAGTATTTCTGTGCATCTAATATAGACCCTTTTTAGTCTAATATTCGATAACCTTTAGTATTTATGCGGTCACTCAAAGGATTCGGTCAGATCAAAAAGTCATATTGCAATTCTCCAACAGAGTTCACAGTTAACAGATCTCCCTCATATAGTAACCACAAAGCAATGTCCTTCACAAACAAACATGCATTTAAAAAAAATTATCAGACACACTCGTGATCACTAGCTCTGCAACTGTAAGCCGGGAAACCCCTTGATTTAAACAACAAATCCAGCAATCCCTTTCTGAGCACCTTAAATTTCCTTCATCCCAAAGAAACAGAATAAAGCATCAAGTCTGCGAACTTCATTTCAAACACTCTATGAATTCCCAATACCCATAGTACAGAAAACTATAACAGGGTAAATTTTCAAACATTCGCTGTACAGGTCCATCACACATAAACCCCAATATATAAATACATAGGAAATTAAAATATCTTCTGTCCCTGCTTCTTGTATATGCCAGGTTTAATTTTCTTAAATTAGCACCTATTTATGTTCCTAAGAGTGCTCCTTTGTAGGGGAAAGGAAGTGATTCTGATCCACTTGACACAGGAACAAATGCTAAAATGGGAGCACTAATGGCTTCCCACAAAATGCATTGGAAATCAGAAAAAAACCTTGCACAGTCTACAGCTAAGAGGGGAAAACCTAATACAAAGGCAACACGTGAGATATCTCAAGGTGAGTGCAGAGATTTTCTAACTAAAATCTCTTCAGGTTTAGCAGTCAAGACAAAACACGCATTCTTCCTCAGTTTTTATTACATCCTTCACTCCATCTCTTCCCCTCCTCTCCCCTCCCTCTACCTATAGGTCTAAAACATTGAAGTAACAAGTATACTAGTAAAAAGAAAAAAAAAAAAAAACATTTCAAATCCACTTATCGCTCACATGTATCTTTTAAATCTTAAAAACAGGGCAAGTCACTGCACATCTTCATAATCAGCTCACACAAATCAATCAATTCACCTCTAGGAGTATAGATAAAATAACCAACATGAGGAATGAGCTGATGAACAAAATGTACCCCATAAACTGTCTTGCAATCTAGCCATTTAATGGAAATGAACAAATAAATTAAGTAGAAGTCATCTAGATGTAAATGCTCTTGCAGCTTTATAAGAATTCACAGGTGTAGAAATTGTCTTTTGCTTTTTTTTTTTGTTTTTTTAAATCAGTCCAGGAGTTTTTTTTTTTTTCTGAAGCTCTTTTAAGGGAAGATGACTAGTTCATGTCTTCGGCAATAGACATGCTATTGTTGCTTTTATGTAAGATAAAGCATCCTGTAGGTTGTTGAAGATTTTTATTTCATTTGACAGGTAGATTTTGATTTTGGCAGGATAAATTATCTGTGCTTTAATATTATTTTGTTTCAGAGTCTTTACACAAGGCTGACTTTTCCTTCTCATGTCCACTACCTTGGTTGAGTAGTCATTGTCAAATCTAACTGAGTGCTGTTTGTACTTCAAAGGGGCTTTTCTCCAAGCAGTTTTAAGTATGAATTCTTTGTCGATGTAAGATAAGAATTTTATTACAATCAATCTTAGTGGAGAAGAAGAAAATGATGATAAAGGTTTGCCTATAGCTCTGAGAGCCCTTTCAATACCATAAGAAAGACCCTCTTGTAGATTCAAAAACTTAGGAATCCAAATATTTAGGAAAGAAATTATATCCTCACCCTCAGTTTTTTTCTGGAAGACCAAACATTCTGATGTTACATCTTCTTTCTTTATTTTCCAGGTCATCAATCTTGTTAAGCTACCATGTATTCTGTTTGAGAAGAAAGCTGTTTTGTGATTCTTCTTCTTGTAGTATTCCATCCATGTCATTTAATGCAATTTCCATGTCGGATATTTTAATTTGTTGCTTCTGAAACTGTTCTTTGAAAACATCTGTTTGTTTAAGACAGCTGTCTAAAACTCTCTTGGAAACTGTCCATTTTCAAAGATAATTCATGTAGAGTAGAAGTCATAGAAGTCATTAGTTGTAAGTCTTTCCTCAGGGATGTGTCAGTGTGCGAGTGCTTGGGACTGTTCATCTTTATTTGTTGAAATAATCTCCGGTTGATACTGACAGAAACATTTGTGAATATTTCCACCAAAGTTGAAAATAATGAAGAGAGGACTATTGCTGGTAAGTGATGACAAAAAATGTCCTAAAACATAATTATTTTCCTGTATTTAAATGTAGTTATGCAGAGCTCTAAAAGTTGATGTCTTCACTTGGCCATCTTGGTTCCACCCCCCCCCCCCCCCCCCAAGCACCATTATTCTGCTGGATGCAAGCAACTGAGCTTGTACAGGACTGATTTCATTTTGAAATAGATAATACATTTGACTTTGAATTGAAGCATTTTCTTCTCATGAGCATGCTTCAAATTATTTGAATTTTGTTGTCTGATTCTGTGCACAGTATTCACATTCTCACAGCCTTTCCTAAAGCACTGGTAAGTACAGGCTGATAGCGATCACTTCTAGATCACAGTTTTATCATTTTGCTTTACTTTCTTTGAGGTAACATCAGCATAGTACTTAAGATATATGCAGTTGTCATGTTTATTCGTTATTGTCAAATTAAACCTCTGAAAAGGAAGCAATAATCTCTAGAGACATAATGGAGTTTTATGCAGTGGTATTAGAAAGGGGTCTATATTAGAACATCGAAGTTTCAAAACTTTGAATGTTCTAATATCAAACCCTATTCAGCGAAAGCTGAAAACATCGAACATACAGAACAGTGAATTTTTTCTTAGGGAAAAAATTTGCTGTTCCAAAACACATACACACCAAACAAACAGCAATCCACACACATACACCTAAAATCTTACACCTAACCCTACACTGAACTATACACACACTACTAACTATCCAATTACCTTAACCCAAACTCTAACCCTAAGGTCCGTCACTACTTTACACTCACCTCACCCGCTCCCTAACACTAGCTCACCTAACCCGCCCTAACCCTCACGTCCACACAATCGCACACATACCTAACCCGTGCCCTAACACTAACTCACCTAACCCGCCCTAACCCTCACGTCCACACAATCACACACTTACCTGAACCCAACTCGTAACTTTCCACCACAGCACTGAAAATACCGACACAACAGAAACGGACAACCAAATTCTTTCCCTAGGAAAAAATTCGGTTTTCTGTTGCTTCGATATTTTCAGATTTCACTGAATAGGGTTCAATATTAGAACATTTAAAGTTTTGAAACTTCGATGTTCTAATATAGACCCTTAGAAAGTACCATTTTCATCACACATTGACCATCTTCAGCATAGACATGTCTATGACAAACATATTCATAGAAATGTTCACATCTGTGCATAATACACAAAAGCCCTTTATTGATTTCACCATATTTAAGATGGGATTCAGTCAATGGTTCGGAACAGTGGACAACTTTTTGACCTTGAAGTAATAGCCTGGAACATGTTTTGTATTATACTTTATTCTGTATTCATCCTAAGCACGTATGTTATTAATGCTGCTAATATCACCTCCTAGACCGTTAGCAATCTGTGAATTCATGAAGAAGAAAAAAAACACAGGTAAAAATTAAGAAATAACAAGTGAGTTTTTTAGGAATCTGTATCTCCATAATAAGAGTATGGAATGTAATAGTACACAGTTTTGTACTATTTAGATGAAATTTGATTTGTAAAATGTCCTGGTTAGCACCAAGTACTGAACATCTAAACTGCAGACATCATACTCTAAAGCAAACTTCACACTACTCAAGACTGGTGTGGTATCCTTCAAGGCCCCTGAGCCAGAGGAAACCACAACCCAAGCTGCGGAAGCCCTTACAAATGCCTTCTATGAACACCTCCAGGACTGCATGGATCAGGCAATCCCAAATAAAACCAAGACTCTTTCCACAAAGGGCAAACGTCCAGTCTGGTGGACCCCAGCCATTAACAAACTTTACAATAAGAGGAGAAAGCTATTACATGATAGAACAAAATCCATAAAAGGGAAGTCACCCCTGATCATTATTAGTAAAAAAATACGAGCACTCATAAAATCAACTAAGGCCAATTTTGAGAGAAAAATTGCCATGGATTCAAAGGACAATCATAAGGCCTTTTTCAGCTATGTTAGGAACCTGGGTGGAAACTCCCAGATATGCTCAGAATTAGTCCAAAATGATACAAAAATCACTGAACCCACAGACATTGCCAACATACTGGCAGACAGGTTCAGTACAAACTTCACCCCTCTCCCCTAAAGGAGAGATAACTATCCCAGCCGAGTGTAGCCTCCCGGACATCTCAAATGCGCAGGTGAAAGCTGCTCTCTCTAAAGCTAAAAACACAGCATCAATGGGACCGGATGGTGTCCCCGGCTGTGTGCTACATGAGCTAAATGAGGAATTAAACCCGCACATAAGGCAGCTGTTTAATCTCAGCCTTACCACAGGATACGTGCCCAAGGAGTGGCGACGGCAACTGTGGTCCCACTCCACAAAGGCGGTGCCTCACGGACCCTGGTAATTACTGCCCCATAAGCTTAACAAGTCTAGTCTGCAAAGCTATGGAGAGGATCATAATGGAGCTCATAAACAAAGATATAGGGACTTGCAGACATTGGACCCGACCCAGTTTGGCTTTGTCAAGGGAAGATCATGCCTTTTGAACTTGGTTGACTTCTTGAAACAGTCACCAAGGCCATTGATGAGGAAAGGCAGTCCATACAGCCTACCTTGACCTTGCAAAGGCTTTCGACACAATACCCCACTCGGGTATTGTAGAAAAACTTACCAGCTTAAATGTAAACCCATATGTCACAAGATGGGTTGCAAACTGGCTTAAGGACAGAACCCACAGGGTTAGAGTTGCTGGCGCTGTGTCAGACTCCAAGCCGGTCACAAGTGGTGTCCCACAGGGCTCGGTCCTTGGCCCCCTATTGTTTGGCATCTACTTCTCAGAAGTACAGGCCTACATGGGAGGACTTTGGCTGACAAAGTTTGCAGACGACTGCAAACTGGGCGCCATAGTGGAAAATGCATCGGACACGGATATCCTTCAGAAGGGACTCATGGAAACAGATAGCTGGTGCCAGAGCCATGGCCTGAAGTTAAATGCCAAAAATGTATAGTCATACCCTTCGGGAAAAACAAGGTAACCACAAGCTACCATATAGGTGGCAATCCATTAAGCACAGAAGAGGTTATCAGGGACCTGGGGACCCAGGTTGACAGTGGCCTTTCTTTTGACACTCACATTGCTAAAGTGGTTAGAAAGACCTTCTACATTGCCCACCTGATCATGAAGGGATTCACATCCAGATCTAGTGAGGTCATTGTTCCCTGTACTCTTCACTTATCAGACCAATGATCGAGTACAATGCCCCATTCGGGATGTATCTCACCCGACATCTGCAGCAATTGGAGAGACCCCAAAAGTTCCTCACCAAAAGGATAAAGGGACTCCAAAATCTGTCATATGCTGCCAGATTGAAGAAACTCCAGCTCTATTCAGTCGCATACCGTCTGCTCAGAGGTGACATGTGCCTGACATACAAGGCCATGTCCAACCCGGAATTAATGGACATGCTCCACCTCAAAAAATCCAAATCCACCAAAACCACTAGAGCAAGCGACTTAAACCTTAGCACGGATATAAATAGGACGTGCTGGAGGGATAGATTTATCACTCAGAGACTCCCTATGCTGTGGAATAAAATCCCGGTCCATGTGAGGCAGAGCACCTCGCTGACTCTGTTCAAGAGAAATCTAGACCTGTGGATGGGAGATCGTGGGTTTACCCCAGGAATCATCTCTGTGTCACTGCTGGACAGAGGCACAACAAACTAATGGGCACAGTATTTTTTCATATAAGGGGTGGCGTAAGCCACAATAATTTGGGCTAGGCTTATAAATGCCTTAGGGCAGATAGCCTAGTATAAACCTATGAACCTATGAACCTATGAACTTCTTCAACAGTTTTTAGTGGATGATGTTCCATTGGGATTGCTCTGTTTAAATCTTGTGGATCTACCAGTTTGTCAGGTGATACTATGGCCATCGTAATATTCACCGCTGGAGTAGGCTCAGACTCTTTGCTATTATATCTAACTTCTTCATTCACTTTAATTCCTTCTCCAGTCTTTGCATCAATTTGTGATGAACACTTTTTGGTGCATATATTATTAATGAGATTTCTGGTTCTGTCTTTATGAAAATTGACATCTGGTATTTGATGTCTGTCTGGTTTAGACTTTACAGAAGCATTGTATGTAGAATTCTTTCATTGATTCACTATTAGATTTCACAGACCAGCCTTAGAACTGTAATACACGATACTGTGAGTTGTTTGTTTCAGTAGCATGCAAATCTCTGTAACTGTGAATCATTTCTTGAACAAATGAATAAGTTGCTTACTTTGTAAACATGCAAATCATTGTTCTGTGAATGTAAGAATTGTTTCACAGGTTCATGCATTATTAGGCTATTAATTAGGCAGTTGATGGGTTAATTAATTAGAAGTCTAGTTACTGTAGTTCCACAACTTGCTACACCTTTCCATAGGGGACTGTGGAGGCAGATGTGGAGTATATTTACAGTTACCCATCCATTCAATCCTCTACATTGGATTTAAAGGGGGTTAAGGAGCTACTTTGTTTAATGCAAAGAGAAAGTCTGTTAGAGAGGAAAATCATTATTTGTAATAGACATGTATCACAACAGCATATTCTGTTTATGCTGTGGTGGAGGTTTAGGTCAATTGTATTGGGGTATGAGGTGTTGCAGGGTTTGTGAGCATGTAAGAGGTCATACAGAGCTCACTTGAGGCAGAGGTCAGTCATAGGAATCTGTACAAAATGGAAAAATGAGAGCTTTAAGGAATTCTGCATAGCTCATGAAACACAATGAATTTTCAAGTTGGATCATACTTTTGGACAGGTATGTGCTAAAGGACTAATTATATTCTATTGTGGGCCTAATAAGGGAAAAGTACAGAGTGCTGATAACATTCTTGGACCTAAAAGATATAGTTTTGGTAACCAGCTGGGCTAGACATATTTTATAATGACAGTAGATGTACGGTGGTTGAGGGAGTGTTGTTTTTCTACAAAAGTGCTCAGGTCACAAAACAGTGTGACTTTTGAAGGGGGGGGCATTACTGCATAGGTCTTCATAGTTTTCAAAGCACACGCTACTGTAATTTTTAATATTTAGTTTTATACCATGATACTTCATCCTAAGTTTGTGCATGTTGGGCCACCTTGTAGGATATGGCAGTCCTCCAGAGAAATTATGGTAGCTGAAAGATTTCAATCATCTGCAAGCATAGCCATCTAAATCACCCTGATATCAGCTCTGACATTAGATAAGATTTGAGATCCCATTAGTAATAACCCCTTTAGAGGACAGTGTGCCACCAGTTATAATTGACTGTATTCTGTCTGTGAACCAGTTTGCTATCCAAGAGTGTATATTTAGTTTAATTACTTTGTTAGAAATGTCAGAGAGTAGAATATTATCAGAGGCTTTGGCCTGCTTAAGGTCAGCTGTGTGTACTTATTCACGTTCATTCAGTGCTTCAGTGATATTTTTAACAAAGTCTATTAGGTTTAGAGTGAGGGAGTATAAGCTACCAATATCTTTGTTTTTGAGTTCCAAAACTATGCATTCCATTATGTTATGGACAAAGCTGATAAAGTTCATTGATATATTTTTGCCAGAATTTGTGATAGGAGCATACCTCTCAGCTTCTTAAAGCAAGAAATCTGGACAATGCCATAAATAATGGAGTGACAAAGGCTCAAAAACAGGGAGACTTTTTCAATATTGTGCTTACAAAATTAGAAAGTTGCTAGAATAACAGATTTTGCATTAGCATTAATTTTCTGAGGGGTATGAAGTCTAAAACTCAAATGTATATCATTGTTTTTCAGACTTCAGCCTTCACTGTTTTGTCAATGATTTGCCAGAAAACCACAATTTTATGAGAAACAGACCAAAAATAGGATGCAAAAATCTGGACATTCTGGAAATATCTGTACAGTTGATATGTATGGATAGGAGTCACTCTTCTTGTGGGGGACAACCACAGCTATCCCACAAGCTCTTAATAACAAAGCCAACTCTGGGGATAAGTTTGAATAGATTCAGGAGTGGGCCAGTTAGACAGTGCTTCAAACTGACATGGAAGCACCCTGGCACATTATCAGGTCTCCTAGAGATAATAATTTTGGCCTCACAGAGTGCCTTTAGGAGTTGTATGGAGGTGCATATTTTGGGGAGGCAGAAATTACATTAAGCAGGAGGGAAACTGGGGAGATGAAACACAGATTCAAAGTAAATGTATGTGTCAGTATGTTGGCTAGGTACTCAGCAGCCTAGTAAGTGTAATTGTTATTTAGCAGCATGATGAAATGCCTCATTTTGCTACTAAGGATTCTAATGCTTAGCCTTAGTAGATTTAGTTTTGTTCCAAAGTCCTTTGTTTGATCTTTTGATTTCATTTTTGGAGAATGGGGTTTTCAGTTTTTTTTTCTAAGGGTAAGGATTTTTCTTCAGTCCTTTAAGGTTGTTTTTGTAGCAGTATAAGAACTGAAGAGGAATATAGGAACAGAGGATAAAGGCTATGAGCTGGTGAGGAGCTGCTCCGTGTGATACAAGGTTTGATTCTCTCAAACTTCATTTTCCTATTATGTGACGTTAATTACTTTGAGCAAGTCACTTAGCCATACAGTGCTCTGGACGAGTTGGGAATTTGGACTATGCTACTTCATGACCCTTTAGACTGTATGCCTAGCAACTATTTATGAACCTTATGAATCTTATCAACATATCCAATGGTAACAGAGACAATCTTATTGGATGGCCTGAATCAGTGGGAGGCACTTAATCTTTGATACAGGATGTGTTATCACTGCAGTGGAACCATGTTTCAGTGATGATACCAATGTAAATATTTTATAGGGTCAAGAGGGATTCTCAGGAGGAGAGTTTCTTACTGAGGCTTCTAGTGTTGAGCAGTGCTGTGTTTATACTAATCTGCATTGATTTGGCTAGATTAACAGATTAAACTAACACTAACAAAAAAAAAAGGCATTATGAGGTGGAAAAAAGTTTTGACCAGCATGGAAATGCCCAGAAAAGAGTTGTGCAAGCCACCCTTAGCAAAACGGGTAGTACTGTCACCTAAGTCCTTACAGGTTTATACACATTAGATTATTTTAGGATGACAATAATAACCAAGCCCATTGTTAAAGTCAGTTGCATTTTTTTATATTGTGACATCATTCATTCACTAATGAAATAAATTGTTCTGTCAACCTTTTATGTTTTAACTTCTCTATTGCTTTAAAGAGAGCATGAACCTTGTTTGTTCATTGGCTGATACTGTGTAGTTCAGCCATATAGGTCTGTGCAAATGACAGCTAAACACTGCACTATTGAAAGAAATTGTTCTGCCATACCTGTAGTTTTAGCTTTGCTATTGCTTTAACGGAGTGGGATGGGTGTGAAGCTTGTGTGTTCATTGACAGACACTGTGTAGTTCAGCTACATATCTGTGCAAGAGTCCATGAGCAAAAAGCATTTGCATGTTTTGCTTGAGATTCAAAGATGCTAAGACATGTTTAATGCTGAAGTGTGACGTGTAACAGGTGCTATAGGTACAAGAAGAAGTAAAAGCTTACAGAGTGAGTGGAGGAAGTACCATTAAGATTGTAAGTTATTTTGATATTATTTCATACTATGTATATATATATATATATATATATATATATATATATGTGTGTGTGTGTGTGTATGTGTGTGTGTGTATATATATATATATATATGTGTGTGTGTGTGTGTGTGTGTGTGTGTGTGTGTGTGTGTGTGTGTGTGTGTGTTAGCAGATTCCTGATTTTAGTCTCTTTTGGAGGAAAAGACTGTCTTGCAGTGTTTTTTGTATAGTATTAAAAAGCAAAACTTTATTGCTAGCAATAGTAACATGCATAAAATGTAGCAATTAAAAAGATTTGGAGACAGAAATTAAAGGACTTTAAAAGGAGATTAACATAGCTGGCAGGAATTGTGAGTATAATATAGGAATGAACCATTATGATCTTATGGGTAATTTAGAAAGAGTTTATAAGGATGGAGATATGCATGGGGAACTCATGTGACTGTTTAGTAACATTGAATTGTGTTAAACTCTCTCAGAACTTGGGTGTACAAACAGATTGTTCACTGCTGTTATTGGTAAGGAAGGCAATAAAAAGGTGACAGCTAACTGTGTTAAATCCTTGGAGAATATAAGTGTACAAAGAGACTGCTTTGTTCCTTTTTACAGAGATGACAGCACAGAACCACGTCAATCAGTTGAATGGTCTGGTGAGTCAATGTATAGACAATGGAAAAGAACAAGGAGTGTGATTGTACAGAAAATCATCTGGAGAATACAACAAGGAATAAGAGGACTAAGAGAAGGGCAGTAGGAGGACATTTCAGGATAAGATTTAAGCAAAATATGAGGTTATAAAAACAGACATCAGGGGTCTTAGTAATAGGTGATTCCATGATAAGAAAATGTATTAGAAATTGTGTAATATAGACAGGGAAAAGGTCACAGTTACCAGTCTTGATGGGAGTAAGTTGCAGGACATCTACTTAGGCCCACAGACATTGTAAAAAAGTAAGAACATTTATGAATTTGTTATCATACATGCAGGTGTTAATGATTTGAGAAAGACCTCCTTGAAACATATGTGTGGACTGGAGCAAGACATTTTTGAGACCTGTGTGCTAAATGATGTTGCTTTACATTTTTCAGAAATATTACCTTGTTTTTTTCTATCTGAATATCAGTACACTAAGGCAATGTTATTAAATAACTGGCTTAGAAACTTCTATATTTCAAAGGACATAGATTTAATTAGAATGTTGGATGATTGTAAGACAAGTGAGAACATGTTTGATAAAGATGCTTTTCATTTGAGTATAAATAGCTTCACTGCACCTTCCCCCTCGGACAGAACCAGTAACTATGGTGAGCTCTGCACAAATGCCCTATACAAGTACCTGTATAACTGCATTGACTCGGCAGTACCTTTTAGGACTAAAACAAGCTATTCAACAGAGATATAGTTAATCTCCAAACACTAGATCCTACCCAGTTTGGATCTGTCAAAGGGCGATCATGCCTGTTAAACCTGGTGGACTTCTTTGAGACAGTCACCAGGGCCCTGGATGAGGGGAAATATGTGCATACAGCCTACCTAGATGTAACCAAGGCATTTGACACTATCCCTCACTCAGGCATCATTGACAAACTCTCCCAGCTAAATATCAACAAAGTTTGCTAATGACTGTAAACTGGGTGCGATCATAGAATCTCCAAACAATGTCAATGTCCTTCAAGATCTTATGCAAACAAATACCTGGTGCCAAAGTCATGGCTTCAAACTTAATGCAAAAAAATGCAGTATCATCCCTGTTGGTAAGAGTGATGTTCCTGCAAATCGCCACATCAATTGCAATACCTTAATTACACACTCAGTTTTGAGAGATCTAGGCCCTCAGGTTGACAGCAACCTTACCTTTGATCACCATGTTTCCACAGTAGTAAGAAGGGTATTCTCTAGGAATCATCTCATGGCATTGCCTCGAGAAAAGGAGAAGTTATCACCTCCCCATATTCTTCACAAATTAGGTCAATAATTGAGTACAATGCCCCTTTTGGTATGTACCTTTCAAAACACCTGCAGCAACTGGAGAGATCACAAAGGTTCCTTAAAAGTAAAATTCAAGGTCTTCAGCAGCTATCCTATGTGGATTGGCTGAGAACATTGTCACGTTATTCTGTTTCATATAGACTGCTGACAGGCGATTTTTGCCTTGCATATAGGTGATCATGCTTTATTGGAAATGTTGAACATCCGCAAGTCAAGTTAGTTTGCGCTAAGGACAGGTTAGTTGCTCTAAGGAGCTAAACCTGGTATGTGACATTAATTGAACCTGCTGGTGGGACAGATTTATCTCCCAGAGGTTAACACACCTTTGGAATAGACTCCCACATAGCATCAAAGAGAGCACCTCATTGGCTTTCTTCAAATGCAATCTGGATGATTGGATGGGTAACCATAAATTCATCTTGGGTATTCCACCTTTGTCCTACAGGGGCAATAGTTGGTGATCATGTTAACAAGGGTAAATTTGGCTAGGCTTTAAGGGCCCTTAAGCCATTAGCATAGTAACGTCATATGATCTTATTATCTTATGGGATGCATGGCTAGGCTTAA
Source organism: Protopterus annectens (assembly GCF_019279795.1). Classification (NCBI taxonomy): domain Eukaryota; kingdom Metazoa; phylum Chordata; order Ceratodontiformes; family Protopteridae; genus Protopterus; species Protopterus annectens. Next base: position 746,985,376 of record NC_056735.1, on the reverse strand, counting down.
AATGGCCCTTGTGGTCATTAGTCTAGTAAACACCTTTGAATCTATGAGTTACTCAGTGGGTAACTGATGAGCAAGAAGCATGGTAATGCTGTGAGGCAAATTTTTGGATTCACCACAGGAAATGCAGTCAAACATATTAAGGTAACATCAAAGAATGAATTAAAAATCTCAAAGCAAATGCTAAGAGATTAAACTGGAAAATGAACAAACTACAAATACTTTGTATAGAAGATAAGTAAGATGTTATTGTGACTAGTCAACCTGGAGATGTGAAAGAGTTTCACTACCCAGTTATTTACCATATGACTGCTTGAGGGATAGTGGGGGTGGGTGGAGTTGTGATTTTTATTTGCAGCTTGTGCAGTAACAGTAAAAGTGATTGCAGTCAATCACAGACTAGAATTTTATTCTTAGAATTAAATGAGAATGGGACGGTTAACCCAGTTAATTTGCTTGCTTGCTATAAATGTCTGTCTGTGTCAGTTACTGAGAAATATTCATATATGAGTGAACTAAATGAATTGACAAACTATAAAAATCTAATCATGCTTGGAGACTTTAACTACCCTAACATTAAACAGAAAGGGGGAATTGCTGGTTCACCTATGTAGGATGAATTTCTGGAGGTTTGTATGGTTAATAATCTAACCCAACTAATAGACATTCTGACTAGGTTAAATAACGCCTTAGATTTTTTTTTACTTACTGACATTCCAGGTAAGGTGTTTAATGTTAAACAGATGTGTCTACTTGAGAATTCAGACCATAATGATTTTGAATTTCTGTTTAAGATAAACATACATCTAGAATCTCATCTGAGGTTTATATATGGTAAGTCTTTAATTTTTGATTTAGAAATACTATGTCAAATTAATTCTATAGACATAGCAATTTCAGTTGTGGATGGGATCCCCACTAGTTGGAACAACTCTGAGAGTATTACTAGAGGACATATCGATATGTACAGAAATCATTATTTCTAATGTTCATGAGAGGTGCATACCTCCATGGTGGAACATAATCCATTATAGGATGCTGAGGTAAAAGAAGAAAAAGTATAGTCTTTGGAAAAAAAATGTAAGAGCTTTACTGCTAAAAGAGCTTATAACTTGGTCAGTGTGGTGGCACAGTGGTGGTGCTAGCACAGTGGCCCAGCAGTTAGTGTATTCACCTCACAACAAAAAGTTTCCCAGTTTGATTCTCAGCTGGGTTACATTCTGTGCAGAGTCTGCATGTCCTCCCTGTGTTTGTGTGGGTTTCCTCCAGGTGTTCCATTTTCCTCTCACATTCCAAAGACATACAGTAGGTGGTTTGGATACTTTATATTCTCCACAGGTGTGAGTGCATGTTCAAGTGTGTGCATGGAAGAACGATCTATGGCACGGCTAGCCACCTGGTAGTGTAAACCTTGGATCGAGATTATTGCCACTGTTGAAGTGACACTCTGACCTCATGTGCAAAAATGGGAGAAAGGGGTTGTGGATGGATGGATGGATGGATGGATGGATGGATGGATGGATGGATGGATGAACTTGGTCAGTAGAAGATTGAAGGTTTCTTTAATAATGGTTAAAAGGAAATTGGAAAACTAGCTTTTGTCATCAAATTCAATGAAGAAATTTTACTCTTATGTTAACCAGCCTCAGAGTAAGGTCATAAGAATAGGTCTAATGCAACATGATGAGGAGAAAATCCATGCATGAATTAAACTGGCTAATATGTTTAACAAATACTTTTAGATAGGTGATTGCATAGGTGTAAAGGCTCAGCGGGACACAAAAACACCAATTTGTGACGACTGTAGTCATCCTACCTTTAGTTTAGAAACTGTTAAGTCTTTCTTGAGGTGTATAAGGCAAGATTGCCGTACAGGCTCTGATATTCTTTCAGGCTCATTTATGGTTGTTGGTAGGGTTGCCATCATTTCAAATGCTCAAAATGGGGCATTTTTTGTAGAAACATGAAATTCGGCAGGCCAAAACATACTCACAGTCAGTGTAAAGGACAGAACTTCACGTTTTTTTGCAAAAATAAAAGATTATTCTTGTAGTATTTGAGTTGCTTGTGCTATTTCCTTTGACATTTAGAGGTTTCAGATACAAAACAACTGTTTTATTCAACTATTAAAGAAAACTTAGAAAATGTTTTTGTTCCAAAATCTCAGGACATTTGCCATTGCGTTACTTGGTTTCCATATTTATTTACAAAGTTTGTACAATGTTGTTATGCCTTATATTTGTCTGTTTAATGTTTTGTTTATCTACCAATTGTTTAAACTTATCATATACTGGTATCTTACTTCTTGTACTTCTTTATTTCTACACTATTACTGCTGTTTGTTTTGTGGAGCATTCTCCCCGGGCCTCCAATGTGTCCAGTCTGACTTTCCCAGTAAACAAATGTTAAATAAAATAAATAAATATATATTTTTTTGATTATTGCAGGATACAACTGCCCAAAGAGGGAGTGCCCCTCACAAAGAGGAACAGGTGGTAATCCTAGTTGTTTGTAGTACACACATTTATGCAATTATTACATCATTGTTCAATAATATGATATTACAGGTTATGTGCTATTTACTTTAAAACTTGTGGATATTACACCCATTCACAAGGAAGGACCTGTTGATACTATTACCAAGTATATACCTATTACTCTCACCACAATCATTGGTAAACAATTTGAGAGGTATCATCTAACCGTTATTTTTTGTTGTAAAATATATATTTTATTACATATGGACAGACATGAATAAATACATTGAAATCCAACCACTGAATAAAACAAATACAACTATATACAACGTCCATAACAAATGCTAATAAAAGCTAATAACATTATTACTTTTCTAACAAATCTTTATGTTTTTATCAAGCTAACTTCTTATGAGTCATGTTCATAGTTTTATTACATATAGTTTGTAGTTATTTATTACACACATTTTAGCTAGCTTAATTAATTCAGAAAATGAGATGATAGTTTTAGTTTTCCAATTCATTGTAATAACCTTTCTGGCAAAAGCTAGTATAAACCACAGGAGAAGCACTTGATTTCTTGGACAAGGATCTGGTATAGGGACTTTAAATAAAATAAAGTAATTGTTAATGTTAAGTATGTCAGACCATAAGGCTTTAACAAAGTTTCCAAAATCCTTCCAAAATGACGCAACCATTTGACATTCCAGAATCACATGCTTCCAGTATGCTTCCAGATTACTATTACATCTCCAACATTTTTAATTTTCTTTTCCATAAAACAAAAGTACTTTATTCAGAGTTAGATAACTCCTATATGCAAACTTCCAAGTGAAAATTTTCTAGTAGATAGATGATGTGGAGTTGCTAACAGTTTTCAAATATAACCTTTTATGTATTTCTGAGAATGTTTCTTTATTTATCTTTGTAGAGTATTCCCAATGAGACACATCAAAGTCTAAATTCAGACCTTAAAATTGTATAAATTATTGATAAGTATGATTTATTTTTATTTATATTACTATTAATATCAACTCCCTAAATACCTGTATATTTAACCAGTTCATTTTATTAATGTTATATCTAGCTAAAAGTTTTTTCTGCAGCATTTACTTTGTTTCCATCTAAAAACTGAAACCAGAATTTTAGATTATTTACCCCAAGATTAGTTATTATGTTTATATTAAAAGATTCTAAACAACCAATAGTATGTGCTATAGGAATCATCAAGACCATTAGTTGTTTAACCAAATGATCCCTAGCCATTAATGTTTTAAAAATGTTTAGCAAATTATTATTACCAAATATATATATATGTGTTGGTGTTTTTATTATTTATACAATAGTCTTTTCAAGCCCAATATATTACATCAACATCTGCTGAAGTACTGAGGCCCATTTCAGGCAAAATACTTGAGGTTAAAATTACTTCATGAACACATATCCAATTTGAGCTATATGATGAGTTTAGCCAATGTTTAAAATAGCTGACTTAATGTAGAGTTCTAAATTCTGGTATCCAATACTATTCTCCTCCCAGCTTTTTATATGCCAATAATACGATATTTTCAATTTTTAGGGATACCACAAGAACTTTATTAATATAACATTTAATCTTTTAATAATTTTTAGAGGGTAATAATAGCAAAGATTAAGCAAGATATAAGATGTTTGGCAAAATTATCATTTTTATTAATGTAAGTCTGTCTTCCATTGAAAAATATATTCTATTCCAGTTTTCAACTAACTTTGCAATACCATTAACTAAGTTATAATTTAATATTACTGTTGCCTTCCATTTAATTATTTGAAATTTTTAATTTTGTTAATTAATAATGCTTCTGTTTTCTTGTGATTATATTTTAGACCAGAATTTTTTCAAAATATTTTAATGAATTAGTAATGCTTTCTATTGAAGATTCAATATTGCTAGTAGCTAGCAAAATGGCTTCAGCAAATAATTTAACCTTGGAATTATAATTATCATTAACAGAAAAGCCTTTCATTTTATTATTATTTCTGATATATGCTGCAAAAGGTTCAATTGGTAAGGGCAAATAATAATGGGGATAATGGGCAACCTTGTTTTGTTCCTTTTAAAAATTTAAAAGAACTAGAGATAAAAGATCAAATTTTGACAAAAGAAATGGTAATATTATATAACTTCATTATTATCTCTATAAATCTTAAAAAATTATATTCTTCAAGAATGTTTTGAAGATAAGTAAAATTTATTGAGTCAAATGTTTTATCTAAGTCTAAACTAAGTATTGACCATTCATTTTTACTTTTATTAGCAATATCTATTAAAGTTAGAAGTCTAAAGACATTATCTTATACCAGTCTTCCTGAAATAAAGCTTGTTTGATCTTCACTCATTAAATTGGTATTATATTATTTAATCTTTTAGCTAAAATAGCCATTCCAATGTTATAATCCACATTTAATAGGGGAATAGGATGATAGGAAGCACATAGTTAAGGATCTTTATCTTGTTTCAAGATAGAAGATATGAAAGAGACTTTCCAAAAAGGTGGGGTAAGTAATGAGCTTCTTACTTCCCTAAATACATTTATTAATAAGTTTAAAATATTATCTGGAAATATTTTATATATTTCTGAAATTAGACCATCTAGTCCAGGAGCTTTGTTATTTTTCAAACTTTTTATTTGTCCTTTAAGCTCTCTAAGAGTCACTGGTTTATCTAACCTATCATGCTGTTCTTTTGTTACTTTTCATATTATATTCTCTTTTTAAAAAAAAATCTCTAAGTTAGTACTATTATCTAGTGCTATGTTTTATTGTTGATTTCTTCATAGTGTTTCCTAAAAGCTTCTAAAATGTCCTTTAAGTCTGTTGCTTTTTTTAGATTTCTTACCTATTTGATATGTAATTTCTTTAATACGATTTATGTTAGTTAAGGTTTTTAATCTGAATGCTAATCTATGGAGTTTTTTTAGGATTTAAAGTATATGTTTGTTATATAAGCTTTTCCATGTTTATTGACATTTTATAATTTAATATTTCTATGTACTTTTGATTCAGTGTCTTTAATTCTACATTTTTATATTTATAAAAGGGATTCAATTTTAATTTATAAATTCTTGTTTGAAGTATATTTAACTCATTATCCTATTCCTTCCTTTTTAATAAATAACATTTCTTTATTCTGCCATAAATATGCACCTTTAATGTGTCCCACAAGATAATGTCAGAAACTTCACCATTATTACTAATATCCATAAATAGCTTCAAGTTCATTAAAAAAATCTCCAAATCCTTTGATTTTAACTATACGTGCCAGTATTCTTTGCCAAAATGCTAACTAATTAGGCTTTAGATTAAGTTTAAAGATAATGGCATTATGGTCAGACAAAGGACAAAATGTTATTAATACTTCATAGAAAGTCCACAAAAATATCATAGGGTAACCAAAGAACGAATTTGTTGTTCAAACACAGTCAAAACATAAAATAAAATCCAGTATACTTTTATTATAAGTAGGTAAGCGCATTCATGATACACATATCACTTCATCAGACCTTTAGAGGAAACATGCTGCCATCTCCATTTAAATATACTTGAACCAATTAAAACATAGCAATTAATCAGTTAAGTAATCATCCTAAATAATTATACACCTAAAGAAGCAGCAGTGAAAGCGCTTGTGTTTTGTTCGAATAAAGCAGTGCTGTGTTTTATCAGAACTGAATGTTCCTGTTTTTCCTTGTGGAGCTGTCTTTGAAGACTGTTTTTGTGGATTATTCTTTGAACTACATTGGAAATTGCTGTTGTCTGCCTCCTGGAAGGACTTTTGTTCTCTGGTGCTGTATTGTTTCTTTCAGTTTTACTTCTGGAGGTTATAGGAGCTCATTGGGAGTATATATTCTTCTTATTTAGCTAAATGGATGTATGTCCATTTTCAGTAGAGGCCCGGGGAGATAAGCTCCGAGGAAACAAACAAAATCACACATAAAAAAAATGAATGTATACAATGAACATTGCAGGTGCAGTACAGAGAATAATCAAGGAGGTCATTCATTCATAACATAGTGCAAAATATACAGATACAATTAGTACAATACAAAATGTAATTGCAAGTATTTCTAAATGTTTTCAAATATGGTCTTGAATGTAGTTTTAAATAAAGTATGTCTTTGCATATATAATTATATAATTAGGATGATTACTTAAGTGATTAATTGCTATGTTGTAATTGGTTCAAGTATATTTAAATGGAGATGGCAGCATGTTTTCTCTAAAGGTCTGATGAAGTGATATGTGTATCATTAAAGCGCTTACCTACTTACAATTAAAGTATACTGGATTTTATCTTTGTTTTGACTGTGTTTGAACAACAACTTCGTGCCTTGGTTATCCTACCTATATTTTTGTGGACTTTCTATGAGCTTTTTGTATATTGGTGGAGTACTTATTCTAGCTGCTTCCTTTCTTGTGTTTTGTTATTAATACTTCTTCCACTTTTGAAAGCAATTCACAGGAAGCAAAAACTTTATATTTGTTTGAGTGCAAATCTATATGAATAGCAGGCAAAATGCAATGTGTTGTCCAATATCTCTCTAAGATTCATAGTACTAGTAAAATTCATTAGTTGCTTAGCTGTTATCTTAGACTTTTTATCTTTGGATGTGCCTTTTTCTGGCAATATAAAATTGAAATCTCCAGCTAATAGGATATCACCCTTTGCAGGTAAAGCTATAATGTCAAGGTATCTTTTAGCTAATTTAGATCCAAGTCCAGGAATCAAATAAATGTTGACAAATGTACACATTTTTCTGTATAACTCAAACACAACTAGCCTCATCATGCCACATTTGTCAGTATAAAAATAAATTAATTTAGGCATAGTCAATCATTTTTCCATAAAATTATAATGCCTCTCTTCTTAGAATTATACTGTGAATCCACAAGTATAGAATACTCTTTGTCAGTCTATCCAGATCCTTTTTTAATAAGTGAGTTTCCTTTAAAAATACTACATCAGCGTTATAATAAACCACCTCTCTTTATGGGATTATTTAATCCATTTATATTTAATGAGATACATTTAAATATTGTCATTTTAAAAGTGTAGTAAATCTAGCAAAGTTAAACTATAGGTTTGAAGTATTCAACTATATTCATGTTTAATACATTTGGTTGTGGACAAAAAATCAAAACTATTCAAGAACAACAATATTATAGAGATATTTACAAACCCTATCATGGAAAGTGACATTCCTGGTTTGATGATATAATCATTCAAGCCATCCTCTGTTATCACTAAATAATTCCATACTCTATCATTTGCTTCTGCCTCTGCAAAGTTTTTATTGGTCAGTTTATTTTAATCATAAAGTTTGCCACTAATAACAGTAGACAATTAAAGATATGAAATTCATTTTTTTAGTAACTTAAAATTATTAAGTATCAGATAAACAAAACTAAAATATCAGTGTTATGCCAAGTAATAATTTATCTAAATATTAAAGATATTTTATTAATATTTAATACAACAGGATAAATTAAACCAATAATCAAACTCCTCTATACTACTTAAGAAATCCCAGAAAAGAAAAACACAATGTTTGTCCAAAAATTGAAATGAATCTGAATAAGACCAACATTTCTAACAACTAGCAAGTTAAAGTATATTTATTTCTCTTTGGCTTAATGATGTTGCAATATATTTAGCTTGATTTAGTTAGATTGGAATTATTATTTCTTAAAAATAAAGTAATTTCAATATATAACATTAAACTCTATATATGTTTAGGATCTATTATTATGGTTCATACTATAATGAATCTTTATGAAACTTCTAATTATTCACTACCCCCTCCCCCAAATATTCATATATATTATATATATTTATTTGAAGATTATAAAACATTACTTATTAGTTAGGAATTATTTCATTAGAACAATTCATATAATCATAGAAAGAATATATGTTTAACAAAAATATAGACAAACATAAAGATTATATTTTTTATAAACAATCCCATGTATAATCAATATTATTATTTATAGCATTTTGATCCTAGCTACTTTTTTCCCAGTTGGGAACATAAAATGAGTATTAGAATCCAACCATTTATTTGATATTATATTACATTAAGTAGTTCCTTTCCTATGTCAATAGTTCAAAATCACTTTCTCCTATTGTCACAACATTTGATAGTAATTAAAAGAACACAAGGTTTATGTCCTTTTGGCATTTTCTTAAAAACAGTTAATGCTATGGAGTAACAATTAATCAGTTGTTTATAAAATTAAGAGTGATGGCAATATTCATTCATTATAACTTTCTTATTATGTAATTAGAAATAGAATTTATAAATAAAATTTCCTTTCATCAAAGGAGCAACACTAGGTTAATTTATGTGTATTTAAACTACGTATCAATTAGCTGCTTCTATTGAAGCAACATAATGTATGTTGCCCTTTAAAGATATTCACTTATAATGCAATACAGTATTTAGCCATCACTATTATCTTTCATTTTAATGTACAGAATATAAGCACTTTAAACACATTTCAGTGCTTTTAATCTCCCCCCTTAAAAGTTCATAAATAAAGTACACATAGTTCTCAAACAAACAGGATCAAATATCCTGCCATTGCCTTTCTGTGAAACTATAAGTCCCATTTTCACTGCAATGTTCCACCTTAAAACAGTTTATTGAAGTTCAATGGTCATCTGTGTCTTTCTGGCACTTCCAAACAGTCACACAGCTTCAAATCTGCTCCTCTTGTTTTAAACAGATCATGACTCCATTTAAACAAGATATCAAGGGGAAAAATGTAAGTGGGAAACAGTGATGAAATGTTTTCTATAGCTGTAAGACTGTTTGCTCCTACAAATATGTGAGCAATATGTTCTAACAGTAACAGACTTAACAGACCATTTAAACATCTTTTTTGAAACAAGAACTCAGTTTTTAACATAAGAAATATGCTATCTGCATATTTCAACTAATTTGTCACAATGAAAAAATAACAAAAGAAGATGCAACTGTTCTTAAAATATTACTAAATACCATAGATATTGTTGTATTATTAAAACAAAGTCCGTTCTCAGTTTAGTCTTTATTTTTCATTCAAAGATGCTACAGATAAATAGCAACCATGTGAATATTATTATAATTTTAGCTAGTATTAAATAGAGACCATTTTTCCTATATTATTCCACCACTCCTCACAGAAGGATTTCAGTATAATGTTTTCAAGTCATGCAGACACATATTGTTATACTAAGTAAACCTTTGTTTGAAAGAATGCTGTTTCATAAATATAAGATAAAAAGAAAAGCTTTACCTTTTGGAACTTGGAGCACTTCCATAGTTCCTAAGTCAGTGCATTTATATTAAAGTATAGCATTTATATAAAATTAATACAAGTCCAGAAGAAGAGAAAGACGTCGCTATTGCTTTCCTTTGAATTTTTTGCTACTACTTCCTTTTGTTGTCCATCTATTTTCTATTGCATTTCTTTCAAGGCTTATCAAAGACCAGTCCATTTCTTCCTGTTTATCCAAAAGATTGTTTTTCTGAGAAAATTACAGGGCTTCATCCAGTGAGTTAACTGTCTCTTGACTATCAGATAAGAAAATCCTGATTTTTGCTGTGAATAAAATTTGAGCCATAATGTTTGATTTTTTTTTAGTCTTTTTATTAAGGTAATATAAGCATTTCTTTTGGACATTACTGTAGTTTTATAATTATTACCAAATCTAACATTTTTCCCATTAAAAGATATTAGACAGTCCAGGTAGTTTTCAAGACCATATCTTTATCCTGTGTAGAAAGAAAGTTGACTATTATAGATCTTGGTTCAGATGTATTATTTGTTGTAGTAATATTCTTAGAGAGAGATCTATGTGCTTTCTCGATTCTGAAAGAAAATGACTCTGGTAAGTCCAATAGTTTTGGTATCCAAGAATTCAGAAGCTGCAACACATTGTTTCCTTCTTCTTTCTTAGGGGCACCGTATATTCTTATGCTATTTCTTCTGGATCTGATCTCAAGATCATCAACCTTTTCTAGAAGAAAAGGGTTCTGTTTCAGTAGAAATTCAGTTTGAGTTTCATTTTCATTTAACCGTCCAGCTACATCATTCAGAGATTCCTCTATGGAAGTAATTTGATCTGTATGATTCTTATTATTTCATTTAATAGATCATTTTTTTTAATTTTTCTGTTTTATAGTGAGCATTTTACTTTTTAGTTTATCTGTTTTAACTGATATTTCCTTCATACTGGATATAAGAGACTGTAATTCCATCTTCATTAAGTTTCTCCTGAGAGGAAGCTTTGAGATGGCTCATACACTTGACTGCAAAAACTTCTGATAGGATAAAATCAATTTGAAGTCTTGAAAAGCTGAACTTCTTGCTGGATTATTTTCAGGCTTTGTTTATTGTTATCTAAAAGATGTTTTGAAGACAATTTCATAATTTAAGATAAAGAAAATCCTGTCAGGAAAACTTGAAAGAGACAGAGCAAAACTTTTCTGCTGCTAACTGCTTGGCATCTTAGCCATGTCCCTCTCTAACAATTATTTCTCATGCTCTGCAGGCATGCTTAATGGGTATCACTCAGCATGGTTTTATGAGGAACCATTCAACCTTCACTTATTTAGTCAACTTTTATGAACCAGTCATTGTTTATATGGACTTATATAAGGCTTTTGATTGCATTCCACATCATATTATTTTAGATGTAATAAATAAGCACTTAATCCCCATCTGGTATACAGGACTGCAAATTTGTTGGATGGCAGGTTACAAAGGGTGAAAACACAGGATTATACTTCAGATTGGGGTATTGTGTGAATAGAGGTGTCCTACAGGACTCAGATTTGGGCTTTTTATTTTTTAACATTTTGTTCATTAATTCCAAAATCTCATAAGGTATGGATGGCTAAATACACTGATGACATAAAAATGGAATGTGTTGCTGCTACTCTAAGAAGTATTGATCTTTTTAATCAGCACATAAACAAGATCACTTTGTGGTTAAAACAAAATGGGATGAAAGTGGACAGACGGAAAAGTGGTGTTTTATATTTTGATAAAATAAATGCATATACCACTAATAAATTTGGACAAACTGAATTATAGCATTTGATGGAGCATAAGAATCTGGGTGCAATTGTGAGTAATAACCTAAGTTTCAGAAAACATGTTCAGAAAGCAAAAATTAAAGGTGACAAAAGTTGCAGGATTAATTTTTAGGAATTTTGATATAAAGAACAAGGAATTTTTAATAAAACTGTATAGAATATACATTTAAGCAGTTATTCAATATGCTGAGTTGTTCTGCAAATTCAGTAAATTTGATTTGTTATTACTTGAGACATACAGTGAATGTTTACAAAGAGAATCCCAGGGATCAGAGGAAACCCATATACGTCTAGGTTATAAAATCTGGGACTTTTCTCTTTTAGTCAAAGGTACGTGCAAGGCAAATTATGCTTAGCATATAAAGCCCTTAAAAATGATGATTTACATTTGTTGATTAGTTTAGAGTTGACAGATTAGTAAAAATACTAGAGGAGTATGCTATACTTACAAAATAGGAAGATACAGTACTGCTTTGAGATCCAGATATTTATCACAGTCAGTGTTCCCTAAGTAGAATAAAATCCCTTTAAACAGCCATCAATTAGATTCACTGCAGTTGTTTAAAAAGCATTTGGATTTGTGGGTAGGAATTAGATAGAGTATTCTCTTTAGATATGTAGACTGTGTTATAATTGGCCTTTGGCCTTAATGAACTATTCTTGTTAAAGATGGGGTATTACTCAGATTGTTGCATACCAGCCATAGATACAGATTCACAAAGCTCCACCTTGTCTCTCATCATAAAATGCACAGATGCATGTCTGAAGTCATTCACACTCAACCATGTCAAATGTATGGTGAAGGGCATTGTGTCCTAATAACCTGGAAGGCAAGTAACCATCACCTTTTTTGTTTAGACTGGTGAGGGGTGAATCTGCTTGTTTCACTGTGAAGTAACTTATGAATAGGACATTTTATTGTACAGTATCTTACACAAGAAACTGTAACAGCTTACTTATGCCAGTTTGGTGACCTGTCTTTGCATTTGTGTTGATGATGCTCTATGTGCAGCAGGAAAAGTGTCTTTGTGTTTCTGAGACATTTGTGTATGAATTTTATTGCTTGCAGGCCTTTGAGAGTTAGGAAGAGATTTCTCAAACACCTCAGCATAGGAAAGCTTTTTTGGTGAGTGGCATGCTGCTGTAAAGGGCTCATGGGCATGTGCAAATTGGTGAGTTCTAACAATATGTTTCAATGAGATCTTTGTATCCAAATTAAAAAAAAAAATATATATATATATATATATATATATATATATATATATATATATATATATATATATATATATATATATATATATATATCTCACAAGCATAATCAGTGCATGGTGGAAGTAAATGGTTGTCAGTAAACTTGAGACTGTTTACACACTTCCTCAGGATACCAAATCCTAAGAGGCTGATAGATTTTTCTAAGTGCAAACTTTAGATTCATTGTTCCAGATGCTGGTGCAGAGTTAGTGAGGTGCTGTATAGTAAACAATCTAAATAGTTTTATTTTAAGTCTTAATATACTGGGTAGAGATTAACTAGTAAGATAAACTTTTTTTACGTTTAACTGTGTATCTAGCAGAAGGAGTACTAATAATGACGGATTTAAACATGTATTCTGTTCTACCCTGGGTCAAACTAGTAGCAGTAAGGCACCACCCTTTTTGTCAAATCTTTATCTGAAAAGGGTGTCCTTTTACTAAGAGGATGAGGAGGGTTGGATGCATTCTAGTGCAGCAAAACATTTTTCTTGCAGCTAGAAGTTACAGCTTGTAGCTTGGTACAAAATGATGATCTCAGGATATATTATTATAAAGCATGAGTAAGCATGCAACCCTAAATAGGACCCAAGACAGAATGCATGGAGGGAAGGGTTAGGGAATAGAGAGGTTATAACCAAACTTTAAAATGAATGACTTGCGACTGGACTATATTGTGCACATTGCAGTCCTGAGTGCAGCCAATGGCAAGCAAATTACATCATTATTAAGTTGGCAGGCAGTAAAAAAAAATGTTTCTATACTTGGTTTGACTAGGCACAAGATAAACTAGATTAAAGGGTTCCAAACAGAAAATACTGACACACTAAGCAGTCTCACAAATGTTAAAATTCAGCAGTAATGTAGCTCTTAAAGGTAAGCAAATCAGAAGTATTCACTTCTCTCATCTTGTAGAGTCCAGGCTGCGTTTAATAAAATAGACATTAGTCATGAATTAGTATTTTGCCTGCTTTATGAACATATTAACTATGTACTTCTCAAATGTGTGTGTTTACCTTCACAAATTTGCAAATGTCTCCCATCACCAATGGACTACTGCTGTTTAAATGTATCTGTATCATGCATAAATCTATCTGTATCATTTACTATCATGGCAGTAGTTAATGAAGATGGAAGGACTGAGGGATATCCGGCTTGTAGTTTATCCTCATGGATAGTTACTACATAAAGTGGAATTATCCTGATTATATACATTTAAGAGGACAGAGAGCTTAAGGGAAGAGTAGGTTTGTGGCAACAGGAGGAAGTAAACAGTAGAAATGAATGGGAACGGTACGTACCAGGGATAGTGTGATTGGCAAGCAGATGTGTGGGAGGTGGGTGACTAGCTGTGTGAACATACTTCATATGCTGCAGCTGAATATGTTTCTACAGGGTAGTTTTAGTGAAAGAATGAGTATTGCATTTTCCAACCAATAACATTCAGCCTCATAGGTGAGTAGGCATTACAGGGTCTGACCATATCATCTGATATTTAAATGAGAAATGATTTTGTAAGACTTATGAGGTACATGTTTCAATTTTCATAAGCCCCACTTCATTGTCATTGTGCTTTCTGAAAATGGGTTTTATATAACCGTAATTATTGTGAACTCTAGAATACTGCTTAAGAGTTATTAATATACAGGACCTTAATTTAGTGTCAGAAGCTTTACTAGATACAGAGAAAGAATTCAAAAATAAGGAATGATAGAAGCTGAGTCTAATGGGAAAAATCATCATGCAAAAATAATGAAACTAAGTGAAAGTCTAAGCCAGGTTGTGAAGTACCAGATATACCAGATGAAGGAGAAGGGAACTTGTTAGAAAAGAATGTGGAAATAGAAAATAAAGTTTAAATACTCCCCTTATCATCTGACTCCTATTGTGATGCATCTTCAAGCTATCCAACAAGGCCAGTGTATTCTGCCAAACAGTTATCAAATACATGTGCAGTGGAGGAGTTCCCCTTAGCTGGTGTAGATTTTGTAAGACTTTATTAACAAATAAAGATATATAAATATATCAGATTCTTTGGTAGATCTTGAAAAGTAGAACTTGAAAACTGAGCATCCAAAAAAAAACCTAAAACTAAAATATGTTTGTCTGCTGAATATTCTGAATATTGTGCTGGGAATAGTTTAACATCGGTGTATTCTTCTTTGTCTTACACAGCTTGATTTTTATTAGTGCATGAACCAGTACCATATGATGATACCAATCTCTTAGTCAGCAATGGATTGCTGCTATTATTTAGGAGTGAATTAGACCCATACAGGTAAACAGGCAAAAAAAAAAAAAAAAGTTTATTCAGCTGAACTATATCATTGCCTTTCAGCAATCACTTCTACCAACTTTCTTATGGAAAGGGAAATGTATCTGTCATTGTTAATTTTAGAAAAAGTTTACAGCAGGCAGTCTGATCACCACAAGGAAAGAATACAGAACGTATTGCCACCAAATTCCTTGCATTGGACCCCCAAGAGAAAATACGTTGTAACTTGGGCAACTAGGTGCTGTGGGAAGGTAAAATCCCAATAATATGTATAGTGCGTCGTGTAAATGTGTACTGCTGTAGTATCATAATGTAGTTTGATAGGGGTTTGAATCTTGCACTTGCCATGTGTGTGTCTCCCTGGGGCATTGGTTTTGATTTTTCTAGTGTATGACATATCACAATGACAATTGTATTAGCATAACACATATAAGGATGTGGGGCAAAGCCATATACATACATGTGACCTCAATTATTTCATAGGTGGGTACTCTGCTTTCTCCATGAAAGCATCTGTTATCTTTGCCAGAGCTTGCTGGCATTTTCCAGACCTTTGGTCACTTCTGTATGCTTGTGACAAGCTTAGCCACTGCAGTGATCCCTGGGCTACGTCTTCTGTTTCACATTCACTCATCTCGATTTCTATTGAAGAGTGTGAGTGAGGGTTTATGCTTGAGGTATATTTGAATCCTGTTCCAAAGCAAGCAAAGTCTGGTAAAGATGACTAATCATTATAGGTGTGCAACAACCTCTGTGGATCTGCATGTAAACCCTTTATTGCTTATGTGCTCCACAGAGGGATTTCCAAAACCCTTTGATAATGTGATTATCAAAGGAGAGCTGACTAAACACATGGTTCTATGTATACTTTACTACCTGTTCCACATTTTGGGGGCTACTACCTATGTGGTACTCTGGGGATACTTTGTTTTCTAAAAGTGGATGACTATGCTTTCTTTGGCTTATAGCTTTACAGCATGATTTTGACACCAGGTATCTGTCTCTATGATACCCTTTTGGGGGATGTGTGTGTCATCTGGAGAATAAAGTATAGCCCACAGTATGCATTTTCATCAAATGTGGGCAGACATATCCCTACTGTGCTTGCTTGTATCTAAGAAAGCTATATGCCAAACAGGAGTGGTCCCAGGACTGAGTGCAGGTGAATACAACTTGTTACTGGCATAGAATTGTACGTGGAAGCTACAAATGCTACTGTGTGTCCTACATCTGTGCGTCAGTTGTCAATCCATCATCTAACAATCGTTTATGGTCAGTCTGTTCAGGTTATGTATAATACCAGAATGTGGGATGGGTATGAATTGCTGGTGAGCTATAGCTTGGCTGTGTTGACCTCCCCTCCCTCACCTATAGCCTTGATAACTGGCTTGAATTCTTCTAGGTGTAGGAGCCACGATCTGGCCTTTATAGAAACTAAGAGGGTATGGTGCAGTGTTTGCAGGTTCATAATGTCTCTGTTAATGAGTTCCATAATGCTGTGCTCCATAGCCTTCCAGATAACATTTGTCTGGCTTACAGGGTGAGAGTTTCCAGGATCTGCTGTAGCTCTACCCTTAATCAATTTATGTTAACATTTGCACTGGGTGTGACGAGGGTGGATAGGATTAGGAATAAGTATATTAGAGGGTCAGCACAGGTTTGAAGGTTAGTAGACCAAGCCAGATAGGCAGGATTATGTTTGTTTGTACATGTGCTGAGGAGGGATGCAGAGTATATTGTGAAATAGATGCTAAGGATGAAGCCACCAGGTAACAGGAAAAGAGAAATGCCTAAGATGAGGTCTATGGCTGTGGTGAGAGAGGACATGCAGGTGGATGGTGTGACAGTGCAAGATGCAGAGGGCAGGAAGAAATGGAAACAGATGATCTACTGTGGCAACCCCTAATGGGAGCATCCGAAAGCAGAAGAAGAAGAAGTTGTAGCTCAACCCTTGTGGACTGTGAACACTATTGCCATGCATCATTCCACAAGTATGTAACCTCTATAGAGGCTGCATCTGAACAGAGTGTGTAGGTGAGTGGTGACTTCATATGTCAGCTTGTGTATGACACAGCCAGGGACACTGTCCAGTACCATTGCCACTGTGGTTTGGACTTTGGTAAAGAGATGTTTTAACTAGAGTGTCTGTGAATCATCAGGTTTTACATTCTTCAGGTCTGGAAATGTGGCCCTTGAGTAATGACAAGGTGGTGAAATCCGCATTCAAACTGTCTGACAAGAAATTGGTAATGTCATTCAGATAAGTGTACTTTGTGACCATTTACATTAACTGTGACCCGATCTGAGATTTCCCCTGTAGGTTATAAACAACACTAAAGAAAGTTTTAGTGTTGTCTTTGGAATCCTTGCCAATTTGTATTTTGAAGCTTGTCTTGTATGTTTAATGAGGGCTTGTATTTTCCCAATGATACTAACCAGAGAGGTTATCCCTTCTTGGTATGTAACTCTTTTTTGGTACAACTTCACACATTCTATTATATATTTAGTTTATGGCAGGGTTCCATGAGACTAATGCACTTTTACTGTATAAGTGAGAATTTCTTGTGTTTGTGATAGCACAGTCCATGCAACCCTGTAGGTGAACAGTGTGCATTACTAAAGGATTATGCAGCTGGGACAGTGTTAACCTTAGTTATGCAAACCAATGACAGATAGCAACAACAGCATCACCCACAGCACAGTGTCAACCCGTGTCATACATACACATGCATATCAAGTTCCAAAATGTGTGTAGTACAATGCATACTGGCCACCAATGAAACTATGGAGTGTTAACACTGGCCAATGCAGGGCATGTCACCCTGCCCATGTGTACAATATGCATGTACATGCAGACAGTGCACCACCTCCACCATGTTCACAAATGGACACCTGCAAACCTGTGTTGCACACACCCCACACTTTCTGTCCACTGTATAAAGCATGCTGACACAACTACACAAATCAGCCAAGTGGCACATGGGCAAACAAAACACAATTGGAATAAACACTGGTGAAAACAATACAACATTGCTAATTACAGCTTTAATACATCACGCCTGCTCAGCAACACCTTCAAGGATATCATTTCACTTTACTGCTGACAACATGCTACACATCCAACCATTGCTATACTTTATTAAAGTCACCCTGCGCATCAGCACCATGTTAGCCTGTTCCTGCATCAATGTTACAGATGACAGGAGGTGGCACAGGTTTCATCATATGCACAGGGTATGTTGTTGGTTTGCCAGAGGCCTACACTGAGCCATACAATCGACATGTGTGTGTGAGTGTGTGTGTGTGTGAGGGCCATGAGTACTTTTATGGGCCAATGTTGATGTCATGTGTGCGGGTATTTGTTTGCCCTAGGTTTCTGCTTTATGTATGTGTGTCTGCATGCACACAGTTCCACCATGTGGCTGCCATATATGGGGATTTGTGAGACAACTATAAACTGTACCTGGCAGGCTTTACAGATCACTGTCTCTGGCCACAGATACGGAACCTGTTCCTGGCAGGGGTGCTGCAGACAGTATCTGGTACTAATCCAGATTGGGTACTATCCGAAGAGGTTGACAAATGTTCACTGGATCCAGGTCACTGCTGGGACTGGCCAGAGCCACATGCATGTGGTCTGCTAGGACAGTCTATGGACAGCCTCCCCCCAACATTGCTGGGGCTGGTACTGGCACTACGGGAGCAGCTGTGACTTGCTGGACATCCACAGTGACCTCCAGCTGGTGATGTTGCTGGCATATGTCCACATCGACATCTCAGCCTTCCCGCACTGTCCTGACATCTGAACATGACATTGTGGAGGACATCCAATGTCTCACCCCAATGTCTATCAATGACCTCAGTGTAGTTACATATGACACCTGCTAGGTCACGGATACTGTCATTTACAGAGATGTAATGAGCCCTCTGTGTCCTTAGCCCCTGTCTGGTGTACCACTCCATTCGTGTCTGTGCCTCCATGACAGCCTGGAACATGCTTGTGGTAGAAAGAGGTGTGGCACATCTGCCAGGGGCATGATGACCAGCAGTGCTCTGACAAGAACCCCTGAGCATCTGCCTATGTGGTAGCATTCCAGACATCTGGCTATGGCTGCTGTGTCCAGATACATGTGCCATAGATACCACACTATCCTGGCCATTGCCAACTGTACACTATCCCTCAGCTAAGGGCAATGGTGATGATGGATGTACAGCCAGTATGACTGTGTGCATGGATGGGGTGGAGACTTGTGTACTGTCAATTGGTGGCCCAGCAACAGACCCTGACAAACCTGCCTGTGCCTCAACACACCTATCCTCATGATCACTGTCTGTCTCAGTGACATCAGGTTCCCTGCTGTACTGAACCAGCCCCACCTCAACACCTGTGAGAGGAAAACAGGAAACACACTTTAAGACCTGAACATGACTTCAGACCACATGTGGACATGCACACATGCACACACAAAATTACACTCCTCCCAAAAGCAGACACACACAACACCAGCAATCACAGAACATACACAATAGCAGGTGATGGTGGGGTACAGTATCACAAGCAAAACAGTCATATACATGCAGGATATGTGTTGCTCAACAGCATGCAGTGCAAGTGTAGACAGTCCATGTTACTAACAGTATACATGGCTTTGATGCATGTGTTTTGTTATTAGGTGATGCCCCCCCCCCTGGAAAACAATGCATACATGGACACAACATTGTTGTGCATGTATTCATAACCCTGTGATGCACTGTGCACCCTAACTCACATGTGTACATACCATTGCTGGATGTGTATCTGTGTGTCAGATAGGTATCCAATGCTGATTACAGCCTCTGTGTCTTTAGCAAATAATTGTGGACACATTTTTAGCACATGCATGATGAGTATTCACACATCATCAATGGTGCATGGATAATTGATGGAATACCATTTGGCCACATACCCAATGTATGGTACGTATGGTGAGTGTAGATCATATTGTGGACATGCCAGTTTCATCCATGACATGGCATGCTAAAACACAACTGCATATTTTAACACTACACATACCAAATCTGTGTCATGTGACCTAGCCACTCAATAGCATCACAAGACATATATGTGTCAGTTGTGCAAATGGTGATTGGTATGCATACTGTTTAGAGGTGCATATGTGTGCACACACACAACATTATGGTGTGTAGCAATGACAGCTATGTATAGTACTGTGGTTACAATAATTGGATGGGGTATAGTGCCATAGGCCATCATCATGAAGCATCAGGTGGTCACTCAAGGCTACAAATGTTTCACAAACCAGCACAAATCATGCTGTACCAGAACTGGACTACCTTGGCTAAATTCCCCATTTCACAACCAGTTGTTACATGAGTTTGTAAGAAGGCCAATAAGGAGCATTCCCTGACATGAATGTGTAGTGTGTTGTAGAGTGTTTAAATGCCACATGATAGGCCTCTACTCCTCAGGTATATTATGTGTAATGTGTGGATGAGATTTTGGATACTGGAGTGTGTCTTTTCAGAGGATTTGGGAATCCTTTATGTGTAGCTTGTTAAAATGTTCTGTGTATGACATAGATGTGTATGTTATGTGCATGTTGAGTATCAACTGTGCCTATCTAATGGTCACTACAGTCTAGCCACATTTGTTTGAGATGGTCTGGGTATTGCATGTGTTTGAGGCAGCTAATCACATTAGTGAGATGTGCGTGCTCTTACACCAAACATGCACAGCATGCATTATAGGTAGGTGTGTTACATGTGTACATGGCCTACACCTTAACTATGACATGCACTTTTTATTTACAATAATAAATGTAGAACACACTCACCAGCATCTGTCCGCTGCCTTGATGTCATCCCAGATGTACCTACATAGAGATGAGACAGTTTGTCAGTGGCCACAACTGTGGCACTGCTACTGTGTGTTTGCAATCTTACAGTACAACAACAGTTTACATTCACAGGGCTACAGATTATGTTCCAAATAATCAGTATTGCACAACAATAGGTTCTACATATTTGAATGACACACTCCACATCTTGCTGAGTGGCTCCAACCTACATCATGGTGTATGTCTGCTGCTGTTGTTGTTGGGCAGGTGCCACCAGGCTCATGAGCAGCTCCTCCACTCTGGTGAGGGGGGGGTGGATGTTAACACCACCTCCTGTTGCAAGCTGTTCCCTACGCACATCAGCGGCATGCTGACAGACATGTCGGAGAAGATCACTGCAGTGGTGGCGTACCTGCTCATATGTGCGGTTATGCAGGCCTACCTCATTGACCCTGTAGACAAGATCTTGCCACATAGCAGTACACTCCTGCTGGTCCTGGCTGGTTTGTGAAAACATTAGACGGTAGTGCTGAATCATACTGCTAGTGATGATATCTTCTTCAGCCCTACTGTAGCTTGGGTTTCTGTGGTGGGCCATGATCCCTGGAAGACATAAATACAAAAATATGTCTGAGCAATTCATATGGCACATTTAACATTATACAGTACAGATATCAATGAACTGCCATATATAGCAACCTATAAGCTAACCAAGAGTGAAACACTGTAACTGCCACTTATCACTGCTCACCCCACAACTGCTTGAAAGTGTCTTGATCACTCACTATCCAATGAACCATGTTCTGCACAGCAACAAAATAAAATCACTATATGAGACTATAAAAGAGTACCTGGCACACTGCATGCAACATGATGCACCACCTAGTCACAGCAGATATACATCAAGCCGATGTGTAAAGAAATATATCATCCATCACAATCAGTGTAAGGTCAAGTAAATGTATTACTATTATACCACACAACTTGTTAATGCCAAACCCGTGGTCAAAATATGTGCACAGTTGGGAATATAGGTCACATACTGCTGTAGTACACTATGAATGTTGTTAGATACGCAGCTATATGTATCACCACACATATGTCAAAGGACATGTTACAGACATACCCACACACACGTCAGACATAATTACAGGACACAAAGGTATGACAACCCAGATAAGCTTTCAGTGTGCTATACAGTATGTGTGTCAGTACTTACACAACCTTAATCTTGAGCAATGTAATCTGTGATGAATACAGGGACCACACAAAACAGTGGATGCAAGCATGGTGGACATACACCATACTTTGCTGTACAGGTCCAGAGCTTCAGTTAGTACTACAGGATTTGCATTAAATATCGGTACCAATCAATAATCATAGATGTAGTGCTTTAGCCTCCAATGACACACCCTAGTTAAAACCAAGGGACTTTATCACACTGTA
The DNA here is from genome assembly GCF_019279795.1 of Protopterus annectens. Taxonomy (NCBI): domain Eukaryota; kingdom Metazoa; phylum Chordata; order Ceratodontiformes; family Protopteridae; genus Protopterus; species Protopterus annectens. The sequence goes on along the minus strand of NC_056735.1, from coordinate 746,962,969 downwards.
TGCAATAGCACTTGTTCTGCCTAACAACAGAATACACAGCTTTTGCTAGGATTAAAGCAAGGACCAATGATACCGTAACATAAACAGTTTCCCACTAAGCTATCCTACAGATACATATCTTTGATGTATTCATAAACATATTGACCACCACAGTCAGTCAACAGTACAGAGAATCTATTGCAACAAGCAGATGTAGGTGTGTATGAGTATATATATATATATATCTATATATATATATATATATATATATATATATATATATATACAAACATATACACATCCATTTGTCTACATATATATATATATATATATATATATATATATATATATATATATATATATATAGGCACATATACATTTTACCTTTCATAATGAGAATATCAATTATACAAAGGATGTAAGGTGTACAGTAATGTAATAAAATCACACAGTCTTGGGATAAATGCATTGTAGGTGTTCACAGCCCAGGTAGCTTTAACAGGCCTTACTGGCTTCAACATTGCAAACTGAACAAACCACCCACAGTGTTTAACCACCACATGTCATATACCATCACTGTATGCTGTCTTGTTTGTCACACACTAAAACCTACATACAAATATGCGCATACTAACCTTCACCAACATATATATCTCCCCCCTACTCAAAATATGTCCCCTGCTCTATGCACATATACAGATGCGAATATATTTGACACATATATAATTCTCTGTATGTGTGTGGCATACACTCACATGGTCCACACTGTTGTAAGTCCCTGGACCTCACAGCTGAACTGTTGGGCCTTGCTGCAACACAAACAGGTGTCACATATGAACACACACTATTATTAGGGGGGTACATATGGCAACAGATGCTAGATAAGCATACTAGACTGTTACAGCACTTGCCAATGCTGAGCTACACTTAAATATGACTACCATGCATGTGTTGTTCTGTCACACCCATGTTTATATAATGTCAGCACTAATCCACCCCACAGTCATTGGCCACACTATTGTACAGAACACAGATAACATGGATCAGATCTTTGACATTTAATGCTGAGCTACACATTTCACAGGTATGTCCCATTGCCCACAGGTACACACAGTATTGTCCATAGCAGTAGTTAAGCAGAACATCTGTGCATAAAGAACTACTGCTGTCACATATGAATGTTTCAGATTATGTAGACTATTCTTCAATAACATCTACTACATGCCAGTAAATACATATGTGTCACATACCTTTCCTTTGTATAATTTGGTAATATATTTTTTTTCCTTTTCTCTCTCTCTCTGGCTCTCTCTCTCTCTGTCAGTCTCTGCAATAGATTGATTGCGTTTGTTGGCAGAGATTGCAGCCTGCTTTTGTAGGAATTTGCACATGAGCATGTGATGGCCTCTGCACCAATTAGTGCCCACCATTTGCTAATTGCATACAGCCTGCTATGTAGTAATTGCAGTAATCACTGCCATAGCAACCCAGTACTATAAATTGCTGACTCGTGTAGGTGTGGCCCTTTCAGCTTTCCAAGATGGAGATCATCCTTGTTTGGTGTGGACATCTTTGTTTAAGGTTGGTATAATTCTTATATCAGAAGCCAGGGGTGTAGACAGAGGTTTACATTTTGCACTCAGACTTAATGTTGCTGCTTCCAGTACCCACTTGTCAGTGTAGAAATGTACTCACCCCTCAAAATGCTACCCCAAGATACATGGAAAGATGTACTTTCTTTTCAACTGTTACAATTAACTGCCATATAAAGCTAGTTATAGAGATGTATTCCTTTGGCACAAGAATTGTTTGTGAACTGCTATACTGTGAATATTCATTTACTCAATTCTAAATAGTTTGTGCTTTTTTAGTGTTGACATTAGCATGAGCTGCTCAGAAAATCTGGACACATTTCAGTACAGTGAGTATGCTTACCTACATCCTTGGTAGACCCTGCACACACAGGTATATTCTACATTTGGGTAGAGTTGCAGAAGTACAGAGAGCATAAGTAGTATTGTGTGGATTTTATCTTGCTGGACTTACAGGTTTGCTGTGTACATGTTAGTTTATCAAGGCATGTGGTTTGTTTGCGTAACTCCCAACTGTGGACCTATCCACATGATAGCCATAGAATAGCATGTTATTTTTTGTCTGTGCACCACATAGGTCTTTTCAGCAATAGAGCAATGGCATTCTTACAGTTGGTTGCTACCAGTACATGGCTACATCCATTTGTATTTCAGTGTTGTATTCCTACATAAGGGTATGCTTCCAAAACTCCTTCCAAAGTTATTTGCACAGTGTGTAACAGCAGAAAGGCTAATATGCCTTTGTGTTTCTGCCTCTGCCAGACCTCCCAACCAATCAGGTACATATTTGTACAGAATCAGGGAAAAGTCAAGAAAAAGTCAGGAACAATCAGGGACACCTTTAAAATATTAGTGCCATTAAGTTGAAACATTGAGATAATCAGAGCATATGAGTTAATACACCTTTTCTGAAGTAAAAGAAGTGTCTAACTGTTAATTATTGTCATTATTCATTAAGTGTAATTCACCACCTTTCTGCCCAAAGTCAGTAGTTTTAGGAGGGATTCAGAGGGACAGAGCTAAAATTTGGGTCAAAATCAGGGATGTCCCTGAAAATTAGGGACAGTTGAGAGGTATGGCCTCTGCCCTAAACAGATATGCCAGTGTTTGTCCTGCTGTGATACTGTATGGGATTTTAAAGTGATGGTGTAACATTATTTCCTGCTGGAATGGCTGCTTCTCTTATCAAAGTCATGTAATGTAATCCCATAACAACTGTTGGTCAACATCCACAGAACAAGTTGTATGGTATGGTATTCCTAATTTTTCTTTACATTCACTCATTCTGATGCATGATATAATTATTTAAGCACCAACTTGATGTATATCTATTGTGGCTTAGTGGCACTTCATGTTGTGTAGTGTGTGCAGGGTCTTGGGGTTCGAGACTTACAGAGGTGTTTTATTTTGTTCCTGAGCAGAACAAGGGCCCTCACATACAGAGTGACTAAGGCACTTTTAAGCAGTTGTAAGTGGGTTTGCGTGGGTTTGCACAATGCTGCGCATTGCTCAGCTAAGTGCAAACAAGCGCAAACCCACACAAACCCGCTAACTACTGCTTAATAGTGCTTACTCCCGCTCACCCCCGCACTAATTTCTTTGAAAGAAAAGAAAAATGGGGAGATAGGAAAGTGGTGAAAAAGGGGCACAAAGAGGGAAAGACAGTATGGAAAATAGCTCAGGATGTGCAGGACGTGTGAAGGGAAGGTCCATAGCTGCCCATTTCTTCAACAGCAACAGCTGTGCATATGCAATAAATTTGGAGGTGGATATGAACCCTTCAACCGCTGAGAGAGGGGTGAGGACAACAAAGTATGTTGTAATGCCAATTAAATAACATTTCTTGTGTCCAGTGGACATGTGTGCAAAATGGGCAGCTATGTAAGGGGCATCATTTTTTTTGGGGGGAGCAGATTGCCCTTTTTTTTTCAGGTAAGAGTGCAATGTGGGGTAGGGGAAGTAGGTATATTTGGGGAGGTAGGTTGGGGAGGTAAACAGATGAGACAAACAAGATGCATACAGGGGCAGTACATGACACATGTGCTGGGTGAACACCTTTGACAGGGAGGGATATTTGGAAATCACAAGCCCATGAGCCCCCAGATGGAAACAGTGGGACTGAGGTCCCCGCCCATGGGCAGTCACCACTGCACCTTCACGGCCCAGAAGGTGGCTGTACTGGGGGCTGTGTAGGAGGGGCAGGCTGACCCATGAGTTGCGCCACTCGGGCCTCAAGCTGGCATAGAGGTTCTGCAACAGAACATTCAGTCTCTCTATGCACCACAGCCCAGACCCTATGAAGGGTGATAAGTGCCTCTCCACCCACATTTGCACAGGGGGGCCGAGCCCCATCCTCTGCAGCGCTTCCACCTGAAGATGGCACAGGGCCAATGGAGGAAGAGGTCCCAGGCTTGGCACTGGATCTGCTGGTGCCAGGTGCCATGGCCAGCTGAGGTGGTACATGTGGGTCCGCTGGGACCGGCCTTCCCATATGAAATATGTTTTGGAGAGTTTAAGAAATATATGGGTTAGTAACAGTCAACAGCATTGACAATTAGTTATAACAGCATGCAGAAGTATTCCCTTTAACCCAACACACCAGATTTTCAACAGTTGAAAATCAAGCATGACACATGCATATATAGAACAATAGTGGACATTACAACAGCATGCAGGTTTAATTGATGGCACCAGGCCACCAATATTGTGGTATTCGAACAGGGCACATGCATTGAAATAAATGCAAATATTTATAAACCAATAGGACATATGTCCCAACAAATGTTTTGAAATTAGACATACCGAATGAGGTGTGGAATTGCATTTTTTATGCACATACAGTAGGGTGGAAAAAGATAGCTCAATTAACAACTTGTATATCCTTCTAGGTTTCACTACATTACTATTAACTGCAGTTATATGTCCCTTACATGTATTATTACACTACCTAATATCCTTATATTGTGCAACTGGATTTTGCTAGATCATTATATACATGAGCTGTATCTTACATACAAACTGTCCAAGATGCAGATGTTGCTGCAACATATTTTGAGAGTTGCTCACACACACTAATGCTAAGATGGTACACTGACAGCTCTACTTTCATATAATTATCTAGATATGTTCAGGTGAAAGTATCAGTTATATGTTAACAGCTCCATACATTTCTGGAAGCACACTGGCATTTCTGGGGTGCACAATACCAAGCTACTCATGTTCCAGATTAACCTGTACATGCTGGCCAAGAACCAACAGTTGAGGGATGTACATATGCATACAAGCTACTGGCACTCCCTTCATCCACGTTATATGGGTTTACCCAAGTGTGGGTTGATGCTGCTTAATACAACACTACTATTTGTAGAATGCAACAGTAAACAACATATCAAAGAAAATGACACAAACGCACTCCATGAATCATACATTTATTAAAGGATTGTTGCACCTTTATTTATTGGGTTAAAAGACTTTTTGAAGGCTCTCTCATTTATTTTATATAACAGTACATGCAGAATAATTACTAACCTGCCTCATGACGCAGCCTTTGCAGCCTATCTTCATGGGCTTGCAGGTTCATAGTTCGGTCACCTGCAGCTGTGGAATAAATGCAGTGATATTGAGACATACCTATCCATAGTATAGACAAGCATAGCAATTCTTAACTACTTAATACAATGGCTACTTAGTAGTGGGGCATTAGGCATCAGATGGGATTCCTGGATCCACTAGTCCAGTTCATCCCCCCTATGTCGCTTCAGGCCAGAATAATGGTGCCTGACCTGCTCAGCAGTCCAAGGAACACCAGTGGCACTGGTGAGATCACAGGCAAGACTGTTCCAGGCCTCTGTTTTATATTGGGTACCCTGGTACTGGCCCTGCAGGAGTTTTTCCTCATGTTTGTGGATGAGGAGCTAAACCATAATTGTGGACTCCTGGATGCCTGAGTGTTGCACTCTAACTTGAGTGTCTTCACCAACACCAGCCATGCTGACTGCAGAAGGAAGCTGCAACCAGTTATAGCAAGTATTCCTGCCTGTGGAGCTTAAATATGCCTCATTTCCCGCACTTATTTGTGATTGGCCAGTTTTGGAAAAACTCAGCTGTAGGCATGCCTGCTTAGCTGATGTTGGCAATGTTTAAAATTCCTTTGACAGATATGTGTCTGTTGAAAGTGCATGTTTGTGAAGTGCTGTCATGGCTTAGTTGTTAAGTACTGTGACTATAGTGCACAGTATCCTGAGTTTGAGCCCTGTCACTGCTTTTTATTTTCCTGCTGGGCAGACCTGACTGGTTAAGGAACAGTAAAGCAGGTGTGAGCGTGTTTATCCAACTTTGCTCAACTTTGCCCAACTTTGCCCAACGTTGCTCAACGTTGCTCGACGTTGGTCAACGTTGCCTGACATTGCCTGATGTTGCGCTAGTTAGCGCGGTGCGCAGCTACGTACAATTGTAATTATATATGCTCAATACTGGTAAAATGTGCTTAGCGGTGCTTTATATTGCTTAAAATAGGATACTCATGCCACAGAATGCATAACCATTTCACCTTCATATATATATATATATATATATATATATATATATAATTCATTCACTACTACATTTAACATTTCAATGCTTTTTACAAAACTTATACATAAAAAATGTCAGGAAATATTTTTGTATACAGATTTCCCACAGAAAATTGAATGTGCAGTAGTGGGACTCGAACTGGGAATGCCTCCTCTTTGTGCAAAGGCTCTAACCACTACGCTATTGCTATGTTGCTTAATTTGCATATATTTTTCTTATTATCCTCTTCTGGTGTCTAAGCTGCTAACTGTAGCAAAGCAATGGGCAAACGTGTGCAAACCCGTGCAACTACAGGCAGGTATATCAGAAGAAACAATTTTTTTTTTTATTTTTTATTTTGTAAGTTGTTTAACATATGGGGGAGTGTAGTGTTACATTGTACACATGTGAGCGGACTCGCTCATGTAACTGGAAGTTGCGGCATTTCTTCATTGCACAGGCATGGATTTTTGGACTGCTTGGCAGTCCGACACGCCCCCTACACTTGTCCATGCTCCGTGTAAGCTTTAGAGTTGAGGCAGTGCGCCCTCATTAATATGCATGGCGCGCTGCCATCATACTCTTACACTGGCACTTACGTGTAAAGCTAATCTAGTCTTACACGGAAGATTAGTAAATCCGGGGGCATCTCTGTTCTGTCAGAGTTATGTTAGTGCTAGAACATATTTCAGATAGTTGTTAATCCCTAAACTGTATAGGTTAAACTTTCTGTCTGAGTATGCATCCAACAGATCAGCCATGACACACGCATTACACAGCTACAATCATATTTTGAATTATTTCTTTATTTATTTGGATGGTTTCTTTTTTTTTTTGCTTTTTTTTTTGTAATATCCAGGAAAGTCCAACTTGGTGAAAGACCCCTTTTCAAAAGAGGACCCGGAAGATAAGCTCCAATAAAAAATGCATAAAGGAATGGCGGATAATATATCTAAGTGAGAACATAAGTGATAATAAACAAGCATTAAAACAAATATTGTACAGTACATAAAATGCAGAGCACTGTAACATTTCTCAAATCTATTAAACTAAATTAATAGATATACAAATCAGTTACCAGCATGATAGGAAATCACTGTCTACATTCACACACTCACTGGTCATCAATGTTCATAGATTCATAGGTTAATATGTGTTTACTAGGCTAACAATCACAAGGGCCATTTTAAGCCTAGTCATGCATCACATATCTCTGACAAGGTCTGGTACCCTTGATAAGTGTAAGCAGGGGCTTGGGAGATGAACCATTTACAGGTTGCCTGTGTCCATTAGAGACACAGATGCCAATCCATGGATGAATTTCCTGTTTCCCATCCAATTGTCTAAGTTAAACTTCAATGCTTCACATAGATGGGGAGCCTGTTCCAGAGATGAGGTCGTTTCTGGGATACATGCCTATATCTCCAGCAGGTCCTATTTATATTGCAGGCAAGGTAATTCTGGTGCAGTTTGTTTGATGGACATATAGGAGGTCCATCAGAGTGGGGTCTGACAACACCCTATATGCCAGGCGTAGATCTCCCCTCAACAGTCTGTAGGAGACAGAATACAGGGATTGGACCTTGAGGCAGTCTGCAGAGAGCATTTTGCTTATGCTCTGTATTCTTTTAGTGAGGAACCTCTGTGGATTTTCCATCTGTTGGATATGCCTGGTTAGGTACATACCAAAGGGGATATTGCACTCAATGATAGGTCTGATGAATGCTGAACACAGTGGAACAATGACTTCCTTGGACCTATATGCCTTACCTTTGTTTACAAGTTGAGCAGCATAGAATGATTTCCACACTACTGTGATGGTCAAAGGCTAGAATACTGTCTATGTGTTTCCCTAAGTCCCTGACTAAGGGAAATGTTGTCAATATGATAGTTACCACGGGTGGATGACTTTCTGAAAGATACTATTATGCATTTCTTGGCATTTAGTTTTAGTCTATGGCTCTGACACCAGTTGTTTGTCTGTGTCAGCCCTTTCTGGAGAGCATTTGTGTTAATGTGGGATTCAATGACAGCTCCTAATTTGCAATCATCTTCCAATTTAGTCAGCCAGAGACTATTGACATTGGCCTTGACTTCAGAGAAGTAAATGCCAAAAAGGAGTGGTCCAAAGACTGATGTCTGAGGGACTCTGCTTGTGCATGGCCTCTTTGTAGAGGTGGACTTCCCAATTCGAACTTACTGGGTCCTGTCTGTGAGGCAGGTGGCTATCCACCAGGTGACATATGAGTTTGAATCTAACCTCTTAAGTTTGTCAACAATGTTCGAGTGGGGTATTGTGTCAAATGCCTTGGCCAGGTCAAGGTAGGCAGTGTGAACCATTTTGCCATCATCCATTGCTTGGGTGACCTTCTCAAAAAAGTCACCTGGTTGAGCAGGCATGACCTGCCCTTGATGAAACCAAACTGGGTTGGGGAGTTCAAGATGGCTGCTGTTCTGTGAGCACTGCAACCACCTAGCTTTCTGAAATACCCTGGATTATAATAAACCAAGAAGACAGGGCAGACTAAAAAACAAATAAATACAACTGAATATCTATTCCAGACAACAAACAACATTCAAAAGAAGGGAAAAAAGCAACATCTTCCTTTTAAAACAAAATGATTAACTAAGATTCTAGAAATCATCTGTAGTCGTGTGGTGCTGTGGCCCTGCAGTCATACATAAAGTCTGCAAACCTTACCTAAAAGCAAGATGTCGAAAGAAGAAAATAATATGGACACTTTAACAACTTAAACCAAATTCTCGATACTAGCCTCATCAGACAAAGACACAACTCCAAAAAGACAGAGGACAAATAAGCAATCTGACAATTCCAAGCCTGCAAATAAAACCAAGTCAGAACAGCCAGCTAGCCTGGAAGATATAAAAACTGCTTTATTGCCCTTCAACAAGCAACACAAGACTTATCCACACAGTTTCAAACATTTGGAGACTCATTTAATCAAATTCTAACCAGAATTGAAAAATCTGAAGCAAAAATATTAGAAAATGAAATAAAATTAGACTCTATATCTTAGAGAACTGATTCCCATGACAAAGAGCTGCAAAGTCTACAAGCAAAAATAATAGATTTAGAAGCAAGAGCTCAGAGAAACAATATTATCAGGAATCCCTGAAACTGTGTCACTCATTGATCTAATACCAGCTATCAAACTCATACTAAAATCTTTACTAGATGATTCTGAAGCAACACAACAAATAATAATAGAGAGAGCCCACAGAGCTCTGAGAGAAGCTCAATCATCCTTGAGACCAAGACCTGTGTATGCCAAAATCTTAAACTATCAAGATGTAAATAAAATACTCTTTGCAGCAATGAAGAAAGGGGCACTCACCTGGAATAATAGTGGAATTTCCTTTGCTCAAGATCTGCCTATTCAGATAAGGCAAGCAAGGCAACTTCTATCTCCATACTGCAAGTTTCTGATAGAAAAGAACATAAAGTTCCAGATGAAATACCCAAACCTTCTAATTTTCAATGTAAAAGATGTTAAATACATGATTGCTAACCCCAAGGAAGCAAAAAAGACTTTCCTGTCAGTTTTCAAGCAGATTCCACCTCCAGAAACTAAATAAAATGCCTGGAAATTAAAAATGACCCTTGAGTAAAAATCAGACCGATTTGTGAGTGTTTTTGATGGGATACACACCCTGAGAGCTTTCCCTTGCTGCCTAGGCCCTTAAAGCAATGATGGGAGCCATGAGGAGCACAGGAAAAGGAAATGAAAACTGGGTAGGAACTAAAATCCAACTGCCGTTTCTGATGCGCGTAATATAACATGACACCATTTCCCAGGAAATTGGTATGTTAAAACAGTCCCCCTTTGAGCTCAAAATCTTCACTATAAAACCAAAATGACCTAAAAGGAAGGTACAGCAAGACCAAGAAGTGATTTCTGACTCAAAATCACAAAAATTGACATAAAACAATTAATAAGACAACAACTGACTGAAAGATGACTAGTAAATCCTGCAAACATGACTTTGAAGAATCAGAAGAATAAGGTACTGTTTTACCAAAACAATATTGTGACTTTGATTCTCCAGTATAAGCTTATTGTAAAGAATTCAGTCTTAATTTCTGGATGTGAGTCTGGTAGAACCAGACCAAGTAAATGGTTCTTGATTGAAATAATGATGTTTAACTGGAATAACTGCAGGAATGAGAGTTTAAGCAGTTTAGAGGAGAGGAATTATATGACAATATGAATATAACCTAATTGACTGCAGAAGTTATAAATAACTAAACAAGCAAGTCTTACCAGTATATATACCTGCCTAAGCTTGCACTCTTTTTTTTCCCCCTCATATACCCACTTCTATTTACATGCCAATAATGCAATCTGAGTTTGTTATAGATTGGTACAGAAGAATGCCTGAACACAGAAGCTGGGTAATTTATATACATAAGAAGAGGGAAGGTAAGAGAACTATATGGAGAAGGATAATTTATATATGACATGTCTGGCTTAAAAATATAGGTTACATTGTTGTATATTTTGCCATATCTAAATGAGAATTTGATCATTAACATGTTGTTTAAAAATGCACTTTTAGGAGGAATAGATCATAAACGTATATGCTGTATGCCTTGTACTTTAACTGCTGCACTCTAATGGTATAATAGTTTAAAGGTTGAGACTAGGGATATGACGCAGCAGTGTTTTTTGTATTGAACTAGTCTGTTAAGCTTTGTCCATATTGTATTTAGTAACATAAGGGGGAAACCATGTCACAAACTTATACGTAAAGAAAAAACACAATTTAATACTAGTGGAAATCTTATGGTACATACTAAAATCACATTGTATTCCCCTGTTTATTCCTGGTCCAGGGGTATAGTGGGTAGGCACAGTGTAGGGACGGGAATAGTTAGATGCTTTCCAATGACACACTATAACAACACATACAAAAACCATAAATCTAAATTAACATACAGATCAGTTAAAACAAACATATCTATCACATAAGTGGGGGAAATTGAAACGTGGAATGTTAAAGGACTACAAAATAAAGGAAAAAGGAAACTATTTTTGCATTTAGTCCAGAAAACCAAAGCTAATGTCATCTTAATACAAGAAACACATTTAACTTCAGAGCAATGGACAGATATTGGGAAAAAAAGTGGGTAAGACAAATTATGGCTTCTGGGGACAAAACTAACAGTGCTGGGGTGGTCATAACAATTAAAAAAACATTTTCATGTTTTTTGTTCATATTAATTATGCCATGTAGTTGCCATGGCTGCTTCATTTTCTTTCTAGATTGTATGCTTTCACTTTCTCCAGGAGGTTATTTTGTACCTTGTTGAATCTATTTCACTGTGTGTAATCAGGTCACTGTCATTGTCATCAATTTCTGTTCTCCCATTTTTATATGGGGTCTGGGTGTTACATAGCCTAATCAGGTTGTTTTAGCAGTTGGTGTTGGAATTATTTGGTATCATTAAGGCTACAGGCTTTGGCTGTTACACAGAAGTTTTGGCCTGGCGTTTTCCAACGAAGCCATTGGACAATGTCTTTTCTTTCAAGTATTTGGGTGAGTTACCTTTGCATTAAGTACATCTAGTGGGCTTAACTGTTTATACATATTTTGTGAGTCTTTCGGACTCGCTTGGGACTGTTGGCTTGGTTCGACGTTTTTTACCCACGTCTTTGGAAAAGAACAGTTGGTCTCTGTTTGTACGCATTCTATGCGATCTGACTGGTTTGGTTATCATTGAGGCAGTACTACTTTATGGTGCGTTGGTACAACCTGCGAGATTCAGGCATTTTGTAAACAGCCCATATATGAGCCGATTCTAAAAGTCGTTTTGGACTATGGGTTTCTACTACTTGGGAATCTGATAAATGGACATATTGTATCATCTGAGATTCGTGATTCTGTGCAACTTATAATTGTGGATTTTGGCCTGTACACAATTCTACTATTTGGGCGTTTTTTCATCGAGGTGGAACCATCCCCGCTGATTGTCGGATTTTGGTACTGTTTTCAGGAAATATCTTGTGTGATGGGAAGATTATCAATATTGAGTCCATCTCTGAACTCTTTGTCTTGTTGCTAAAAGGGTTTAGGATTTGATCTCTTGTGGACTTGTTACTTGGGGGCATTGTCATTTAATTGTGTATTGGCACATACTTGTCATCTTCATGGGCCGTCTTTGACTAGATTATATGCCCAGTAATATTTCTATTGACTTATATGTTTGATAACAATTCAAAATATGGTCTATGGACATTGTTTATTGGACACATATATTTACAATCATTCTTTATGACTGTTTTTGTCAATCAATACATTGCTATATATCATTATAATGTTTTATCATATGTTTAGTAATGTATAACTAATGATTTTTTGTATAACAGTCCTTTAGTGTTTTGTTATTTAACATCCTTTAGGGATTGGTCTAACTTAGGTTGTTCATGTTTTCTCCATATATTGTTTTACTTTAGTTCCAAACATAGGAGCTGTTCTTAAGGGCATACACAAGCATATAGGGAAGATTTCTTTTGGGCCCTTGCAACTTTGTATACCTATGGTCTCATATGAAGTATCGACATTATTGTTAAATTGTTGGTATTTGGCTTCAGTTTGTGTGTTGAATGCCTCTTAACAGTATTGACCCCAAGTATATTTTCCAAGTCCATTGTTGATTTCATCAGGGTATATTTTGTAATTAATGGCACTGGAATTTATAGCTTATGTTATTAACTGATTCTTTCCAGTTACTTTAGGTCTATACTATAATCATAATAATTAAGTGTCATTATATAACTATTTGCCCTGGGACATAACCAATATTTATTTTTACTCAACTTATGATGCATTTTCAGCATTATTAGCTGATTTTTTTCTTCTTCTTGTATTTGAAGTGACATAGTTAAGGGCTTGGTTATATGAGTGAAATATTTTGATTGCTTGTATGAATAGTTTGTAGTAATTTTGAGCTGGGTCACTACAATTCAGGAATTCATCATTTGATATTTTTTAATTATCATTTTATGACCATTAGTGGGGTATATACTACCTATATGCTCATCTTTTTCTTACTGTTGGGAATATACAGTTCCCCTTATGTCTGTTGGGCTGTTTAATATTGACCTTTATTTTTAATAGTGGTTAATCTTAGTGGATAGACCTACCATCATAAGTGGCTTTTTTATTATGAGATTGGCTTCCTGTTCATTCTAACATATTGGGTGTTATATTTTGTCAAGGATTCATATTTTGCCTTCATTACTCTAATATATTATGTGGAGATCTATTTTTTAAGTTGGTTGAGCTTCAATAATTTCATTTTGGCTGCTGGTTGTTTAACTTAGGGAACGTAGCACTGAAAGAGTCATTCTTAGTTTACTTTTTCATCTACTATACAACTATTAGTAATCTCTTATCTATCTAACTCTTTCTGTCTCCTGCCTAACTTCTATAGATTGTATTGTCTATTTAGCCATTCCTTTCATTCTGTTGTTAATCCCACTTATCCTTAATTACTGATACCTTAACAATTTAGTCTAGATTTTCTGTTTAACTCTTCACTACCATGTCTTCCACTGTCATAGCCTTTCTCACCTATACCCTTCTCTCCACTATTGCTTTAACTTCTCTATCCTTATCACACTATATCACCTCTCTACAAATTAATACTTTATATGAGCATAACCCTCATCTAAATCAAACCTTACCTTCCTCTTTCCTATACACCCTTAAACACAGCAACATTACCTATTCTTCTAACTATATACTGCCAAAATATCATAGGGCATCCCACATAACCTTCCATTTTAACAAAAAAACCCCTAATACGTGCCTTAAACTTCTTAAAATACTATCTCAATACCATCTTCATCTCCTCTCACATGGCGACATTCATCCTAATCCTGGACCCTCTTCCCTAAGCAACTTTACCCATAATATTAACTCTTCTCCCCCTAGTGTTGAAGGTACTAAAGCAACCAACTCCCTTTTTATAGCTCATATTAACATCAGAAGTATTAATAACAAAATTCACCATCTTCATGCTCTCCTTGACTTGCATTCATTTGATATATTATGTATAACAGAAACTTGGCTAAAACCCTCTACTCCTGACCATGAAATCACCCCTCCTGGCTACAACATACTTAGAAATGACCGAACTAAGAAAAAAGGTGGCGGGATAGCCATTCTCTTTAAATCTCACCTACAAATTACACAGTTCAAGGAACTTCCATTAACAGGCCCCAAATCTGAAATTTTAGCAGTCAAACTACAGATTAATGACAACAAAGCTATCTATATAATTTGCATGTATCTTCCCCCTGGTAACAATACCTAATCTTAGAAAACTTACTCAGTTCTCTTACTAACTTACTACCCCAAGAAACCATTATACTTGGTGATTTTAACATTGATTGGAACACCTGTATAGCCCAAAAACCTACTAACCATATTAATCTCTATGGTTACTCTCAATTGATTACAACTACAACTAGAATCCATAAACCTAACATGAAAGAAACAATTCTAGATTGGATTCTAATAAATAATACCCTAACAACTATACTCCTGGGACGCTTCCTGATAGTATTAGTGATCATATTCTTACTTATGTTATTAGACAAAATTGTACATTCCTAACAAGCATAAACTAAAAACATGCCGCTCAAAAGATTTTTCAACCCTGATAACTTCCTTAATGAACTACAAGCATGTGACTGGTCACCTCTATCAAACCTTGAACTTAATGAAGCAGTTTCTTATTTTAACACTAAATTTCTACAGATCCTTGACTATCACGCTCCTTTTCACACCACCAGGATAAGAGCCAAAACTGCCCCGTGGCTATCTAAGCTAACAAAAGAAAGAATGATCTTGAGAAATAAAATCTGGGCTAAATGGAGAACTACAAAATCTCCAGCTGATCATCTCCTATATAAACAGTTAAGAAATACTACCAAGAAATACACTCTTAGCGATAAAAGGAATTTTATATTCATCTTCAAAATACTACTCAAAATACCCCCCAAAAATTTTGGTCAGGCATTAATAAACTTCTAAAACCTGGGCATTCTACTACTCCTGCTCCTACAGGATTAAACCCTAACTCCTCTATTCAAATCCCAGACGCCTTTAATAACTATTTCACAGAAACTATTCTTAACCTAGCCAACTCCTACCCACACCCACAACCTCCCCACATAATAACTCAACAGCCTCTACTAATGCCTTTCAAATCCAACCTGTCTCATCATCAATCATATATAAGCTTTTATTAAAACTAAAGCCTTGCACTCCATCTGCAGACAAACTTCCATCTGAATTCTTACAAATAGCTGCTAAAGCTATTTATCTCCCAATATCTATACTGATAAACAGAACCATCTCTGAAAGAAAATCCCTACCATTTGGAAAATTTCTCATATAATTCCCTTCATAAAGGTGGCCCTTCCTCTGAAATATCCAACTATCGCCCTATTGCCTTACTCTCCCCATTAGCGAAAATAATGGAAAGGTGCATACACAAACAATTTCTTGACTACCTTCTGCAAAACAAACTTCTAGCCGACTGTCAACATGGTTTTAGGCCACACCATAGTACTACAACTGCCCTACTTTCCTTTGCTGACTCTATCAATAAAAATCGAAATATTAATCATTTCTCTGCTGCACTATTTATAGACCTATCAAAGCCTTTGATATGGTTAACCATAACATACTTCTTGAAAAACTGAACAACCTTCCTCTAAGCTCACACTCTTTACAGTGGTTTAGAAGCTATCTTGAGAACAGGCAACAAGCAGTGCTTTGGGAAAATAACCTATCATCCTTACTCCCTGTAAATATCGGAGTTCCACAAGGCTCTATCCTTGGACCCCTTCTTTTCTCATTATTTATCAATGATCTTTATATGAATGTGCCACAAGCAACCTGCATCCAATATGCAGATGACTCAACTTTGATCTGCTCAGATACAGATATTCCCTCTCTCCAGTCCATCACCCAAACAACCTTCCATAATGTTGAAATATGGTTTATGCAGCACTGCCTCCTCCTTAACCCCAAAAAAACAAAGCTACTGCTCTTTACTCCCACAAATAAATCTCCTACACCTTTCTTTACTATCTCCTCTAATGATGCCACCTGTATAAACCCTGAAAAAACTACTAGGCTATTAGGTGTAATCATTGATAACCATCTGAACTTTGAGGAACAAATTAACACTTCTATTAAAGCTGTTAATAAAAAAATTGGGACACTCTATAGAATTAGATCCTTCCTGAACCCAGCAGCCAGGAAAACTATTGCACAAACCCACCTACTTTCCACCCTTTTTATGCTTCAGCTATATTTACCACTCTCTCTAAAAATAACATCAACAAACTCTCTACCTGTTATAATAGTATAGCCAGATTCATTAATGCTACACCCTTCAGAACTCACCATTGTCACAACCTTAAACAACTAAACTGGCTAGAACTAAATAACCACCTATTGTATCAACAATTACTCATCATTCATAAAGCCCTTCATTTCCCTGAAAATACTCCCAGCCTAGCATACCTCATTTCTCCATATAAGAACCTAAACCACACTTCGTTCTGCAAATAAGTTCCTTGTATCCATAACTAAATCATACAATAAAGCTGGAGATGCTTTATTTTCTAATTCCATTGGTAAAATATGGAATCAACTCCCCTCAGAATAGTCTGTTAAGCTTTGTCCATATTGTATTTAGTAACATAAGGGGGATACCATGTCACAAACTTATACGTAAAGAAAAAACACAATTTAATACTAGTGGGAATCTTATGGTACATACTAAAATCACATTGTATTCCCCCCGTTTATTCCTGGTATAGTGGGTAGGCACAGTGTAGGGACGGGAATAGTTAGATGCTTTCCAATGACACACTATAATAACACATACAAAAACCATAAATCTAAATTAACATACAGACCAGTTAAAACAAACATATCTATCACATAAATGGGGGAAATTGAAACGTGGAATGTTAAAGGACTACAAAATAAAGAAAAAAGGAAACTATTTTTGCATTTAGTCCAGAAAACCAAAGCTAATGTCATCTTAATACAAGAAACACATTTAACTTCAGAGCAATGGACAGATATTGGGAAAAAAAGTGGGTAAGACAAATTATAGCTTCTGGGGACAAAACTAACAGTGCTGGGGTGGTCATAACAATTAAAAAAACATTTTCAGGATAAATTATTTGAAACTAAGGCTGACAAAGAGGGAAGGTGGTGCTATGTAACATTTACTAACACGGTATTTCCAAAACCCATAATGGTGTTAAATGTATATGCATCTTGTAGCAACCAACATCTCTTTTTCATGTCACTGTACCCAATTCTAAACCAACTGGAAGATCATTATCTAATAATTGGTAGTGACTGGAACACATATCAAAACCCAGAAAACGATAAATCGAACCCAACCAAACTACATAATAGACAAGCTACAATAGCTTTAAATGAACTTAAACAAGACTTCAAACTATATGACCCCTTTAGATAAGAGTATAAAGATAACAAAACTGGGAATTACACATTCTACTCCCAATGCCATAAAATGTGGGTGAGAATAGACTTCTTTTTAATCTCAGACAAACTCATTAACATGGACCCTACAGTAGTCATACACACTAGATTTCTGTCAGATCATTCCAAAGTTACACTGAGTATCAACTGGGACAAAAAAAGGTTTTTAAACAATAGAGCTAATAACTGGTTATTAAATCCTAATCTGCTCTTCAAAACAGATGTAGTAAAAGAGATTGAGGATATATTAAAAACATCCCTTGTAAATATCTTCAGTTCCCAAATATCAGAGGATATAGAATGGGCATCGACCAAAACACAGATCAGAGGAACTTTCATTAAAAAAGCAGCATATTATAAAAAAATCCAGCTGAAAGAGGAACATAAAATAGAACAACGTGAGAAAGAATTGATAAATAACCCTAATAATCAAATAGAAATGGACCTCCTAAAACTACAAAGAGACCTATATATGCTCGAGAACAGAAATGTATCTTTTTATGAGACAAGACAGTTGGCTAATTATGCAGAAGAAGCCCAAATTCCTTCCAGAGCGCTGGCCAGAATTTTTGCTGAACAAAAATCCACCTCAGTTATAGCAGAAGTAAATTACCAAGGGAAACACTATACAAGAAATGAAATTATCCAAGTATTTGAAAAAAATATATACTCAAACATATGGAGAACAAACCCTACAAGCCTCGAAGGAGGATAGGGATCTTTTTCTTCAAAAACTAAAATTCCCTAAACTAGATTTAGATCAACAACAAAAAACTAACAGAGCCCATTTCTGTTAACGAGATAACCACAACAATTAAACATCTAAAACCACACAAGGCCCCAGGACTGGATTGTCTTACCTCAGAATTTCATAAATCCTTCAGTCCACTAGTTGCCAAATTATTGTACCATGTGCTGAACTATATAATAAATAACAACATACATGATATTCACTTTAACGCCTCTAAAACTATTTTTATATTAAAAGACCAAGCGGACCCTAAAAATCCAGATAGCTATAGACCCATCTCTCTACTAAATATGGACACCAAGATTCTGACCTCAATACTCGCAAACAAAGTGAAAAATCTGATAGAGAACATAATTTCTCCAGAAAAATCTGGGTTTACACCACGTAGACAGACCAGTGACAGCACGCTAACATTAGAAGCATTAATATCCTTTGCAAATCGGAGAAATACCAACATCTTCACAATGGTAGCAGATGCCCACAAGGTTTTTGATAGGGTCAATCTTGAATTCTTGCTGCAAACGTTCCCTCACTTTGACATACCTAAAAATTTTATACAGATCATTCAAATTCTCTATAGTAATCCATATACATCCCTATATATAAACAAAGCATGGTCAAACAGAATTTCGATAAAAATGGAACAAGACAAGGCTGCCCGCTATCACCCTTTCTTTTCAACCTTTACCTAGAACCCCTATTCCTATATATTAAACAAAATACATATCATAATCCCCCCTCAATACATAACTTCAAAGTTTATCTCTCAGCATTTGCAGACAATTTAAAGATATACTTTACTACACCAAGTTCAGATATGAACAAAATAATAAACGCAATTGAACAATTCTCATACATGTCTAACTACAAATTAAACCTTAATAAAACTAATATATTCCCCTTAAGGCCACCTAGACTCATCTCCCTAATACCTCTCTTAGACAAAATAAAAATAAAAGAAGAAACCAAATACCTGGGGATTACTTTCTTTCAGAATAACAAGGAATTCTACCAACATAACATAACTCTTAAATAGCAAAACATAACACAAGATTGTACAGGATGGAATAACCTTAAGCTACCGTTTTTGTCTAAAGTATCAATAATCAAAATGAACATGCTACCTAGATTAATATATCTGTTTATGACATCTCAGATAACTATACATAATAAAGTCTTCAAACAAATTCATACCTTTCTAGCAAAATTTGTATGGGAACCTAAAAAGACCAGAATCTCCTATCAAAAATGAACACTTCTCAAGAACAAAGGGGGTCTGAACTTGCCAGATTTCAAAACCTACTACTCTATTACCAACACTAATAGAATACTGAGAATAGCAGAGTATGACCCCGCGGCAAAGATTGGTTCACCGGCCTGGGTAACAATATACTATAGGTACATAAAAACACTAGACATCAATCCCAAAGTGCTTCCCATCTTAAATAAAAAGATTTACAAGCCTATAACATAATATAGCCACTAAAACATTCTATAAATATAACACAAAAAACTTTTTCACTCGTTAAACCTTGGACAGGCTATGTTAATACTAGAACCCCTCCATAAAAATCGTAACTTAAAAATAAATAACAAGATGCTAAACCTAGACTCCTTCCCTCAGTTAAAACATAAGAGAATCCAAGATATCTACCCATTCCTCAATAGCACAATTCATGAATTAAGAAGTAATCTAAACTTACCTAAAGTATATATAATAATTTTAAGACAAATCAAAGAGGTGTGTTCCAGTTACCTCCAAAACCTCACCATACTCGAAAGTGACATTGAAAACTGTACCCTACTTTGGAAGACTATGTTAATGTCAAGGAAAGCAATAACAAACTCATACAAAATGATAGGGGAAATCAAATTCCAGAAAGACCTTCTCTTCTCTAATTACTGGAGAAAATTAAAACCTGATATGGATGACCAGCAAATAGAAAAGGCAATCAACTTAACATTGAAAACTATTCCACTTAAAAAACTCTCTTACACGCAACTCATGATTAATAATGATGCTTATTTCACCCCAGCAATTCTTCACAAATTCAATGCAACTAAGTCCCCATACTGTCCACACTGTAAAGACCAGATTGCAGACCTAATACATATATTCTGGAGTTGTAAATGCATTTTCAAGCTTTGGAATTCCCTTAAGTTACAACTGCAAAAAATGGGGTATCAAGCATCAACACTAACATGGGAATTTACTCTTTTGCACATCCTCCCAGCCAACATCTCAGGAAAACAAACTAACCCACTTATAACAATTTTCTTATTAATGAAGCTACATATAGCTCGCAAATGGTTAGATCCTGTAAGTATCTCTTGGGAGGAATTCAAGAAATCTGCTATTAAACATCCACTAGCACATAAAATAGTATTGGACAAAAGAAACAAAAATATGAAAGCCCGAGCAATCTGGGAACAGTCCTATAACGTCTTATTAGCATAAAGCACCAGGTACACCATATCTTAAATGAACTGGAAGTATTCCCACGAGTACACAGCTTACCCATGGATAAAGTATCATTTTTTATGTGCTATTTTTAGACTAATGACATTAATTGGGAAAGCATCTTTGAATATATTGTAATTAGACATGTTGTATGACCTACATGTTTCTACTTTATCCACAATGTATAACATGCAAATATGGTCATTTTGTAAATATGGAATGGTTATGGTTTTTGCAAATGTAAAACAAAAATAAAAATTATTGAAAAAAAAAAAAAAGAAACCAAACTGGGCTGGGTCCAGTGAACAAATGAAAATTTTTGCAATCTCTTCTAAGCAATACATGCTCTCAAAACTTGTATGTACTGATAACCCTTATGTTTTTGAGAAAATGTCTCTCTTTTATATTACATAATCATTTTCAAATCATAAAATATTTCATTGTTCAGTAAGATTGCCATGAAAATCAGTATTTGGCAATGCGGATCAATAGGAGATATTCTTTACACTTTTTTTCAAATTATTATGTTTTTTGACTCCTATTGGATTTCACCCTACTCATCACCAGACTGTGCCACATTGCCTCAGCCCATAGCTACGAGTCAGTCTCCCCCTACTCACATCAGTCTTGA
>NC_056735.1:746868936-746936436 GCF_019279795.1 Protopterus annectens | reverse complement strand
ATAAAAAGCATATTTTTCTATTCTAGCTCCTAGCTCATGTTATTTTTAGTTATTTTTAATGTTTTTAAACTGAAAATGCATAAATTATTTATACTATTTTACCAAAATGCATGCAATCTAATTTTGTTATATTTATCTTTGTATCATTATTCATAAGAAATGTACTGAACAATTGAGATAGCAAGAGTAGTTTAACTCTGTCTACCATCTTATATACTATAGTAACCAGTTTAATATCACCAGCAAATGTATTATGCCATTAGTTGCTTGGTATGGCAAGGTCATATAAATGCAAAATAACCAAAGCTGACTCTATTTTTTATCCTATGTGAATTTTCTGTTGAATTCAGATGAATTCAGGTAAAAAATGTTATGTACTTTGGTCTCTCTAGTTGGCATAAAATCCATTCAAGACAGAAAGCTGAAATATCCAAATGTGATAATCTTTGCAATAGCTGAACATGATTATGCTGGTGGGAGGCCTAACTAATATCAGATATCGCTTGTGTGCGAATAGCTGTATACCTATGACATCAAAATTATAGACTATAGATTTAAGTCAGGAAAACAAGTATTTGGCCAACAGTACAGATTTTCCCTTTTCCTTAGTGCAATCATAGAGTCAATATATATATATATATATATATATATATATATATATATATATATATATATATATATATATATATATATATATAGAGGCAGCCCCCCACATTGAGGGCATGTAGGGTGCAGCCCCCCACTTGGGTGGGTTTGACATACTGCAGTGTGTGTTCCTGTGTATTGTTGGCCAAGTGTTTCCTTTCCCTGGTGAAACATTTTTTTTTATGTGAACATTCGCAAAATTGAAACTTCGGTAATTTCTCGTCAGTGAAGAATGATTTGAGGAAGTGAACCTTTGACAAATAGATACAGACTCATAAAAACACACTAGTTTTATGAACTCCACTAATTAATCCCTTCATCCTCCAACAGGACTTCATCAGAAAATAGTCAGTTAGCCATGTGATTTAGTCATGCGACTGTTAAAGTTCATCACTTAAAAAGGCCATTTCATAATAAACT
This sequence comes from Protopterus annectens, assembly GCF_019279795.1. Taxonomy (NCBI): domain Eukaryota; kingdom Metazoa; phylum Chordata; order Ceratodontiformes; family Protopteridae; genus Protopterus; species Protopterus annectens. Next base: position 746,935,371 of record NC_056735.1, on the reverse strand, counting down.
TTAAATGAAGTAGAAATAAAAGTAGAAATAAATATGAATAAAAATCAGAATAAACACTTCGATCATAAGATAGATTCAACAAATATTGTTTAAAAACATAGATATTACAGTAAGAAAAGAGTGTTATATAATAAATATCACCATGACTTTTTAAATAAGGCCCAAAATATAAGCAAGCATTGTTTCAGTTTCCCATTGCACCCAAAACTGCATGAGGAAGTAATAGTGCAGAAATTACAATATAGCTGCTCACATTTTCAAAACTCAGCTAATAGATATCTGGTCATTTATCCCAGAGGTATATTAGCATGTAACTTAATCTGTCATAAGAGTTCTTTATATTCAGTCTTATACTGACATGGCCCTCCCCTTGAGTTATTAAGGGACTTGTTCAGTGATATAAAAATACAATTTATTATGCTCTTGACATTCCAACATGTGCTTACACAAGTGCAATAGTTAACATTTCTTTTCCTAATCTCATATAAAAGTGTTCATATATCATTTTCTTAAGGCTTCTCTCATTCCCACATAAGACTGACAGGGTTATAAAAGGCTACATATAACACAGTTATTTAAAGTCATGACTAGGTGAGATGCTTTGTGACCCATGTCAAATAACAGCCCCTTTCTATAGTGACACAGCTTATCAATGCAATATCATAACCTAGCAAAAAAAATCCCACTAAAGATTCTTTGACCACAGCACAGGTAATAGCAAATTCGATTGACATCAAAATAGTGAATTAAGGAAGAAAGTGCTATGAAAAAAAAGTAAATATTTAATTCAGTTATATACACTGTATGCAGATAAATGAGGTTTGGTAACAAAAAACTTTGTCCATTGACATCCTTACAAGGAGGTTAGATAAATATATTAATGGAAGTTAAGAGGGTGAGGGGGATGAAAGGTTAAATGCGAAGGAAGGATGATTGGGAGGAAATGAGGTAAGGGTGGGGATGGGCTTAAGGGGTTTAGGCAAGTATAACTGGGTAAGGGATCACATTTTGGTGGGAACATGCTATGGCAGGTTCTATATCTATGACGACATGCAGGCCGGTGTGGTCAGGTAGGCCTTGGAGTGGTTGCTTGTGGATGAGGTCAGTAATGCTTGCTGAGCAGGGTTTAGGGGCCTAGGTGGTGTTTGTGAGGTTTTTTTTTTTTTGTCTGCCTTCATTCCTTAGCTGGTGTTTGTGTTGTGGGAGAAGGGGCAGGTGGGGAAGTCACACTGAGGCTGTTCATTGACCTGACTTTAGAAAAGGAAGTGATATTTACTTACAATGCCTCTTTGGGTTTCAAACGGGAGGGTGATGGCCTGGTCATTGTTGTGGTAGCTGACCTGTGTTCGTCTTCCTGTCTGCACCTAGTGCACTTCTGTGGGGGATGGCTGTGTATAAATGCTGACCTGGACCATGATTCTTATGTGGGTGAGGCATATGTTCTGATGCTGAAGTCATGGCAGTTTAATAAAGTGAAGGACGGTATGGTCATTGCATGGTCGGCAGTGGTGCTTGCTTCCTAGGGAGTGCCGCGGGCCTCCAGCCTGGAGTGCCCTGGTTGTTTCCTTGCTGTTTAGTCATGTCCTGCTTGACATGGTTGATGGCTGGAACACAATCCTTTGTATCAGCAACCCAGTTGTGGTAAATAAAGTTAAGTGGGGGTCTCATGTGGTTGGCCTGCTGCGGTTGCGCTGCCTTGTTTGCCTGGTTTTGGTTGCTGTCTCACTCAGTGATGGTAGTGCAGTGGAGGGTGAGTGAGTTTTTCTGCTGTTATGTCCATGAAGAAAAGGTATTTCTACTGGCAACAAGTTGCCCATGAAGAATGGCTGTCATCATGCACGTGTGGTGTGGCATTAACAGCCATGGGGAGGATTAGGTTTGGGTCTAGCTTACTGTGTGGACAACAACTTTATTTGTAAATTGTGTGGTCGGAATATTACTGGCCCTTTTTCTAGCATATTATATCTCTCAACTGTAACTTCTGCATCCTTCCAGATGGTTATTTTAATTTCATTGGTGGTAGTGATTAACTCTTAGTTTCTGCTGCTCTCTGGGGGGGGGGGGGCAGATTTTACCATCTGTGAAGCTCATTGACTAACAATTTTGTCAAGCAGGCTCAGTGAGCTCTTAGCAGTTCGGTGAAGGGAGCAGGAATTGTCGGTTGCTGAGCAGATTCATAGATTGCATTCGCTTGGATGTTTACTTCTTTTACTCTGTAAACCAAGCAATGAAAAAGGTTGAAATTGGTGTGTGTGACAGACCCATTTATAATTCAAGTGAGAATTATTAAAATGTTTTACGTTCCTTGTTGGTTTGGAGTTTTATTTTGGGGGAATCATAATCTCATATTCACTGGTGCCAAGAGAGGTTGAGGACAAGGCACTGTTTTTATCAGAGGTCCGCATGTCATGGTATCTTGTTGGCAGTGGTTTGGCCAGGCGTGTGTTTTAACTGTACAGGCTGCTTCATTTTCTGGGCACCGGTGATAGCATTGGGTCATTACTGGGCCATATCCCATCAGGAGTGTCTCTCATCTGTAAAAAAAAAATAATAATTCTTGCAATGTCTGTTTTCTCATTTTTTGGTTTGTTTTCTATGAAGTTAGGGTTTCTGGTAAATCACTGAGTGTTGCGATCAGAAGTGTTAATGGCCATAAGCATTTCACACTTTTGTCTTAAGTTTGTAAGAGCAATAGTTAAAGGGTTTTTACCTCTTTGGGACTCTGTTTAGATTTGCTTGCCTGTTGTTTATCATTGCTTTGGTGTTTTGGGTTGGTGGCGGAGTTGTTTTTTGCTATCCCTTGCAAAGTGTCCCTCTTAATCTCTTCTAAAGCTAGTGACTTTTGGAGGAAGGTGGTGAATTATGCTTATTGAATAATGACAATAATAAGAGTTACAGACGTTTGTTTTGGCAAGCATTTGTATATGTCTGTGTGGTAGGAAGGGAGTTGAGCTGGCGTCTTTTTTGCGGCTTATTTATTGCTGATGATGGCCGTATGCATTTCACACTTTTGCATTAAGTTTGTAAGAGCAACAGTTAAAGTTTCTGGTAAATTTCTGAGGGTTGCGATTGCTTTTACTTCAGAAATATTTATTAATTGATATGCTCTGATTCTGTTGATGTCTCAAGCTAATGGTACTAATATTTTAAAGGTGTCCCCGAGTTTCTGGATTTGTCCATGATTCTGTTGCTCTTTGTCCCCGATTACTTGAGAGCAATGCCTCACAAAAGATGGTAGTCAAGCTGCTAGTCACATTTGCACTAACTTCATATTGGGTTGCAAATTAACTGGCATATATGTATGTTGAGATCTTGGTTCCAGATAACAAATGGTGGAATCATATAGTTTATACTTTGTAGTGCTTGAGGCCTTCTTCCAGGATAGCATGGACTGCTGCCCAAAACTTGCAATGGTATACTAGAAGGTCCTTAAGTGAAATGGCATGTTTTCTTTGACCATTTGAAAGATAGTGTCACATATTTTGTAGCAAGTGGACTTAACAGCAAACAGTACAGGATCTTCGTAGACAGTGGCAGACTTAGCATTAACACCTGACTGACGTGCTGAGGTACGGACATATGGGCCTCTGTTCAGATGCCTTGTCACAGTTATGCATCTGCAGGTATATATATATATATATATATATATATATATATATATATATATATATATATATATATATAAGTGAAGGGAGCGGTGCATAACTACGGTCTGGCAGATAATTGTGGGACATAATTAGGTTTGTGCAGGACAGAAAAAAAGTGTCCTTGATCTGTGGTCATGGAGTGGGGGACCTTGCTGGTGAGAGCAGGCATTCGGGATGTCAGTAGGGTCGATTTGGGAACACAGCATGGAGTTCAGGTGCCAATTTCCTCTTGAAGGAGGTCACAGGTGGTGAGTCATACCTTTCAACTGTACAGCTTTTGTAGAATGTCCAGATTTTGCTTCATAGTTTTGGTCCATCTTTCATACATTATGGCTTTTTAGCAAATAATTGCAGATTTACGTCAGAGTATGGCAGACATTTAAGTTGCAAACTTCATACCCTTCAGAAAATTCATGCCAATGGGAACTTGTTCTATTTACTTTCAAAGTTTGTAAGAGTAATAATTAAAGAGTGACAGGTGTGTAACAGCAATGGTGGGGATGTATGTTGCTGCAACATTGGTTATCCCTCAGCTTTCTAAGTTTATAAAGCGCAATGCTTTAGAAATTGTCCCTATATTGGGTCATTGTCCCACTTTTACTTATAGCTTTATGTTGTCATTTTCCCTGGTGAAAGTGAGAGGGATGACTGACATGTAATTTTTAGGTTTTTTTTGCAGGAAAGTGGACATTGCTGCCCTGAGATAGCAGAAGAGGCAGATTTAAGCTAATTAATTAGGCCCTTCTTTAAACTTTGGGGTTTTCCATTTGGGGTTCTCATATCTGACAGATAGTATAATGTAGACGGTAAAGGGGGTGGTCATAGTGATAAGGTGTTTGCTGCATAGACACAAGGGGTAGGGTATGAGGTTCATTGTTGTTTCATTTCTGGTAAAGGCAAGGTGATTAATCTGTTTTCTTTTGCAGATTGCGGAGGTGCAGAATTGAGTGGGCTGTAGCTGATGACTTGAAGGAAGAGGATTTGAAAGTGATGGAGCTTATTTCAATGGATGTCTCGGTCGCTTGAGTGGTGCTCAGTGAGGTCAGAGATGGATGAGCACTGACTGAGCAGCAGTCAGTGCCCTGATGAAATGGCTTCGAAAGGTAATGGAGTCTTCTAGTGTGGATTTTGATTGTTGGAGTGGTGCACAGTGAGGTTTCAGGGAGATGTGTGTTTGGGTCAAGGTAATAAAGGGCTGGGGGTTGTTTATAGGGAGTCTAGGGTTTACAATTTGGGTAGAATCATAACAATCATAGAAGCATAGAAAGCTATGAGGTTAATGGTTTTAGGGCCCTTGTAGGCTAGCCAATTTCGATTTCTTATTTCCACATTTTGCTCCTATTGTCCTTAAAGGGACATGGGTGGAACCCTTGGGTGAATTTAGTCACCCATGCAGTTGTTTGGTAGAGGGATAAGGAAGTTTTTAAGTATATATGAGGCAGGTGTTTTGTTTCAAACATGTTTTTTTTAGGGAGTTATGGGTTACTGAAGTTACATGTTGGCCAGTTTAAGTGAGTTGTTTGGGTAGGGATTAATAAGTTGGTGTACTTTGTCATTGTGTTGCCTTTGGGTTAATTCACTAGGACAGATGGATAGGGTTGGTCATGGGGATTTGCATTGTGTTTGCACATTTTATAGGAGGTGTTGCATTTGGGTGGCATAATTTGGGGGGGTTGTTTTTGGTATGATAGGTGATAGGATGGAGGGACAATGGGGAACGCTGAGTATTTGGAGTTTAATTTAACATGGAGTAGGTTTAGTGGATATTGGAGATTAGGGTTCATTTCAATCATGTAAGATGGCAGTAGGATGGGTTATGTTGTCTGTTTGTGGAGGTGTATCATGTTGCATTAAGGTTAAAGGCTTGCTGCAGGAGTTTGGGGCACCTCTTTATAAGTCAAGCATACAGTAGGGTGAGGCTAGCTTTCTTAGGTGTGGGTTATAGAGGTCAGTGGGAAGAATTTTGATGGAAAGATTTAGTCATTTGACTTGGGAGTAAGGTAATGCAGTTCAGTTGGTCAGGAGGTTGCAGCTACTACTACTTTAAATGCATAAATGGCAAAGTTGAGTGAATTATTTTGGTTAGTAGTCATTGGTTTGAAGTGTCAGGATAAGTTGAGAGGGAAGATGGCTGGACTTTGACTATTGTCATGATGGGTTTGGTTGCGGGGATTGGTGTTGGGGTATGGAGTTCAGGGGGTTACAGTTTCTGTGGCATTTATGTAATGCCTGTATTCAGTCATTCTGGAAGTGTTTCTGAGGTTCAGCAAAGGCTAGGATGGTCATTATGTGCTACCCTTGTACTGGATAGTTGGAGGGATGGCAGGGTTGCTTTTGGACTTTATTATGTAGGGATGTTGTTAGGATGATGGTAGGCAATTGCCCTTGCGTGGTTTCACGTGACAGTGGGTTTAATGTTTTGATGTCCCTAGAGCAGGTAATGTCCCGGGGCTCATTACGAGATTAATATTGATAGTTGCAATGAGTGAAAATTTAATATGCAGAAGTTATGCAAATATATGGTTATTATTTTAGTATTGGAAAGGGATCACTGAGTTTAACTGTTAGTCAAGTGGTGGCTTTCAATGCTCATATGACAGGGCTTTTGGGTTTACTGATAGGGATCCAGCTGGGTTTAGAGAAGATGGGTAGACCGAATGATGTTTGACTGACCCACCCTTCCCCTTTTGTATGGGTGGTTAGGTTGTTGAAATTCTGGTAGGAGATTGGGGGAACAGCCTGGTTAGACTGGTGGGCCGAGAAGAGGGGCAGGCTTTCCCGAATCTGTTCCCCCTCTGGTGTTGGATGTTCCTTTCAATGAGTTGGGAAAAGAAATTGAAGCAGTTGGAGGCTGCTTGATAAATAAATAAGTGAACTGAGGTAAGGATGCTGCTCATTTGGTTGGAGGTGTAATTCAATAAATGTTATATGAAGTGAGTGGTGGGACACTGCTTCATAAGTAAAGTAAGGAGGTGGCGGTTTGGATGCTGCTTACTGGGTCAGGATGAGTGAGGTCACGCTGTCCTGATTAAAATTATATGGATGCTTATGCTGTGATTAAATCAGCTATACTATGTTCAGTTGTAATTAATAAATATTGGTTATCAAAGTGATGTTATGGAAATTTAATACAGGTCATCAAACGTCATTCAGTGTGATGTGTTTATTGAAGGGGACTAGGAGAAATGAGATTTGGTAACAAACCAGTTTGTCCACGGACATCTTCAGAAGGTGTTAGATAAATATATTAGTGGGAGTTAAGACTGTGGGTGGGATGAAAGTGTTAAATGGGAAGGAGGGATGATTGGGAGGAAATGAGGTAAGGGAGGGATGGGGCTTAAGGGGTTTAGGCAAGTGTAACTGGGTAAGGGATTACATTTTGGAATGAACTTACTACGCACCCCCCCCCCTTTCGGTGGTTTGGTGGGGATTGTGGTTATTTATCAGTCTGGGTAGGGTGGAGAAGAGATACAGGTTTGCCTTCTTCTGTTCTTCCCCCTCTGGTTTCTATGTTCCTTTCAATGAGTTGGGAAAAGAAAGTGAGCAGTTGGAGGCTGCTTGATAAATAAAATAAGTGAGTGGAGGTAAGGACACCGCTTATTAGTTTGGATGTTTACTTCAATAAGTGGTAAATATAAGCGAGTGGAGGTATGGACACTGCTTAATGGGTCATGATAAGTGAAGTCACGTTATTCTGATTAACATTACATGGATGTTTAGGGTCTATATGACTACACCGAAAGATCAGAACGCGAATGTATGTACATCGACACATTTATGTCGATGTACATACTGAGCGAAACACCTAAACAGCAAAAACCGGAACGCCGAATGTGTTTCATAATCATAATGCGCCACACGGGTTAGTAAAATCAAAACTAAAACATTACATTAATTAGCTTTTGCAGGGGGGCAAGCCTCCCTGCACCCCCCACACCCCCCTACTTAAATATACCTACTCTGACACCGCACTACAGTGGGGAAAAGGATATATTTCCTTATCCCCATCATTGTGCTGCTAGCTATGGAACACGTTCGGCATTCTGGTTTTCGCTGTTTAGGTGTTTCGCTCTGTATGTACATTGACGTAAATGTGTCGATGTACATGCATTCGCTGTTCTGATCTTTTGGTGTACTCATATAGAACCGATGTTTATGCTGTGATTAAATCAGCTATACTATGTTCAGTTGTAATTGATAAATATTGGTTAACAAAGTTATGTTATGGAAGTTTAACAAAGGTCATCAAACGTCATTGGGTGTATTGTGTCTATAGAAGGGGAGTGGGACAAGTTGCTTTGCAGTACAAAGTGGAACAACACCAGCAGTACAAACATGTGTCATATTCAGCAGTCTGTAAGATATCTTAGTTTCTCAGAGAAGACTCACCTGTAGTCTTCCTGTGGTACACACAAACCTGCTGTGACATTCTACATTGTCCTATCCTCAGTAAGGCTGGTAAACTCCCACCACTGTACCAGATCCCCACATTGAAGGGTAATGAAGCTAGCACCGTGAGTATGTATAATGGCTGTGGTTCATTCGTGAATCAGAGTCATTCATGCATGTGATGAAAAAGTGGAACACGGATTTTGTGCCATGGAAGTACAAGGAATCCTATCTATAAGCCACCATAGTCTCATATGCCATTATGAACACAGGGTATGCATTGGCACCCTACATTCTTGAATAATATGGCCAGTGTCAAAAAAAAAGCAATTATGAGAAGTGCATGTAAAATGTCAAGCAAACAAACAATCATTTGCAGTGTGGAGGAATGCAATGAACTGTTTATGAAAACCCATGTGAACTAGGTACTCTGGCAGTACAAGAACTGCCTTATATTCTGAAACTACTGTTCTTTAACATTACCTTGTATATGTATATGCGTGAAATGTGTGCATAAATCATGTGGTAGTATTTTGGAGGTAACAATAGCTAATAATTAATGAGTCCATGCTTGTCTTAACCTTGCTAAGACTTCAGCCTGACACACAGAAGATATTAAATGTTACTCCATATGTAATTCAGTGGAAAGCATTAGCAACAGAATGTGAGAAGTCAAGATGGATGCTTACATGTCCATCCTAATAAAGGTAACCTCTGGTATCCAACAAGGGCTCTCATAATAAGATCACAGGAAGTGAGCAATGGATAACCACATATCTTAACAATGCAAACTGTTTAACATAACTGATTCAAGAAAAATGTCAAGGTCCTCAAAGAAGGTCTACAAAAACATATATTCAGAACAGCAGTGATGATGTCATTAATGTCACTAAATGCAGCAATGGGAGATATGGCAAAAAACATATAAATTATGGTTATAAAATAAATGCCCAGATAATGAAAAACACATCATTACTAATGACCCCAAGATAATAGACAATAATGTAAAATGTGGCCAGCATGTATTCATGTAAAAATATATTCTGTAAACTAGGGGCAGACTTAATTGAAATGAAGCCCTAGGCAAAGGGATCACTGGTCACTGGTAGCCCCCCCCCCCCAATTTCCACTGCACCCTGCTGGATCCCACAGTGCCCTTCCTGGTTTCTCCCATCCTGGCTTAGATTACCATCCAGATTACATTTTTCTTCCTTTTCTTACATTTTCATACTCTTCATCTATATCTTGCATCTTTCAACACTCCCTAACCAGCCAAGGCTGCATTATAATAACTGTGGAGAGAACACATTAATCATTTCAGGGTGTTTGGAGGCCTTCTGGGTCCCAGAAGCCCAAGGGTTACAGATGCCCTGAGGTGTATGTTAGAGCTTTTTTCCCAACATTTTCATCCATTGAGCCTGAACACAAATCATGACTAAGGAAAGAAGCTCAGTGTCAAGAGCTCAGCTTTGCTTTCTCTTCCATCCTGTTAACACATTCTTACTGATTAAGCCTGCATGGTGGATGACATAATGAAATGCAGTGATGGACTCCAGAAGTCACTGGATTATAGATGTGCTGTGGTGCTTTTTAGTTTTTTCTTAACTTTTGATCCAGTCATGTCCTGAACACAATTTAGTAGAAAAGAAAGAAGTTTAGTCCTTTTTTTCAAGGAAGAAATAAGTTGTGTCTAAGGCTTAATGATTAAGGTTGACAAAATAAAAAATAAAAGTTTACAATAAAGCAGGAAGACAAATGCTTGTAAAAATATACAAGTCATCATTGCAAATAGTGCCTACCTCCATAAACCGCCCCCCAAAAATAGAAAGTTCCATACATCCTCTAGCATTAAAGTATGATGAAAGTGAAGGCACAAATGGCCCCAGACATATACTTCAAATGGATGCTGTCATAAACATACACATAAATATACATAGAGAGAGACAGAGTGAGAGACAGAGAGAGAGAGAGAGAGAGAGAGAGAGAGAGAGAGAGAGAGAGCATGCCTCATTATCCCTGCCTCCAAAATACAATCACCTTCTGTAAACATCTCTGATATCTGACTTGGATGAAATTGATGAAAAATACAGAATACAGTAACATTATTAAACTTGTTGCTCTCAGACTCATGTAAATGGCATGCCTTCTTAACCCACACTCCACATGTACACACTTCTGATGTACAATTGTTGTGAAAGTTAAAAACAAAACGATCAAATAAGGTGTTCCATTTCCAGTTTGTTGCTCCCAGACTGCACACTACTGTCCCTGGGCAACCTATGATAATATTCTGTGCACAGTTCTGAGGTTTGATTATGAGGAAAGAAATAATGAACACACCATCCCTAGCCATCAGACAATCTACAGTTGTAAGGGAAATTATAGAAATAATTATGACAATGTATCCACAGCCCCAACACAAAGTGCAACAGTCTTGTGTGCTCACCTCTGTGGTTTGTGTGGAAAGTCAAAGAAATGATGGTCACATTGTCCTGAGCACCCAAACATGCTACAACAACCATCTGTGCACATCTCTGACATTGATTTTGAACAAGGTAAGGGGAGATGGACCTGGGTGGAGTATAGCCTCACTGAAACCAGAGAGGTATAAAATGTGGTTAGGTCGTACTTCTAAATAGTACCTTAGGATGGATCCAGTAGACCAGTGATCGGTAGACCAGGACTGTTGGGCTGGATGGTCCTGCTAAGTCCTTAGATCAGATCTTTGGTATGTATCAGACCTTTTGAATGGAACCACCAAATCTCAGCCAATGAGTTTAAACCTAGTGATAGAGTTTAAACCCACCGAAATCTCAGACAAATAGTGGAACATCAGTGAAATCTCAGAGAATCTCAGTGGATTGAGACTAGGGAAAGCCTCAGGGGGCCAGTAAATCCCAGTAGACAAGTAAATCTCAGTAGAAAAATCTCAGTACATATATAATGCAGGAAAGACTTGTAGACTCCTCTCTTCCAATCCAGGGTTCTTTATTCTGCACACCAAAGATTGTTCCAGTAAATCTAAGTTATAGCTGTTTCTGCACTTTATTTATACTTCTCTGAGAGGGTGTGTCATTGGGGAACAATCATGCTGAGGTGTGGAGGCCTTTATTTTGATTGGTGTTCAGACCAGTAGGTGTGTCCGCCCCTCCAGCATCATCTCCCAATATAGATTTTTACAGTAAAGTGACTTAAAGTAAAACAGCCTGCTAGATGCAGTTTAAATTTACTTAAACATCCATTTGTTACAGCATAAACACTGCCTTTACATTATGAAACATAAAACACTTGTTTAAAAATGTTTTTCTTATGTCTACATTATTTTTCTCAAAACATGGTTTTTAACTAAAACTCAAAACAATTTTCATTACTATTGTGGGCTGAGCATGGTAGTGAAGTGTGGGGGTATGTACATTATTTTAACACTAATTAGGATTGTACCAAGGTGAAATAAACCTCTTATCAGTGTTAAAAAAGCCCCCAGCCTGGGGCTGTAGGAAGTTTGAAAGCGCTTTTCAAAAATTCTTCTTCAGGGTGGTAGAAATCATACGAGTATGAGGGAACCCAAAATCAGCAGTGCCATACAGGCTGTACATAGAATATACCACATCCAAGAATTCAACCAGAGACATACATTATGAGTTGACAATGACATTCATTGAGCCACTATGGCAGTGATCAGTTATTCTAACTCATATCCTCCTCATCCAAGACTACCATAGATGGGCACTTATCATGTGTAATTCGAATTTTTTACTGTGACGAAAAGTAAAAGAAATTATTTCCAACTTGATACTCTTAATACACTGCAACCCCCCCCCCCCCACACACACACAAGCATGTATAAGTCAGAGCAAGATTAGTTTTACATTGACTACAGCAATTAAAATACATTGTAAGACACTACTCCTGCCAAGCCAGATCAATGAATGTTAATACTGATCAAACAACAGGAATAGATAATTTTTATCCACAGGCAGCCTTTGCAATCATTAATTACAGGTACTTTACTAACTGTGTATGCCTCACATGTCAGATCATGGTAAGAAAATAACTGTCATAGTAATACGTTTGATGTCTAATTCAAGCAAACACACAGTAGTTTTAGTAAACAATTCCATCTTTCATCACAGAAATGTACACTCATCCTACAAAGCTGCATTCGTGACTGTTTAATCCAAGCAAATGACAAGACAAGACCAGCATTTATAGCTATTTTGTCTAAGTACTTCTCAGATGCCTAACCCTTATATCTGGAAACATAAGCTGCACAGTAATATTTTCAACTCATATTGCTCAATCACTTATTGCAAGAATTAGGGACAAAGGCATAAATAATCAAGAGGGCAAAAGAACAGATTTTAAACATTGCTCTTCTTAGAAAGAGGCTAGAACAACTGGTTTTGTATTTACCTATGTTTTCTAAAGGGTGTATAGTCTGAAATAATGTATATATCTCTCATAATGTATTGACTGTCATCCTCAAGTATTTACCAGAAAACCACATAACTCCATAGGATGCTATACCCAAGAACAAGACTGACATGGACTATTTGTTTATTTATTTAGTTATTTAAAGAAATGTAGCTGCCACATTGACTTCTTAAAATAAAATAACACAAACAGAATACATAAATAAATAAAATAATTAATTTAATAAGTAAATGGCACTAGCTAAATACTGCCCAATGCAGGACCATAGGTCATGTATCTGTAAGGCTGGGTATGCAGGAACACATCAAACTCTAAAAGGAAATACAGAGTTAAAAAAGCATATTTGGTATCCTGTCCAATTCTGCAGGGATGCATAATCACCTTAGGTAGATCACTGTACCATTTTATACATCATAGAACTATCCTTCACACATTCATGCAAGCTACTGCCAGTTATTGAATGTTGTATTTTGTAACTTTCACAGAAGCCACCTAAAAGAACTCGACAGAAGTGCAATTCCTTCCTTACTGGAAAATCACATCTCTACTTTTTTTCAGCATCTTAATTGACCAACAAATATTTACTATTTTTCTATTTTCTGGACATCATCTTTTTAGAGATACTATCTGAAACAGGATTACCTGAAGAGCATCCTTTCTCGTGTTGCGCCGTCCTATTCAAGACAAAAATAAATATGTTACTAGATAAATAAAATCATCTGAAAGCTGGCAAAATAATCTTTTCACATCAGGGTATTTCAAGAACTGGACATAGTAGAACCACAAAATATTAAAAAAATATAAATATCACAAATGACTATTCTAAGGGAGTTGCAAAAATTAATGAAAACTCTTGGATTTAGACACTTGTAACAGGAGAAACAACATTCTCATTAGGGATGTCACTGAGAAATTTGTACCATGCAAGACATCTTTACATGTTTGCTGGATAATCAAATATAGACCGAATGGAAAACTACTGAGAGAGCACATATAGTACTGAAAAAACACAAAACAAGGCTTTATCTAGGTAAATGTGAATAAAACTATTAAATTACCAAGATTTCGCTAAGATCATCTCTGCTGCTAAGTGCAAGAAAGAAATTACATGGACAGCCAAATGAATAAGATTTGCAGAAGAGCTGCTTCTTCAAATAAAAATATCAAAAACATTAAATTTCAAATATTATCCTGAAAATCTCTGTTTCGCTTATAAATACACTAAATATTTGATTTCAACTTATGCAGGTACAAAGACTCTTTTCAATAATTTGTTTAGCTTCAAAATAGTATGTATATATTACACATTTAATAATAGGCTCCAGGTGATTCAGTCATGTCGACTAACATCACTAACAAATGGACATGGGTATTTGCCATTGATAAGAGGGTTGAGGGCCTGTCCTAATCTGACCTATGTCAGGGACCCAAGCTAACAGTGGGAAGGGTATAGCTGCCCTATGGCCAGACATAAAGCCCAGCAGCTTTAGGTCAATATCCTACTGGCCAGCTGATATCCAGTTGCCCAGCCTGGGTTACCTAGGATAGCTCTGTTGATCAAAAGCTGGACATAAAACCAATCAAGTAGGTTCACTGACAGTATGCAGCTTGGAAGTGGATGATATGATAGTAAGGAGGAGGTCGGACATACTATGTATCCGGCAGCTAGGATGGAAAGGCAGTGCAGCAGATCTTTCTGGCTTGAAATCCAGAGTGAGCTACTCAGGAGGAGGACAGACTAGGTATGGTGTGAGAATTGTGGTAACAAATTAATATGCTACTCTACATTCTACCTTTTAAGAACTGGCTTACATTTTGTAATTTTCAGTTCATATATTTATATGTATTTAAGCAGTGTACTATTTGTAGAGAGACCATGTTCACCAAACTTCCAGTTCTTTACAAACTGTGCACAGCAGGATGGGAACATCTTAAATAGTCTCCTTTCTTCAGATCTCCATCATCATTCACTGATGTATTTCTAGAGTAGATAAAGATTGGTATTCATAATCCCATGACTTACCCATATGTAAGGCAAATGTGTGAATAGTGGGCTCTATGCCAGTATGTAAATGTATGCCAGCATGTAAATGTGTAAAGTACAAATGAGTGGTGCTTGTTTTGGAACTTCAAGGGCTTGTGAAGGAATGCACAGTTCACAAAGGTTATCATGTGTTTTCTGCATTCATCTGCGAGCTCAGAAATTTACTAGTCTGTCAAGAACTTTGCACAAGACCTTGGGTGAATTTAAACTCAGTACCTCTGTATAACATCTTAATAAAACTTTTACAGGCTTTTACTTCACAATAAAATAAAAAAAAAATAAAATAAGTTAGGAAAAGGGAAAGATAGAACAGTTGGAAAAAGTGTAAGAAAGAGAAAAAGAACAATGTATACACACACACACACACATATATATATATATATATATATATATATATATATATATATATGTATATATATACAGAGAGAGAGAGAGAGAACAGACAAGGAAAACACAAAAGGAATGAATTATTAGGACTGTGGCAGAGGAGATGGGAGAGCATAGGAATTCTGTTTTGGGGGGTAGGCTGAGAGATACATAACACGTTTTTTTTTCTAAAATGTGTGTGTGTGTGTGTGTGTGTGTGTGTGTGTGTCTGTGTGTGTGTATATATATATATATATATATATATATATATATATATATTACACATTTAATAATAGGCTCCAGGTGATTCAGTCATGTCGGCTAACATCACTAACAAATGGGCATTGGTATTTGCCATTGATAAGAGGGTTGAGGGCCTGTCCTAATCTGACCTATGTCAGGGACTCAAGCTAACCGTAGGAAGGGTATAGCTGCCCTATGGCCAGACATAAAGCCCAGCAGCTTTAGGTCAATATCCTACTGGCCATCTAGTGTCCAGTTGCCTAGCCTGGGTTACCTGGGATAGCTCTGTTGATCAAAAGCTGGACGTAAAACCAATCAAGTAGGTTCACTGACAGTATGCAGCTTGGAAGTGGATGATATGATAGTAAGGAGGAGGTTGGACATACTATGTATCTGGCAGCTAGGATGGAAAGGCAGTGCAGCAAATCTTTCTGGCTTGAAATCCAGAGCGAGCTACTCAGGAGGAGGACAGACTAGGTATAGTGTGAGAATTGTGGTGGGGGAGAGTCTTCAGAAGGCAGTGAGAGATGTCATCAGAATTAGTGACTGACTCATGACAACCAAACTCCAGTGTAAGGCTAGGGAACTATTCATAATCTCAGCCTGCCCCACAGCAAGGTTGTGATAGTGAGTAAAAGACTGCATTCAGGCAGCAGTTGCAGGGTCTGCTAGATAAAGAAGGACAGCATAAGTTGGTGTTGATAATGGGGGTCCTGAATGCACATATTAGGACAGACAGAACAGCATATGAGAACTGCCTAGGTCCACATGAGTGGAGCAGCTGGAATAAAGAAGGAGAGGACATTCTAGAAATCTGTTGGGCAATTGGTTTGATGATGGTCAACACATGGTTCAGCAAGAAAGACAGATAGAAGATCACATGAAAGAGTGGGCAACATGCAACTCAGGTAGGCTTCCACCTAGTAAGGAAAGGACACTGGGGTAGAAACAGTGATTGCAAAGTCATCCAGAGTGAAACAATCAGTCCACAGCATAAACCACTGTTTGCCACAACCAGTTGCAAGAAGTGTTCAGAGTAGGTTTTAAGGTCAGTAGACACTAGGCTGATGACCTGAAAGTTGACTGGATAGAAAGCACAGGAGTTCAAAAAATTATTCAGGGCTACAGCACCTCAGGAAGAAGAGGAAATAGATGGAGTTGAAGATTAGAAGCACCTCAAAACAGCATGTGTGAGGACTATAGAATAGATATGCAGCCAAGCAAGGTATGGAAATAAGGTATAAATTGAAAGCTGGTGGTGGAATGGAGAAGTCCAGGAAATCAGCAAAAGAAAGAAGGAGTGCAGGAAAGAATGGGATATAGAAAATATGGACCAGGCTAAGAAGGAATAGTGGTTGGATAATAAAGAGACTACGAGATAAGTTGAAATAGCAAAGAATAAACCATCAGGAGCACTCAACCAGGTTGTGGAAAGTGATTCAGTAGGTGGCAAAAAGAAAATCAGGTCACAAGGCAAACACAGAAAGATAAAGAAGGCAGTTAGACACCTGTCATAAGGGATACTAGCAGAGACTTGCTCAACAGTCTTCAGGAAATCAAAGGCAGATAGAAGGAGTACTTCGAACAGATTCAGAATGAAGAAAGCCCAAAGAAGCTGTACTGTCCCAGACACAACCTATGAGGAAAAAAAGGAGAAACCCACACCAGAAGAAGTAAGAACAGCAGTAAGGAAATTTAAGTCAGGGAAAGCAGCAGGGTCAAATGAGGTCACAACAGATATGATCAAGATGTTGAGTGAGATAAGGGAGAAAGTTCTGCATAGGGTATTCATAACAGTATGGAAAGAAAGACGTATCCTAGATGACTGGAAAATAAGCATACTAGTGCCAGTATACAAGAACAAAGGGGACATCCACCACTGTAAGCAGTACCGAGGTTATCAAACTCCTGTCATACTGTATGAAAGTTCTGGAGAGAGAGTTATTGATAAATGGATATGCAGAGTAGTATAATGTAAGATGGGAGATGAGGAGTTTGGATAAACATCAGAATACAGCACAACTAACCTGATGTTTGCAGTGAGGCAGACAGCTGAGAACAACTTGAAATGAGGAAAGTGTTCAACTGGGCATTCCTAGACTTTGGAGAAAGCACATAACAAGGTCCCAAGAAAGCTGATTTGGGCAGTCCTGTGGTGGTTCAAAATCCCAGAAACTTTGGTAGAATTAGTGCAGGCTATGTACAAGGACCAAATAACTCAAGTATGAACAGACTTTGGTCTCACAGACGTGTTCCCACTGGGAGTGGGTGTACATCAGGGTTCAGCTCTAAGCCAACTGCTGTTCATACTGGTGATGGACTACATTAGCAAACAGATCAGAGGGGACAGATCAACAAAGCTGATGTATGCAGATGATGTGGCATTAGAGGCAGACTCTCAGCAAGTAATTCAGCAAAGGATGGGTGAATGAAATGCAAAAAAGGAAGGCACATGGGATGAAGCTGAATACAGATAAGATAATTGTAATGGCACCAAATGGAGAAATCAGAAGAAGCTGAGAACTGAGATAGAAGTGACGATAATGGAACAGGTTAACAGTTTCAAGTATCTGGGAGGGGTACCTGAGGAGAAGGGGAGTCTGAATGAGGAGGTCAAAGCTAGAATCAGAGGGGCTGCAACCAACTGGCACAGAGTGTTAGTGCTAGTGCATGACAGAAGAAGAAGCAGAAAAATAAGATGTAAAAAATGGTTGTGTGACCAGTACTACTGAGCAATAATGGCAGAACATTTAAAGAAATTAGAGGTTATGCGATGAAGTGCCTGAGATGGGTAATAGGATGCACACTTTGGGACAGATAAAGAAATGAGGACATCAGAGAAAAAGCCAAACTATTAGTGATTGTAGAGATGGTCAAAGAGAACAGATTATGTTGGTATTGCCAAATGTCAGAAAATCAGAAGACAATTTGGTGAAGAAGATTTGAGATAGACAAGTAGGTGGTAAGAGGGAAAATAGGGTGTGAAGCAAAGAGATGGATGCATTGTTTTAGAGAAGGCCTTTGACAGTCAGGCAATGATGCTGAAGAAGGTAGAAGAATGGCATTGAATTGAGAGAGATGGTGACAGTTGATATGACACTCCAACCCCCAGGTAGATAAATGGGGAAAAAGATTGTTGACGATGATGATGATGATGATGGTGTTGGTATGTGTGTGCATGTTTGTGTGTGTGTGTGTGTGTGTGTGTGTGTGTGTGTGTGTGTGTGTGTGTGTGTGTGGCTGTGTGTTTGTGTGTTTAGTAATATGACTGGGACTGTGTAAGAGTTTGTGTGTTTCTGTGTCTTGTCAGGAGTCTGTGAGTGTTTTTGTCTGTCTGAAGGACCCACTGTAACAGCATTACATGGGTTTGTTGGGGAAGCACTAATGCAGTTGTTTCAGTTGCACTTAATGTTTGATTTGGAGTGTGTGTGTGAAGCTAAGGAAGAAAAAATGGCAGATTCTGTAGGAGACAGGATTATAAAAGAGTTAAAGGTGCTGCATTTAATATATAAAACAGGCTGCAACAGTATATTGGGCTAACAAGTGGAAGACAGAATGTGGAAAGACACAAAGGAATTGGTAATCAGACATCTGTAGCCAATTTCATACCAGTCCAGAGAGCCTAACCTCTCGATATTGAAGAGTTTGAGGCTTCTACTGGTTCATCTGTCAGAGCTAACCACCTGCACCTGCTGAAGGAGACTGTGGTATTGGACCCGCCATCTCTCCAGTGACCTCTCCACTTCAGCCTCCATCAGGTCCTGAAGCTGAGAATGAAAACTTTCCAGGCTGCTGTGGTACAGGATGTCCAAACAGATGGGGCCACTACTACAACCCTATGCAGCAGGCCTGATAAGGGAAGA
Source organism: Protopterus annectens (assembly GCF_019279795.1). Classification (NCBI taxonomy): domain Eukaryota; kingdom Metazoa; phylum Chordata; order Ceratodontiformes; family Protopteridae; genus Protopterus; species Protopterus annectens. The sequence continues at coordinate 746,916,385 of NC_056735.1, read as the reverse complement.
GGGTTGGTGTTGATGTATTTTGTTCTTGGTTTGACTACAGGTGAGTTGCCCCAGGCTTTACTGGAACTCCAGAAGGAGACAAAAATGAGACAAGAAAAAGATTCTTAAGTACTTTATAGGAGTTTATTTTATTTCACAGAGAAAAATGTCAGTTGTGATATTTTGTATTAAGTACTTTAAAAATGGCAGCAATTAAGTATTATCTTACCAATAAAAACTGATATGTGCAGGTTCAGTTAGAGTTCTTTTTGTACTGAAAATTTTGATATCTTTATAATGCAAGGTTTACTTAATCATGACTAAATAGCTTATATGCATTTCTGGAATATATAATTGATACCATTTATTTTTGGTATTCTCTGTGACAACTTGGTCGTACAGTATTTCATACATTTAGATCTTCCTTCTTTTGACACTTATATTTGTGTTTATGCTACACCATACTCGTATTTGTTTCATTGGACAAAGGTGGTAGTTGGCAAAGATTTCATCAGCAGCAGTGTAAATAAGAGAAAAATTAAGGAATTAACAAGAATGATTAAAATCTGTGCTGTGCTTCAAATTGTTAACCACAACTGTTATACTTTGAAGTTTAATTTCTATAATCTTTTCCCACAAATCAGTTACTGGACTGAGTACATAGCTGGAAATGTTAACAACTCCCCCAACCCAATATTGCCTCACTAATTCATGTCTTAGCAATTCAACTTATAGCCCTGTAACTGAAAGCAAGCAAGCAAGCTGATGAAGCATAAGATGTAGAAACATTTAAATTGGTTACTCTTATTGTCTTCTGACTAGGCAATTAAAGGATTCATCCTGCAATGCAAAACATTTATGTATGCCTTTAGAAGAAGGAAGGACTGCATTGCAGATCAAATTATACTGCTGCAGGATACATTAATGTGCGTCAAATAGCTTTGGTGGGGGAGTTTGACTGAGGTATCAGTTTAGTTACTGGCCAGAAACTTTGCTGCTATGACTACTTTGAAGATAGTTGATTTCAGGAAGGCCAGAGTCTTGCAGGTGCTCTTGTGGCTGAAAATACATTTCTAGTGTTATCATTAGTCAGAGCAAAATATTTTCCATGTAACTTCACTTTGTAACATAAACATTTATATTGTTAATAACTGCAGGCTACCTCTTTGATATTTTTATCAGTAGGCACACCTACAAAATGTCACCAGTCAAAGGGACAGATAGTATAGTTAGCATCATTGCAGCAAGACCCATGACCAAGATAGAGTTCAATAACTACCTCAGCCTCCTCCCCCAAGGTGCGGGGTGCCCATGAATGTGCCATTTGCACAAACTGAAACAAAATATTTAAATTGTCAATACATTACCAATATCCTACCACCAGAAATGTGCTGCAATGGCCCTTCATAGTGAGTTAAGTAAACTTATTTCTGAATGAAAAAATGATAAGATGAAAGGAGTTATTAAGATGGTAAGATAGCAGGCAGCAGTGAATGCTTTACACTGAAGTACAACTATTACCCTAGTATATTATTTATGTATGCATTTACATTAAAATGAAGTAGAAGTTAACAGTAAGTTCCACACTTTATGGGATAAACAACTGTAAATTTCATGAAATGCTCATACTCATGACATAGTAAGAGTGACAGGCCTATATTTATTAGTCATTTGTTGGTAAGTTACAGAGATAATTTTAATAGTTCTAGATAATATAACTCTTATTTAACATTACAATAAAAATTGAAATGTAGTACTCGAGAACCCTGCTCCCCTGTTATGAACCTCTGCCATTCGCTGAATTTACCAAGGGCAAAGAAGTAGGTGGCCAGGTACTCAACTTTGCCCTTTTCTCCACTGTAGTGTGATCTCAGAGTTGGTATATATAGTTAGCAGGTTGGGGTCACAGCGCCCCACATCGGGGGGGGGTTATGGGGGGAAGCCCCCTATTTGGTTGGATTCAGTTTACTTGGGTGGCGGTCCTGAAATGATTTTCATTGAAATGTAGTTGCTGTATAGGTGTTCGCTGAAGTTAGACTTCGGCGAACTAATATAGACCTGATAAAAGAGTGTTGAAAAATGTATAAGATACACCTTACACTGATCGACTACATTACAATGACCATGAAACAGTGGCAGACCACTTTGCAATTAAGCCATCTTAAAGGACAAATTATTATCCCAGGGATAAAAATCCAAAGGGGGATATTCCAGGGTAACTCTTTGTCACCACTGCTATTCTGTCTTACCCTTAACCCATTAAGCTGTCTACTTAACAGCTTAGGCTATGTCTATAATTTGGCTCATAGAAAACAACAAAGTGTAAAGACTTCTTGGCTTCTATTTCTCGATGATTTAAAACTGTACAGCTCATCGGAAGAGGAACTGAAAGGAAAACTGCAAGTTGTCAAAACTTTTCAGATGATATAAAAATATGATTTGGTCTTGATAAATGTGCAAAAGCAACCTTTATAGCAGGAAAACTGCAGCACCAAGAAAACATCAGTTTGGGACAAGAATGTGATATAAAGGAACTTGAGCAAGAGGGAGTGCATAAATATTTGGGAATTGACAAAGGATCAACAATATAGAATGAGCAAATGCGAATGAAACTTAGTAGGGAATAATTTAGAAGACTTGAATTAATCCTGAAGACAGCATTGACATCTCGGAACAAAATTCAAGTTATAAACCAATTTGATCTTCTTGTCCAAATTACAGTTTTGTAGTGATTGATTGGCCCCAAAATGTGTTGGATAGATGAGACAGGAGAACAAGAAAGATGCTTCCTGCTCATAAATTGATTTATAAAAATCATTGCATACCAGGATTATATATTCCCCGTTCCACAGAAGGGATGGGTCTCCTTGAAATTGATTACATGTATAGATCTGCAACTGTGGGACTGCACACATGTCTGCTGATCTCACAAGATCCGAATGTAGTTAAAGTTTTGAAACATGAAGAGAATAAATCTAAGATGACTTCTCTGCTTAGTCTAGCAGAAGCATATCTGTGTCAAGCAGAAATAGAAATCAAACCAGAAGTAGATAAAAATCAGGCAGCAACTGAATGTACCAAAAAACAAAAGAAAGAATATAAGGTGAAGGACAAGATGAGAAGGCAAGAAATATGGAAAAGGCATAAATATAGTTGCAAGTATAGAAAACGTCTGGAAGAACCTCGTGTTGATCAGGATTGAATGCAGCAATGGTTAAGGGAAGGCAAATTCAAACCAAGAGATGAAAGGTCAGTACTGGTGTAGGTTTTGTAAAACAGAATTGGAAACAGTTGCACACCTTGTTGCTGGTTCTGACATGCTAATGGCAGAAGGACTGTATACTGAAAGGCATAATAATGTGGCAAGACCTTTGCAGTGGGGATTGTGCAAACCTTATGGTATTGAAGTGGCTGAAAAACACTGGAAATGAGCCACAAACTATCATAGAAAATGATGAAGTCTATATCACATGGGATCACCCATTACCAACATTTCAAAAGATAGATGCTAGAAAACCAGATATAGTGGCCCATGAAATGAAGACAAGAGTAGCATTCATCTCTGAAATCACCACACCCAGTGACTACAGTGTCTTGCGTACAGAGACTCACAAGGTCATAAAATATCAGGATCTGCAGGCAGAAACGATAGCAATATGGAAGAAAGATACCTAGACAATTCCAATAGAAGTAGGAGCAACAGGTCTTATAAAAAAGAGTCTACAATCATATTTAGATATGTTCAAGTAGAAGAATAACCAGTCAACATGGCTAAATCCAAAAAAGTAGCAGTTCCAATGTTTAATAAAACTTCTTCAGATGAAGAATTACCTGGATGGAAATTGCTTGTCTTTTTCTTGGATGTTTTTAACATTTTTATGCTGTTTTATTTAACATGTTTATGCTGTTTTATTAAACGTTGGAACTGCCACTTTATTGGATTCAGCCGTGCTGACCGGTTATTCTTCTATTTGGATTGTTTGACTTGTGTTTAACCAGTCTTCATCCGCCTGCCTTGGTTGGCCTTTCTCCTATTTAGATATGTTACCAATACTCGGTATGAATTGCAGAAGGAGTCATTACTGGGCACATTGTGGGTGTAGCAAAGAACACTTCTAGCTGACATGAAAGACTGAATCAATAATCATTTCATTAACTTTAATTGTACTTTGACTTAGGAATGGAGTCCATTCCTGTCATGGTATTAGAAACCCAAAAGACTTGGAGAACAAGAAGTGGCAGTACAGCGAACCTGTGTGTCACATGTAAAAATCATAGGAACTGACAGGATGTTTAACCAATACATTAGTGATGTAACCCTGTACATCAAACATTACCTGGTAGTAGATGGAATGCTAATCCTGTGTGTTATGATACTCATCTATCCTTGTGGTAAAGATGGAGTTCTTATAACCTCGTGCATGCAATCTGTTATACCAAGCACCTCAGGAAATCATACCATTCCACAGCAGGCATTCATGGTACTTTCTTAGTCCTTTAGTGTCACTGGGAAATAGATATGCTCAGCCACATGGTCCAAGAGTATAACAAGGAACTGCTGCAGTATTCTCGAGGCAGACACCTATGCAGTACCTGATATGTCCTCTGAAAGGTCTCTGTGACAAGTGTAGTGATACACATACCTTGGTATCCACAGGAATACAAAGGCCAAACATTTACCCCATTTCCTCTTTGTGGGACATTCAAGATTACTAAAGCCCTGGGGGCATGGCCAAGATGGTAAGCTGATAGCAACACAAACATTTTGCTCTGCCTTTTTTTAAGTTATTCTGACAGGAATATTTAATTTTGGCACTAAGAAACTATATACATACATACTTGTATTCATCAACAAACAATTATGTGTTGAAATCAAGAAGTACCAACTTTTTGAGATTCTACATAGTTTTCTTTTCCTGTCAGAAGTCCTTCAGTGAAATTCAGCCATGAGTCACTCTAAAGCTTTTCCTCAGGAAAATCTGATGAAGAAGGAGCTACAATCATTACAAGCATTCAAGGCCTTTTAGTCAAAATGGTTAAGTTGGAGAGTTAAACAGACAGTATTAAATAAGACAGTAAAGGACATCTTGATTTACTTAATGAAGTTATTAGGAAGCATTTAGATCAAATCTCTTCTATAGAAGAAACAGTAAATGATATAGATGCAAGGCTAACTGAAAATGAGACCAAAGTAGAATCCCTTCTGAAACAAAATACTTTTCTTTAGGGAAAGTAGAAGATTTGGAAAGCAGTTCCAGGAGAAACAATACTAGAATATATGGAGTGCCAAAAAAGAAAACGGTAACAACATGGTACAATTCCCGAATACCTGGTTACCAAAAACTTTATACCTGCTGGAATCACTTTCCCTCAGAATAAAGAGAGCTCATAGGTCTCTCTCAAAATAATCTGTCTACGCCAAGATCTATAATTGATAAATTTCACTGCACTCAGGATAAAGTCTTTGTATTAAAAACATGAGTCTTGGTATTAAAAATAACAGCCTGGTTGACATGGTAATACTATGACAATGTAGCAAATGCCTCATGTTCTCTGGCAGTCCTCTTCTCCTAGCACATAATTCCTCTGCTTGCAATAAATGCATCTACATCAGTAACCTGGAATCCATGCTCTTTTGCCCCACAGTCAGTACTCCTGACAAAGAAGAGATTGCCAGCACAAACATCACACCACCCACATCACATAGCCAAGCACAACACACACCCACCTATGCAGAGGTCTTCAACAAAACTTACCTAAACAACAGAGACCTCCAAGACACACTCACAAACATTCCACACACAACACCAAACACATCACACAGAAAAGACAGCATAACAGTGTCTCACAAACACAGCCCATAAGGCATAACTTTAAACCAAACATACTAGTCAGTGGTGAATCAGATGTGAGACACACCGATGTCCCCATCACCAGGCTCAACAAGGAGAAGGTCATGGTCAGTTGTCTGTCAGGTGTCAGAATCTGCCAAATCATGCACGCACTTAAGTCTCTCCACAACAGGTACAGATAAGACTCTGTCATTGTCCATGTTGGTGTGACTGACTTGAGATGTACCTCCCTGGACTATATGTAGAGAGACATGAATGAACTCTCAGAGTATGTGTCTCAGGCAGGTATGACCCTAGCCCTAAGCAGCATCCTGCATTCACCAAGAATGATACCACAATACCAACAAAAATAAGTGACTTCAACAATTGGCTTACTTTCTGTTGTCTTCCCAAGTTGATCTGGTATCTGTCTGCCTGGGAAGACATGGCTGACAGGCCTCAATGCTTTGTTAGAGATGGCATCCAGCTCTCATCCATGGGATTCAAGATCCTGGTCAAGGCTCTTGCCTCACCCATTGTGCCTTTTTTAGTCTATGTCCCAAAGACAAATCTTCCAACATAAAAGATCTGTCAAAAAGCAAATTGAAGGTTATGCTGTTTAACGCTAGGAGCCTTAACCTGAAAATACACTCACTGGAGGCTTTCCTCATACTGGAAGATGCTGATGTCAGTGTGGTTATGAAATTTGGTTCAGGGCTGCAGACAGCATCCCTGTCTTACCAAGTAATACCTCATTCCACACATTCTGACCCCAAAATGAAGTTGAGAAGATTAAGGGTGGTGGAGTCTCTATCTTCCATTAAGGGCAAGCACACCTCCAGACTGGTTTGTCACCCTGATTGACTGGAATTACTTCAGGTGCAACTGACAGTTGGCAATACACCCATCCAAGTTATAACCAGCTATAGACCCCCCTCCGTGACGCAGGACACCAACTCCTCCTACCTGGACCTACTTGACTCCATCATGGAACCCCCTAACATCCTGATCCTTGGTGACTACAACTACCCCACAAAGACTGTGTGAGCTATTCCTGCACTAATGCACTCACCCAATGATTCCTTGACTTCATCATTTCTAATGCACTAGACCAGCTCATCTCATCCCCCACAAGGGGCGATAACATTCTGGACTTGGTTCTCACCAACATGGGCGACTGCTGCACCACTCTCATAGTATGCACTTCCCTGATGAGATCAGAGCATCAGTCTGTCTCATTCAAAGTTTACATCCCACCCAACCCTCCCCAGCCATAATTAGGCTAAAAAATTTCACAAAAGTTGACTAACCTCCTAAGGGAGGGTATCAGTAGCTTCACCCCCCAATGGATGCAGACAACTATGCTGAACAGTACGCCAATGCAGTATACAAGCACCTGTATGACTTCATGGACTTGGTCATACCCAACATAACTAAAACCTGCCCCTCAAGGAAACACAAACCTGTCTGGTGGACATCCTCTATCAACAGGTTTTACAACAAAAGGAAGAAACTGCTGTCCAAGGGTAAAAAGGAACAAATTCCAAACTGGAAAAACTCCCTCCTCAGCTTCAACAAGCAAACTGGATCACTAGTGAAAACCTCCAAAGCCAATTATGAACTGAAACTAGCCTCTGAAACAAAGGAAAACCACAAAGACTTATTCAGTTACATTGGGAACCTCTATGGCAAAGCCCAGGTTTGTTCTGAATTAGTACTTAATGATACCAGGTACACTGATCCTGTTGATGTAGCCCACCTGCTAGCAGATAAGTTAAGAGCAAACTTCGCCCTGCTACCCCCCAAAGGACCATTCAACATCCCTGATACTTGTCCTGCACCTCACATCTCTGTAGATTCAGTGTTAAAGGCCCTATCCAAGGCAAAAAACACAGGCTCCATGGGACCTGATAGTATTCCAGGCTGTATTCTGCACCATCTCCAGCAAGAACTAGCTTTGCCATTGAGCACACTATTCAACCACAGCCTAAGTACAGGCTTCATTCCATTAGAGTGGAGAACTGCCATTGTCATTCTCTTGCACAAAGGCGGTGCCACTACTGATCCTGGAAACTATTGCCCCATTAGCTTTACAAGTATGATCTGTAAAGCTATGGAGCTTATTATTATGGATCTCATAAACAAGGACATAGGCAATCTCCAAGCTTTGACCCCACCAAGTTCGGATTCATCAAGGGCGGATCTTGCCTGTTGAACGTGGTTGACTTCTTTGAGACTGTCACCAAGGCCCTGGATGAGAGAAAGTCAGTACATGCAGCTTACCTTGACTTGGCCAAGGCCTTTGACACAATCCCTGACTCAGGCATCATCTAAAAGCTAACACAACTTGGCATTAATTCCTATCTCATCAGGTGGGTGGCCACCTGGCTCACCGATAGGACTCACAAGGTCAAAATACATGCCTCCACCTCTGACAGCAGACCTGTCACTAGTGGTGTTCCCCAAGGATGTATCCTGGGACCCCTACTGTTTGGCATCTACTTCTCTGAGGTCCAGACAAAGACAAAAAGGCCTGTGGGTGATCAAGTTTGTGGATGACTGTAAGTTGGGTGCTGTCATTGACTCCCCAAATAATGTTAACATACTGCAAGAGGGTCTCACAGCAACAAACACCCGCTGCCAAAATCATGGCCTTAAGTTAAACACAAAAAATGTATTATCATACCATTCAACAAAACCACATCCCCTACTGATTACCACATCAACAGCAACTCCATAAGCACACAACCTGTGGTGAGCGACCTGGGTATTCAGGTTGACAACAATCTCACATTCGATCATCATGTAGTGTCAGGGATCAGAAAAGCTTTTTATTTGGTTCATATTACAAGTAAAGTGATTGCATCCACAAAAAAGAAGAGTATTACCTCTCTTTACTCCTCCCTTATTAGACCAACAATTGAGTATAATGCCCCATTTGATATGTACCTCTTCAAACACCTTCCCCAACTGGAAAAGGCCACAGAAATACCTCACAAAGAGAATCCATGGCCTCCAACACCTGTCCTCTGTGGACAGGCTCAAATCACTATCACTCTACTTAGTATCATACAGATTGCTCAGAAGTGATCTGTTTCTCGCCTACAAGGAAATATTGGACCCTGCCCTACTAGAGATGCTCCACATCCATAAGTATAACTCCAAGCACAGTACCCACTGGAAAGGTCTTAGTCTAATATGCAACATCAACAAAACCTGCTGGAGAGACAGATTTGCCTGCTAGAGGATGCCCCAGCTCTGCAATAGACTTACCATACATGTCAAACAGACTGACCCTCTTCAAATGCAACCTTGATAAGTGGATGAGAAACCACAAATTTGTCTCAGGGATTGCACCTGTGTTCCTTATTGATAAGGGTGACAGATGCTGACTGAGGTTTCTTTTTTGGGAATAATGTATTGGCTAGGCTTGTAAGGGCCCCAGGGCCATTAGCCTAGTAACCTCCTATGGTCCTATGATTCTATAACAACAACATAGTCAAATCTACCAAAAAAATAAATGTGAAAAGTATCAAATTTAACAGTGATTATACTTCTTCAATGATCCCTAAGAGAAAAGCTTGCATTCCACTAATTAAAACGTAAAGAAAATCAGACATCAAAGCTCAGCTTATCTTCCCTTCTAAAATCAAGATCTTTCTTTATGAAGCACAAAAAAATCTTTAACATGTTGGATGAAGCTATGGACTTTGTGAAGAAAAATAAACCTTTGGATAAATCAGAAGAAATGGATTGGTCCCTAACAAATTTAAAAAGTCAGGCAACTAAAAATGGATGGACTACTGAAAAAAACAGTAGTAAAAAGTTTAGAGAAAAGTAATATCTTTTCTTTTTTATTTATTTATTCTGGTTTATTTTTTGGTATCAAAATAATGTTTTAATATTTTCAGAGGAATATCACAGTTCTAAGGTAATACCTTTTTATTTTTCTAAATATATCAAACAATAACTTAAATAGTAGTTCACCATACTGTATTTACTGATTAATGTTAAATCACATTATGTCCTTTAAGTAGTTTAAATCAAAATGCTGTTAATTAAGTAATCTTAACAATAGTTCTTTATTTTTGAATCTAATGAAATAGACTATCAGATAACTATCACATTATAGTATTTACACTCTTAGATTAACAGGAAAGTGTTAAAACTAATGAGTAGATTTTATCACATCACAATGTCAGTGTTTAGATACAAGTTCCATATATACTGATAATAGATAACATAGGAATACATAGTAGTGTTTTATATATATATATATATATATATATATATATATGTGTGTGTGTGTGTGTGTGTGTATGTGTGTGTCTATCTTCTTTATTTCATTCTCTTGTTTCCTATTAATTAATAAATTAGTTAATTATTTTATTTATTTGTTTATTTATTTTACTAAGTATCTTTCAATAAGGTATTGGTTAAAATCTAATAAATTGTCTCTGATAGTGGGAAAGGGGCTTGTATTAATGTACAGATGAATAGATTACTTAAATTAATGTTTTGTATGTAAGTTTCCACAGCCTGGTTGTAAACTCCATTAAAAGCATTTTTTTTAACACAGTTCAACTGAAGCAGTTACGAGCTTCCTTACAGTCTTAACCAACATTTACAAAGCATATTTCCCACTCAGATATATGCACATATCTCTTTTTTGTTTGAGGAAGAGTCGTGAGCCATGTTTCACAGTGTAGAGACCCAGAGACACTGTGCATACGCCGAGGCTACAGGAAGCTTAAATTGACCCTTGAACTTTAAGGAAATGTGCTGGATGGAACACTGAGAAAGAGAAAAGGAGGAAATGAAGCTTCAGAAAATGAAAGCAAGTTGTTTCTATAAGTTTATAACAGGGAGACTTCATTTTTATAAACAGAATGTTTAAAAAATAATCTTTTGGTCACAGAATGAAATGTGGGAAATTCAGACTTTTAATTTAATCAATAATGAGTGATTATTATTGTTCATTGCTTACTGTCAGTGTTATATTAAAAAAAAAAAAGAAGTGCCTTAAAGTAAATGTTGATTTTGAGATCTTATGAACATCTAACAATTCTAATTTCAGATAGAGAAGTTAATGTTACTTCCCTTGAAATTAGTTATTGAAAAGTCCTCGCTGTCAAATCCTAAACTATTAATTTGTATTACTTGTACTTACATGTGGTGTTATTGTTTTGCAAAATAGACTTTGGTATGTAACTGTGAGATGGATCTGAAGTACTTTGAGGAGATGTGGTGCATACATCTTTTTTCCTCTGATATTCATTCTAATATAACTCTAAGAAATTGCAGCGAACACATAAGACCAATAATGATTGCAAAACTAAGTTCTGTCTATTTGGCTCATAAATAGGATATGTGGATGGGTGGGGAGAGAGAAAGATTACTGAAATCATCTGAGCGATATAAAGCAAAGGAGTTGTATTTCTTTTAATGGCCCAGGTCAAAGCATCATCATTTTACTTTATAATGTATTTATTGAGGCTATAATTGCTGAAACATACCCTTTTATAGTAGATGAACATAACAGGACAACAGAAGACCATATGTTTCCCAGTCCCAAGATAGAAACAGAATGCATTTTGCAATTCTGGGCCTTTATCTACTCAACATATTAAATACTCATGGAAATCAAATGTTATATGAGACAAGCATATATTCCAATTGCAGATCTATGGGATTATGCCTTGGTTAATTTGAGGGGAGCCATGCAGGGGATGGAGAATTTGGGAACTGCCTTAGCCTATTGGTATTATAGAGGGCAGTCCAATGGTGTAGATCCTGTTTTCCATCTGTGAATCTGGGCTGGACTTGAATATGGACAGGAATGTGCTTTGTTTTGAGTGAATGGAGAGTATATTCTCCAGGCTGTTCCTTTGATATTGCAGAAGAAGTTCTATCCCTGGACCGAGTACTTCTTGATGCCATTTGACTGCCTGCTGTGCAGTAAATCTATCACTACTGAGTCAGAGGATGCTTTTTGTGATAGATATGGATAACCTCTTAGTAGTCTGTGGGATACCAAGTATAGTGACAAGGCTTTGAGTCATTCCAAGTGGGGAATATTGTTTTGGCTTTGTTTTTTTTTTAAGATGTCTCATATCAGTATAATTATTAAAAGATGAGTTTGGGGATGTAACAAACATTTACTCAGCTTGGTATTTTATCAGTTCTATTTATTTTGTTATAGAATACAATTCATATAAAATATCTCCTACCTGTACTTAATTAGCTTCTAAGTTATTGTCCCCAAAATATAAGGGATAAACAAAATGTGAGGCATTTGAACCTCAAAATACAAGTATAAAAATATTTAAATTAATTAGACTATTATGTTGGAGCCTGTGTCAGCAATAACAACAAGCATTATCAAATACATATGTAATTAATGTATTAATGTATTAATAAGACAATGTGCCCTTGTTACATGAAGGTGGAGGACTATGATACATATTTCCCATGTGACTTTTACATATAGTGACAACACTGAAAACAAATTTCACTATCTGTAGTCATCAGGGCAAACCACAACTAATGATATCCATTGTAAGTCTCCCCATTCATCATCACATGCTTTATCCATTCATCCATTTATTTTCATTACCTGCTTTAGCCACTTCAGGGTTGAAACTTATTTCTATAACAAGAAGACAGGGAGCAGATTTGTATAGACAGGTCATAAAAAGCTACAGAGGCACATACACTTATTCTGTTAAAACCTAGATGTATTTCAAAATTCATCAAATCACATTATTTACTAAATGTTCATGGTAGAAAAAGTTAAGATCTGTCTCAAGATATGATAAGACAGACATCAAGGAACCCACTCACTGTAGGGATCTGATGACATACTGCTTGTTACTTTACCAGTTATATCAAGGTTTGTTGCAGTAAAGTGTCTAATATTAAGCATGGTAGAGTTCGAAGGTACTCAATAATTGGTTCATTGGTACAATATGCTACAAGACATGATGTTGGGTTCGAAGGTTAAATGTTTATACTTAGTTAAGCAGTTATTGATCTAATTGTGAATGTTGTTAAATTATTATAAACATTCTAATATGATATTGTTGGAATACATACTATCAGCAAACATCATAGGCATTACATCTATTGTACCAAGAGAATTTGAACTAAGAAGAAGCATAAAAATGTTACATACATATTAGAATTTAAGATGGCCTGTATTGTTACATAACGGAATGTGCCTTTTAGCCTGAAAGCAAATACATATCATCATATAAAAGTAATCAATGTATGTGATATAAAGTCAAGGAAAACAGATGTATGTTATAAAGCCTTGCTGAATCATAAATGTATATACAGAGAAACTAATGAAAAACCAAAAGAACAGCAACAGAGCCATCAACTATACTGAAAATAATAGGTCTCATAGATAGTCAAAGTGTATCTGATAAAAACAGTGAATTAGAATTGCTTCACTTAACAGTTTTCAGAAGATTATTAAAGACGATAAAAGCATTGCTGTATACAATTAAATTTGAACAGTAAAAGCACAGAAATACACTTTTTCATCATACAAGTATAATTTTTGAACATATATGGAATGCAATGGCACAACTTTTCATTGAAAAGTGAAATGATAATTCATAATAAGCTTTTTAGTAAGATTTATCTGGTGCGTTGAAGTCTTATATCATGCTGAATAGCGAAAAGATCTGTTTGTTAATTAGAGTACAGAAATGTAAGAAAATAACATGTTCCAATAATTTTGATTGCAATTCTTGTAACTTTAATATAATATATATATCTGTTTCTGCTTTTAGGAGTTTACGTTCCAAGTGTTTCTTAATTCTGCATTTTATTTAGACCAATAGAAACTTCTTTTATGGTATAATTAAGGTAATCATATAGAAGATTATAAGGGTAGAAGAGACTTATCATTTAGTAATCATTTGAATAATAGAATATAAACAAAAACATATGAGTATGGTTAATTTATAATAGTCAGAACCTTCAGTATTCAGACTTTATATTATTACTGAACTTCAGGAGTGTCAAATAATAAGATGTGTACTACAAAGCAATAGTTTGTTAGTTTTATTGTGCAATGATAAAACATTATATATTCATGATTAATAGATACTATCAATATATATATGCTCATAATTTTGTTGAGGAGTTTATTTTAATTTTATTGTTAGAAATTTGATTAGTATCTAATGAATACTGCTCAAATTTAAATAATGTATTGAAGATTTACTATGAAAAACAGGCTGCTAGTAGGAGAAAGCTTTATATTCTAATGCATATTGATATATAGCTTAATTTTAGAAGTAGTAGCAATAGAAAGGGATTGGATAGTAATTGGGTGATGACTAGTGGTGGTTTGCAGGATTACTTCATCAAACTAGGAATATTTTATTCCATGCTAGGGTGTGTAAATATTTTTATAATTAGTTTGTTGATAGACTGGTTCATGATTTTGTCCATAACAAAATATGTTAAAATTAACTCCAGGTTCTTGATCCAAAACCATAATTTAATTTTATTAGAATTGTTTTATTTTAAAGATGTTAGTGTATAAATGTATTTCATTGAATGTTAATGGTATTAATAATCCCATGAAGAGAGGTTGTTTAAATATCTCAAAATAAATAAAGCCCATATAGCTTTTACAAGAAACACATCTATTAAAAAGGATTTAGATAAGTTGTTATTCAAAGACTACTCAATACTTGTGGATTCACATTATAGTTCTAAAATAGAGACACTTTTATTTTTTAGAAGAAATCATCGGCTATGCCTAGAATAGTTGATACTAACTCTGGTAAAAATGGTATGATGAGACTAGTAGTTCTTGAGATCTGTAAGAAATACTACACATTTGTGAATGTTTATTGGATTCCTGGAATTGGTTCTAAAGTAACAAACAAAATATATATATATATATATATATATATATATATATATATATATATATATATATATTTTTAGATATCATAACATCATATGCGAAAGGAGAAATGTTATTGACTGGTGATTTTCATTGCATCATATCAGAAAGAGATACTACCAAAAATAAAATGCCTAGAATATCAGCCTCAGCCAAATACATAAATTACTTCATAAACACAATGAATCTAAAAGATATATATGATTTAAAATTGACAAATTCCCTCAATTACACACAGTATTCATTTAGACTTGGCATTCAAAGAAATATAGATAAAATGTTTACATCTGAATGGCTGGATGATGGGAGAATATGCATACTGGAGAATAAGCATACTTGTGCCAGTGTACAAAAAGGGGGAGGCATCCACAAATGTGGGCAATACAGAGGCACCAAACTCCTATCTCATTGTAAAAATGCTCTGGAGACGGTGATTGATAAATGGATACACAGAGTAGTAGAAAGTAATACTCCCTTAATTCCAAAACTCCAGATAGATTAGCCATTAGAAGATTAAATAACATAAATCATATTAAAGTGGTTACACATAAAGTCAATAATAACCTTAGAAAAGCAACAAATATGAAATATATATTACAGGCCTTTAGAAAACATTATGAATTAGTTGATAATGACTTTAGATAATATTGTCTTAACTGAGAGCTTTCTGAGGGAAAATATAATACACACATTAACTAAAGAACAAAATGTAAAGTTAGATAAATCAATTTCTTTCAGGGAGCTGAAAGAACAAATTAAAAACCTAAAAAATAATAAGACCCCTGGTCTAGATGGCTTAATTCCTGAGATATATAAAATAATTCCTGATAATATTCTAAGAATCCTTTTAAAAGCATTTGAAGAGGTTAGAAACATGTCAAATATCCTTCCTTCTTGGAAATTCTCATTGATATCTCCTAGTCTTAAACAAGAAAAAGGCCCACAATTATGCTATTCTCATTGTCCCATATCTCTCTTAAATGTTGATTATAAAATTGTATGTCCATATTGCCTAAAAGATTAAATTGTATGATGTCAATTCTAATTGAAGATGACCAAGCTGTTTTTTTTTAATGGAAAGGTACAAGATAACACCATTAGACTCTTATCTATGATAGATGCAGCTACTAAGAAATAAAAAGAACTGTCAATAATAAGCTTAGATTTCAATAAAGCTTTTGATTCTATTAATTGGATATATTTATGCAAAGTGCTCAAAGAATATAATTTTTCTTTAAATTTCTTAGAGTTAATAATGAAGTTTTATAATAATACTCTATATTTTGTTAAAATTGGATCACTTTTGTCTAGTTCCTTTAAAATAATAAAATGAACAAAACAGGAATGCCCTTTATCTCCTTTATTGTTTGCTTTATCAATTGTGTCTTTTGCTACCTTTATTAGAAAAACTATACAGATGAAGGGATTTTCCATGAAAGATAATTCTAATTATAAAATTTAGTTATTTGCAGATGATATTATATTAAGTGGAGACATTGAATCTTCATTAGAACATACTCTTAATTCAAAGAAACATTTTGAAAATAATGTCTAAATCTTAATCATAATTAAACAGAAACTTTGTTGATAAATAAAGAAATAAATACTTAAAAAGTTAAGGAATTCAGTTGTGAGAATAAGCACCTTAAATACTTGGAGATTATAATAAAACTCAGTTGGAAAGAATAGATATATGCAAATTATAAAATTCTAATTAATAGAATATGAAAGTTAATAGATAATTGGAACACAATGTTTTTCACAATGGTAGACTCACATTAAAAAAATGATGATACTACCAAAAATGTTATTCTATATACAGTCATTGATTTTACTTCCAACTAACAAATTATTAAACACCTAGATTCTTTATTATCTATGTTTTTATGGCATCCCCAAAAATCAGGAATTGTTTTTGATTGACATATAAAAAGTTGGGAAGAAAGTGGAATTGGGTTTCTGAATACTGAATTATATGCTAAATCTGCTATTATAAATATAGTAATTGGTTAAATTCTTCCTATACTTCAAGCTGGAAGCAATTCCATGAAACAATTTTAATTTCAAACAGTGTACCTGAAATAAACACAAATTATTTTCTAGGCATTAATAAAATATGCTGGGATAAAAAGATTTTGATATGAGCACCAGGAATTTTCCTGTTTCTACTCCTTGTGTTAATTATATTTTAATTATGTTCAAGAAAGTGATCGATAGTAATTATCTAGTCAAAGATCTATTAATTCTGATGTTTCCTATAGCTTATGCTAATGGTTGTTTGGAATCATTTAATCTAAGCTAAATACTTGATCTTAAACAAAATGATTTAAAATGTTTGTATCAACTCTTAGATGGACATAAACTACACACAGCTAATCATCTCTTGGCCAGATATAATATAAACAAAAATACCTGGTTAAGCATACAGATTTTTAAGGAATTTATAAATAATAAATTGCAAGTTTTATTATATATAAATGCAAATCCTATACAAATATTTTGGAATATTTCTTTAAAATTAACAGTGACATGACCAAAAATAAGTATTGTCTATCATCAACTTACAGGATCTTAAGAGCTGAATCTATAGTCATTGGTTTGTCTTATTGGGATTATTCAACAAAAATTAATAATGAAACTTTTTCATAATCTAATAAAAAATTATCTTTCAAGTCTGTAAGTAACATCACCTCTTCACCCTATTGGACAATTTTTACTTGGAAGTATTTACATAGAAGCATTTTAATACCGCATAAAGTTGCCCTGATCTATGAAAAAGAGAAAATAAAATGTTGGAGGTGTGATGAGGTTTTAGATGTGAATTGGCTCCCATGATTATAGATAGAATTCAGAAACTTTACTAAAGCATTGTGGTCACACAATTGTACTGTTACAATTCCTTGATTTTATTTAACATCCATATTCTGTACCAAGGACACAAGTGCCTCTCTTTTGGTCCATCCTGCCTATTGCCAGGAAAGTCATCACAATGAACTGGAAATGTAAAAATATCCTGTCTTTTACTGAATTAATTTGCTTAGCCAAAATGTATGTTAAAATATCACACATAAACATTCATCTTGGCAAAAACTTACAGATTTATTAAAAAAAAATAATGGTTTTGTTCAATGTAATATCTGTTGTGGACTGAGTATATATTTTTATTTGTGTCTTAGTTTATTGTTATATCTTGTAAAATTTGTATCATAGATTCATATAGATTTAAAATGCAATAAAAAGTTAAAATAAAAAAAAAAGATTACCAAAGCCCTGATGATATCCCTATCTACTTTTAATCTATCAAGTATCTCCTGTTCAGCAAAATTAAAAAAAAGTTATTATCTGGATATATACCCTTCTCATAGGTGAACAAGTGTCACTCAGTGCAGGGTGTTTCAGTACAACAGAGATCAGAAGCTCATAGTAGGAAATAATAAGGCTTGCCACACATCTGAACATTGTTGTTGATTGCAAAGTGAGTGGGAAATTCACAGATTTGCTTTTTATAGTGAAATTTTACATGGAGAAGTTGTGTTTAAAAAATTGAGAATTAATCACAAAAGGTGGGAAGCAAGTCTCATTTATATAATTAAATCACAATTTCCGCACAACTTTATCATTTTCATCTCATTATTCCCTCATTTGCACAAGTCTGAGTTTCTAATAGATGCACATAAGTGCAGCTCATCTCTGTGAATTGTGCCTTGCTTGCACTTGTGTACAACCAATGCATATGCCCACTGCTCATAAGCATGACAATGAATACCACCCAACACCCACATTGCTTGTGATTTGTATATAGAGTAAATACACAGGGAAAACTTGGCTTTATTTATTACCTTAAACAGTAGTTTGAAACTCTGTATATAAGGTTAACATATAATAAGTGATTGCAACACAATATATTTATCTAAAACAGTAGTTTGAAGCATAGACTCGAAGGCTAACAAGAAATTTGTAATTTCAACAAAGACTTGCTTTGGACAGTGTTATGTTTTCATCTAAAGATTTCTGAATGATTTTAGCTTGTAAAATAATTTGAAGCAATGCATACAAGTCATAAATAAACTGATCGAGACCACCACCTCTATTTTTATTGAGGGTATTGAAATATATAGTAGAAATCAATTCCATTGCATCCACACAGTAGTGGGATTTTGGTAGGCACAGAAATATTTAACTTTGTGTGTGTATGTGTGTGTGTGTTTATCTCTGTATGGGCACACATGCACTTGACTGCATGTGTGTGTTTTTATTAATGGTGAACTGATGGTAAAGTGCAGGATGTTTCCTTTGCTGTCATTGCTCTATATGACCTTACTGAGTTATTGATATGCAAGGATCAGGAATAGCTTATTTTCTTGGATTCTGTATCTTAGACATGCACACGTTTCATGACAGAAACTCTAAATGCATACCATTTCAAATGAAATAAATAGAAGGCCACTTCTTGTAATGATTTATTTGTAGTGATTTTTTACCATTATCTTTAAATGCTAATCAAAAAGAAATATTATACATGTTTTGTGCCTACATTCTAAGATGCTACCACTGCAAAGTAAGCTCTTTTGTATTACTAGCTAAAGTTTAATACTAACCTGATGATCATCTATGTTCCTCCTACAGCTATTATGATAACAAGTACAAAAACTCCCATTTCAAACAGTTGGATAATGACAGACACTTACTCATAATTTGTGTTCTAATTAGCATTTTTTTATTATTTTTCTTATTCCCGAGTCTTTGTAACATTTAGAACTAGAAAACAATATCAATCATCCCAAAACATGAGGAAACAGTTCCGTTATTTTCAATATGTCGTGCTGAGATATTAAGAAGTAAAAAAATGAATAGTGTATCAGTTATCTATTTAAGAATTCGGAAATTAATATCCATTACTAATACATGTCTGTTAGCTCTGACTTTCAGGAAACACAAAATGGCAGGGTTAAATTTAGAAATCAAGAAGTACACATTCTATGTAAAATGCATTTACCTTTTTCCAGAAGAGTACTTAGAGTACTTATTGTTAAGTATTAGAACAAAGTTACATTGCAATACTAAACTCACCATTGCCATATTTTAGTATGTTTTAAACAGGAGTAAATAAACTGGTCTTTTAAAACTGTGCAGTTGGCTTTATATGTACAATGCAATTTTTTGATTAGTAAGGTATACTGGTTGCATGATCATTATTAACATAATGCAAATAATGGTCATTCCTAGATCTGTCATGGACTATGTAACCAACATAATATACTAGAACAGTATTTAAATCACTTTCTGACATGGTGGTGATTGTCACAGCACAGCAAAATGCTTACTTTTGAAGGAACTGAGAAAAAACATCTTTAATCTCCTAAAGTTCTGAGATTTTATTATTCAGGTTTTGTATGACAGTGCAAAGTAAAGTGAAGGTTCTAGCCAAGACAGCAAAGTATGTCATGCTGAAAAATTCTTTAAACATTTTCCAAGTAAATTACTGATTGCCCAATTTTCTTTCTTTATGCTAACATGCTTGATTCCTAAAAAGTATGGCGTTAGTTTTGTTAAACTTAAATTTTATGCCTGTTTCAGAAGATCATGCTGCGACAATTTACTTTCAGGTTTAGTTATGATTATATGAGTGAAGTTTCCAAACAATGTTAATTGTGTCATCACCCTGTAAGAGGATGTTTTCTTTTCAAAGAGAAATTATGAGTACAATTTCGTAAAAAGTAAATTCAAATTTTCCTTAACTATTCCTTAATTACAATACCATAAGGAAAGCACCTCATGGAAAGTGTATTTGATGGTGCTAAAGGGAAAAGTATTCTATATTTAGTGATGAAACATTTAACACATAAAGGTAGTATGCAGATATTCAGGTAGGAATGGCTGCCCTGAGAATCTGAATATTTTAGTTTCCCTCAGAGGATATTTTTATTGAAATTAAGTTATTTTGCTTCCATGGTGAAAAAGCTGGTAAATACATTTTCTGTGTCTGTATGTATCCATGCATTTGTTTTGTTAGTGATTGCAGGAAGGTATCAAGGCATACCAATAGAAGGCCACAAGGAACAAGTTGCAGTATAATGAAAATTATACAGTTTTAAAATAATGTAAATTACATGCTGTATTGTTTATAACTAGTGAAACAGAATGAAGACCAAAAATAGTTTGTCATGCAGTAGATAGTAATCTGATGAAAAAGAAAGATCATTCTGTCATTAATAATCATTCACCTAGACATCAGTTGATTGTAATAATTACAACAGCAAATAATATGCAGTCATAATTAGATTAAAAATAAATTGGTCATAAATGCAACACCTAATGCACCTAATGATGACAAATAACACAGAATGTAAAACTGTGCTGCTAGTAAAATAGCAGTGGTGGCAGGATGTTCTGTAAAATTGTTGCAGATGTAATTATGCAGACCATAACCTCTCATCAGATGCAATGATAAAGGCAGGATAATAATCTGTATGTAAAGGATATGACTTGATGTAGTAATTTCAGTAAAATTGTATATTAAAAATTCATTGGTTGAGTTTGTTTATGGTGGTCATTCACTGTGCCCTCTATATTACATAGTACTATTATGTTTGATAGTGCTTTGTAATTAAATTCAATTTGTCTAAACTTTATTCTGCTCAATGACTGAAAGTTTGCATTCACAATTTTGTCACATAGATGTCATTAACTGTTTTTGCATTTATAGAATACATTTTGGAAGGTGCTGATAGAGGTTCAACTAAAATGCTTTTGAACTAGACTGAGGAATATTGCAGAAAAGCATGATACTGTCAGTGAAAAGGGGGATATCTGAAAATATGCGTGGTATAAACCAAGGAGGAAGTAGGTTCTACACTACTGAAAATAATGTTAATGAAATGACATATTGGCCTGCTGAGCTGGTATATCAAGACTATGTTATTTGATTGATTGGCTAGCAAGAAGGAGTGAACAAAGTGTTTATTTGTCTACAAGATAGGTTTACATACAGTCTGATATTCAGAAAGCTTATTGCCAGTGGTAAGTCTTTTTTTACCACTAGTGGTAACTATTTTTGTTTCTTAAACAGCCCTGCTGCAATGATTACCTCAGAGAGATGCAGCATGGAGGTGGCTGTCTCTTCGGACTAATGCAAATGCTAATGAGGCATTTTGGTGCAGCTGCTTATGTGAGCGCATGCAGAGATGCAGAGGTTTGAGTGGTGTCAGATGTGTGTATGTGTGTGTGTGTGTGTGTGTGTGTGTGTGTGTGTGTGTGTGTGTGTGTGTGTGTGTGTGTGTGTGTGTGTGTGTGTGTATTAGGACATCCATATCTCTCAACTACCTCTAGAATAATGAACAATGACTGTAATAATGGGGAGCACTAGACACTGGGGAAACTTCTACTTTTAAAACATTTCATATGTTAATAGAATTGATAGATTTGTCAGTGCAAAATAGGTTTTGGGATGGGGAGACACGAGTGAAACTCCTAATTCTAAAACATTTTGATAAATAATAAAACAGATTTTGCAGTATGAAAGCTGCATTGGGAAAATCACTAGATGCCGTGACACTGTAGACTAATAACCCTAATCCACATACAATGCTAACAGAATGCATTTTTGGTACATAAAACACAATATTCTATGAAATATGAAATTTTAATGTCTGACATTTTTGACTGACTATAGTGGGTTTTTCCTCAAGACTACTATACAACACCAGGGGGAAACACTAGATGAATCCAGGGAGTTTTTTTTTTTTCAAATATTACCCCAATCCAATTAAAGAATTTATAGAGCAACTGGTCTTCTATCACAAAACTTTTTCAGAATAATACAAAGAATGACACTCTATCTTGCATTACTGACTGACCATAATCATTTGAGATTAATGAGGGTCAGGAAAAAATAAAAGTTAACTTTAGAGATGTTCTTTTAAATCAGAGACAGGTAAGAGGTATGTGGATGTGCCTGAGTGTTTGTGTGTATGCAAGTGGCTGCATGTGTGTATGTATGTGTGTGAGCATGTGTGTGCACGCGCGCGCGCGCGTGTGTGTGTAGGTGTATACATGCGTGTGTCTGTGTCCTGTGTGTGTGTGTGTGTGTGTGTGTGTGTGTGTGTGTGTGTGTGTGTGTGTGTGTGTGCGCGTGTGTGTGTGTGTGTGTGTGTGTGTGTGTGTGTGTGTGTGTGTGTGTGTGTGTGTGTGTGTGTGTGTGTGTGTGTGTGTGTGTGTGTGTGTGTGTGTGTGTGTGTGTGTGTGTGTGTGTGTGCGCGTGTGTGTGTGTGTGTTTGTGTGTATGCATCTGCATTTGGGTATGTGTATATGTGTAGTTAAATGGATGAGGAGGGTAGCATGTGGTAACATGCATCAGCCCCCCCATGATGATGGAACAGAAAAGCACCTGTTAGTGTTTGCAGTAATCACTGAGTGATCCAAAGACATGTGAATTAACTGATAATGAGGTCTTTCCTCACTGTGAACAATGTGTCTATGAACCATAAGTTTCTGTGACCATACTAACAAATATGGGGTTTGTGCTGAAAAATCTGTATTTGCTGTACCCTTACTCCTCATGGCTGGGCCTGTTTCTGAATCTTAGTGACAGTCTTTCATTTTGTCCAGTAGTTGGAGATCAGACCACAAGAGTATACTTACAAGTGACTCTAGGAAAGCTAAGTGCAAACCATCATAGACTATCTAAGGTCATATCCTATTTTGCCAGAGCAGAAGATGTGGCAGTTTTTTGAATACATCAGGCTATACTAGACAGAGAGAGATAGTAGGTATTTGGCAATGACAACTAATCTATTAAGAGTAAGAAGCAAACAATTTAATGACCAGAATTTGGATTTTATTTACATATGTTAATTACATAGGCGATGAAAATTGAGACTAAAGAGTAAGTCAACTAGCTGTGGTACAGCTCACACTGAAAATAACCACAGTGATAAATGTTTATTAGCACCAAACGCCAAATAGCAGAGCATGGAATTTACTGATACTCATGATGAAGTACTCATACTCAACTAGGAATGCTGAATTGCTAAACTGATTGTGAGCAATTCAAAGAAGTTAATTGTCTATAAGTCTTCAGCTATACATAACTTAGTCCAATGTAGAAAACAGCAAGTTTTTGTTAAATATACAGAAAATAAGTTTTATGAGCAAAGAGAGAAAAAACAGAGGGCATGGGGTTAATCTCTGGGGAAGGGAGTAGAATCACATTTCAGTACAGCAGTCATACTCAGTGGTTATCAATAATATATTGTGTGGTTGGCTGTCCAGTCCCTGTGGATATAATTTCAAAATAAACCAAAAACACAAAGATTCCTGAACATAGAAATGGCATAATGCATTTTTTGGACCAACATATATTTTGCATAGTTCAAGCTTTCAGGCAAGCTTGAGAAACCAATAAAAATGTTTGAGCACAAAAGATATTACCATGTCTGATTTCAGCATATTCTGCTTTCTGCTAGTTCTTCTTGCACAAACATTAATGAAGCCACTCCTGAACTTTCTTCATCATCATAGCTCTGATAGATATGCTATCCTACATCCTTTACACCAACAATTATGCAAAGTACCACCAAGATCAATGAAGTTCATTAAACTTGGATTGGGTATTATGCACAACAGTATGCATACATCACATCAACATTATTTATCTGTACTCTGTCTCAGATGTCAGGTGACTTTTATCCCTTAAGAACACTCAGTAAGCTATATACACCTAACTACCCCACAAGACTCTAGCTGGCCTGGCCCACTCTCTCTGAAGTTGACTGTAATAAGCTACTCCAGATTCAAATCTGGCAATCATACTACTGCCAAATGTCTTAGCTATATTTTCAACGTACTTAAAAACCCAAATCTCTTGACATAGTGACTTTGGATATTAAATTTTCAGGAATGAGAGGATGTCCAGAGGAACATATGGTGATATTCTCATCATGCTGACCTTCACTAGGTACAGCCCCCAGCTATAACTAGATATAAATGCTGACTCGTTGTTAATTAATATAAAAATTAGCCCATCTGAACAAATTGCCTGGAATGTATCAATATCTCCTCAGCCTTAACTAAACACATCATGATACATACATTATCTTGGATTACAGATAATGGTCATAAGGAATTACTGTTAAAGAAGCCTTTAACATTGACAGTTAGCCTGCCATTAATGACACCTCATACCCACACATCCAACTGTTCATCTTCACATAGGCCAGTCACACAAACAGCTAAGAATGCAACACTCCAGACTGGGAAACAATAATATATGGATATTGCTATACATTCCAGAAAATGTCACACATGCAATATCAGAGTCCATCAGTGACTTCTAAAACACCAACTTGACAATAATCATCTGTCACCCTCCCAACATAACTTTGGAACGTGAGCATGGTATAGAAACTCTCCTCCAATTGTTTACAAACCACCTTTATCAACAGTCTTTGATATGGTCACTCGACATACTGAAGTGTTGATTTTCCAGTCTTAACATATCTGTCAATCACTAAAAATGTCATATTCTGACTACTTAACTAGCAGAATATAGTCAGTATGGTGGTCAGGTTGGGCATCTCTTTTTTTTCCATACCCCTAGTTGTACCCAAAGTCTCAGTCCTAAGTTTCTTTATTTTTATTTACATCAGTGCTGTGCCATCTTCCTGCTACTCTGTATCTGTCATTCAATATGCTAATGACACTGCTAGCTGTCGTCTAAATCTCTTCAGAAATATCCCATTTTGTTCCCAAAAGGCCACTATCAATGCTGAGTCTTATTTAAAAGATTCAGGTGTCTGGTTATATATATCAAACAAACAAATTATCAAACAAGCAAACAAACAGAAAAGAATTAAAAAGAAATACAGAAAAAAATAAAACACACACCATGGTCCAATATAAAGAATTCATCAGACGTAAATTATCGGAATAAGATATCATACACTAATACCACTCAATCACTAACTGGATGAATTTTGAACAAAGGCAAAATTAAAGAGATGATGAAGGCCCACAAATAGACAATTATTAGGTACTGCTCTTTGAACCTTACAAACTGGATAGAATATCAGGTTTTATATTAGCATGCATTTTCTGAAGGGAATAACGTTTGAAGTTCAAATGTCTGTCATTATTTAGTGACCTCACTCTTTATCGATTTGCCGGAAAACCACATTTTATGAGGAACAGACCAGAAATATGAAGGAAAAATCTGGGCATTCTGCAAAGACAAGAACAGTTAAGAGATATGCATATGTATCCATCCATCCATTCGCAATGCCTTTTTCCCATTTTTGCACATAGGTTTGGGGCATCACTTCAACAGTGACAATCATCTAAAACCAGTGTTCACACCACCAGGTGGCTAGCCCTATAACAGTTGCTCTTTCTTACTACACATACACACACACACACACACACACACACACACACACACACACACACACACACACACACACACACACACACACACACACACACACACACACACACACACACACACACACACACACACACACACAAACCTATGACCATGTTAGAGTGTCTAATCTGCCTACTGCATGTCTTTGGAGTGTTGTAAGAAACATGAACATAGGGAGGACATGCAGACTCCACAGAGAAGGCATTCCTGCTGGGAATTGAACTGGGAAACCTCTTGGTGTGACGTGACAATGCAATCCTCTGTGCCACTGTGCCATCCCTATATAAAAATATTTCTATATATATATATCTATATATCTATATCTATATCTATATATGGTAGACCAAAATTTCACTTACCTGAAATTCATATCACTGAGACTAAAAGATTGATGACTGCACAACATCAATGTTCTGGAACACCGACTTTCCACTCCAGGTGAGTAATCACTTGGCCACCCTATTGAACTTTGCCCCTTACTCTCACAGTAGTGCGATCTTAGAGTTGGTATATTTAGTTGGGGAATGTGGGGGTACAGCCCCCATATAGAGGGGTATGGGGGGGTTAAACCCCTCACATGGGTGGGTTCGCTTTTCTTCATTTTTTTTTTTTCAGATGGCCAAGCAGTTACCTACATGGAGTGGAAAGTCAGTGTTCCAGGATGTCAGTGTTATGTGGTTGTCTGCCTTTTCGTCTCGGTGATATGAATTTCGGGTAAGTAAAATTTCGGTCTGTCGAAGAAGACCTGTGTGTACATATAGGTACACATATATTGTTGAATTATTTCCAAACTTTTAACCACTGAATAATGTCTAAATTTTGAACATCATCTCACCAAAATAGTACAACAACTTAATATAAATTACTAAGCATGTCAAAACTTGACCTTTTATTCATGCCTTGTAACTCTTAAAACCATACAACCATTGCAGCCTCCTCATACTCAGCTCAACTATTTCTGCAGTAAACTCACAAACATGAACACCTCCCTAAACTATTTCTGCAGTATACTCACAAACATGAACACTTTCTAAACTATTTCTGCAATATACTCACAAACATGAACACCTCTCTAAACCATTTCTGCAGTATACTCACAAACATGAACACCTCTCTAAACTATTTCTGCAGTATACTCACAAACATGAACACCTCTCTATATAGAAACTTCAACAAGTTCATCAGTGAGTCACCAAATTTACTCCAGTTACCCTTCTAAAATACATTTCTGCTTCTCTTAGCTGACCTGTACATCCACAATATATCTTTGTCCTGTATCATTCTATATGATTACATCAATTACAAAATGTATTCTGTGATATGTATATATATATATATATATATATATATATATATATATATATATATATATAAAACCTATGAATATATATATATATATATATATATATATGTAGATATAGATATATATATATATATATATGTATATAAATATGTATATATATATATATATAGCCTATGAGTATGTTTACTCTGATACATGGGTAATATGTATGGACCTAACTGTGCAAAAATGTCAGAGGCCATTACAAACAACCCTATATGGAGTCTTATTTTTTTTTTCTTTTTGGGAATTTGAAGGTCACAAATACCTACCACATAACACCTGCCCAAGTTTTTTCCATATCTGAAACATGCTCCACACACTTAAGAGAAAGGCCGGATACCTCATGTCACACAGTCACTCTATTGTTTACATCAGTTCATGCATATATCAGGTAGGGCTATATAGGTTCTTATATACTGTTTTTACCTGTTCCAGAATAGGATGCTGCAACATAGAAAGCAATGTAAATGCAAGCTCTCCCATACAGAAAATGAGTTCTTGCTACATGCCTTCTATCTCTGTGCTCAGCAGATTATCAACTATCATAAATCTGAGTGGCCATATCTAGGAGGGATAAGGCAGTAAGCTGTTGGGCTACTAGCACAGTAAGCACCATTAAAGCTCATGCTGTCTACCTTGCATAAGTGCAGAGGGCAAGGAGTGGCAGCCAAATGACCAAACCACCTCTAACAGAAGTGGAACAGTCCTTCGTATCTCAGCTTCAGGGTATGCACAATTCTTGTCTGGGGTTTGAACCCATTACCCTCTGCATTATCTGCAGTTGCCACTGCCACTTGACCAACAAGGAGTCACTGAACAGTTAGGAAACTGCTTTCCCCCAAGACCATGTTCTCCGTTCAACTATGAAGTCTCTGTGGTGGCACGTTTTGAACACAGAGGCATCCAAGGCAGTAGAAACCATTACCACATAATTATATTAACAACTGAATAGGAAAGTAAAACAATGATCATTGCTGGAGAATTCATGGTACAGAGCTCAGCGCACCAGCCCAAATACTTGTTGGAGATGCCTCAGGTAACTATGTCTTGTACAGACAAGAATCTGCCATTGTGGGTAAATGTTTGGTTGATACATTTTGCAAGCATATCCACTTTTTTCCAATGAGCATCAAGGCAACAGGTGTAGAGACTACCAGCATGAGGTATACTAGCTATTCATTTGACATGCCAGTAGATTAGGTAGTATTTACTCATTCACTGAGATTCAAGCATTAAGTGTGGGTGATTTTTGTCTTTTGTGCTTTTGCAGGTGCAGTGTCATCAGGTTTCTTCACCAAAAATGTGCAGCTTCCTTATGTTGGAGACTTGTCTGGCTCTGGTGATGATAGAAGCCAAATTGCAGTATCAGTATTGAACATGGGCAATGTAGCATCCACATCCCCACGCCATTCAGTGAACATTGCTTCAGTCCTTGAGGAATCCACCTCTCAAACACATGAAAGCAGAGAAGGACAAGAGTACACAGGCAGGTCTACCCAGAAATGGATATCTGCATTGTGGATAATTTCCCCTTCATTGCTGCAAGGTCCACCTAGTAAGTGGAAGATATAGGTGGATATTATGGTAGTGACCAAACATTCAAGGGGTACCATAATCCCCTAAAGAAGTTTTGTCAATAGTCGCACCCTAATGTATGTGCAGGTCCATCATACAGGGACTGGCTGTCGTCACCACAATCCTTGCTAAGCTGGTAGAGGTAACAGAAGGCTTGGCCTGCATTCCTTCCTTAATACTATCCTTCCTTAACATTATTTGCCTGGCCAGAGATAATAACAAACTCACCTCTTGCCTTTTATTAGACCTTTCAAAAGCCTTTGACACTGTGTCTCACTCACTTCTATTAAGTAAACTGACTAACCTTAACTTCTCCACTTCTATTGTTGCCTGGTTTTCCAGCTATCTCACTGATTGACTGCAATCAGTGAGATGGCTTTCTGCTCTCTCCCTTTCTCATCCTATTAAAATGGGTGCCCTCCGAGGCTCTATTCTTGGACCATTACTTTTAATATTTTTACTAATCTACTCTATACTTTTTGCCCCCAGACATCCCTGGTACAATATGCAGATGACTCTACAGTCATCACCATCACTGACACATCCTCTGAACTCATCTCTACCACTCAGGCATCCTTTAACTCAGTTGAAACCTGGTTCTCTAATAACCTGCTTATTCTGAATCCAAAAAAAAAAAAAACCAGAACAAAACTCCTACTTTTCTTACCTAAAAATATTAACCACCTTAAGCCTACTTTCTCTATACTGTCTCTCAATAACAATCTTATCATTAGAGATGATCAACTTGAGTTTGACTTACATGTTAATAACTGCATTCAGAAGACTCATCTAAAACTGGGCCTCCTATACAGAAATAAAAAGTTTCTCACTAACAAAGCAAAAGTAACCCTCTCTCATGCTTAGCTCCTACCCAGTCTATTGTACAGCTCTCACATCCTCACAAATCTCAACTCCTTTCTACTTACTAAATTAGACTCAACCTACAACAAAGTAGCCAGATTTGCAGTGCACCAAATGTATAAATCCCATCACTGTCTCTCAATAAAACACCTAAACTGGCTAGAATTACCTCTGCCATCCAGTGTTGAGTGAAATATGTTGCAACATGGATGTTCACATGGCCAGGGCATTCATACCAAATCAACCCAAGGTGCATGCCAGTGGTCACCTTAATGAAGTACTCCATTCTCTCAGCATAGTGAAGTAAATGCCTGTGACCATCCCAGAAGAGGATGTTCCCATAAATGGGAGCATGTATTGTCTGATAACATGTTTTCCGGTTGGTGCCTAGGACCTGCCTGTCAGATCCTGCTACAATGCTGCAACACTTGCTGAGGGTGTGTCCCAGCAAACACTCATTTGGAATTCTGCAATTTCACAATGCCCACCTACACACAAACTCACACACACACACACACACACACACACACACACACACACACACACACACACACACACACACACACACACACACACACACACACACACACACAAGCACACATGTAATTGCCCATTACTGACACTTGACATTGTGCATATGCTGATAACTGTGCTCTGCCCACTGTAGTTCGTTACACAAATACTCTATGTCTGATGTACAGTGAGGTTGGTTTATTCATAGACTAGGTGAAGGTTTGCATGTATCACTTTTCATTTTTTGTATAATACTTTACTTCAGCCCATGACTATAATCCAAATGCTGCTTCTCAACTAGTGCCATAATATACTGCTCCCACTTTTGTCTGATATAGTGCCGCCATATAACTAGTTCCTCCACAGCCTGTATCTGGCACCACCTTGTCTTCTGAGGGTGGTAGTTCCTCCTCATGAATGTTTCTTCCCTGTTGTAACTGCTTGTGTATAGTGATGTTATGTAACCTTACACATACTGAAAATGTCTTACTGCATATTTCAGGATCATTCTGTGGGGTACCTCTCATACATCCAGACAGAGGAAGTAGGTCTTTAGAAGGCCAAAAGCATATTTGCCAGTGATGTGGATGTGTGACATGACATGTTTGTAGGCATTCTTAATGCGGTCAAAGGATTAGTGATTGATGTATTTAACCATGGTTCCAGGGTGTACCCAATATAACCAATAAGATATTCCTGGGTAAAACCACCCCAAACAAACTACTGGATATAAGTCACACATATGTCATATGTGTGAGTTATGGGCACTGCCTGGGTGGCTCAACACCTTGAATAGTATTTGCTGTGCATTATGGATCACCTGACAGTTTTCACAGTGGAACTTCCTATGATTGGTATACCTTATTCATTGCTCCCCAGGTGGGGACATTATTGTGCAGTATAAGGCTCCCGCTACCTAAGGGACATTGACTATGTCATAAAAGACCTCAGGATGGCGACTCTTTTCTCTGTATTTAGTGGGATCCACATGTGCTTCCTACATAGCATGGTATGGCATCTGAAAACTGATGGATTATCCTTGAGGTTGATGACTGCGACGCACTGTGTCTTCTGTTGCTCACTACTATTTCCTCATAGCTAATATTCTCCAAGCCACAAGCCACAGAGAAACACATCTTGACCAGATCCTACATGGTGTCTCTGTCCACATAATAACAGTTCACAATTTCAAGGGTCATGGAAGGCATGATATATATTAAACCTGGACAGATGACATGGCACTGCTAAAGGTGACAGCATGCAGTACCAAGTCACCCGGGGTGAGGACAACATGTCACATATATGATTTACTAATGCGGCTACTTCATACTTATTTCATAGTCCATCTCCTGTAATACTAGGATTTTTCTGCAGTCATTCACTCTGGATCTAGCATCTTTCTGTGAGCTATATCTATCTCTATGTGTATATCTATAACAATATCTATATCTATATTTATCTCTTTCATTTATATATAAATATGTGTATATATAAATATATATATATGTGTGTGTGTGTGTGTGTGTGTGTGTGTGTGTGTGTGTGTGTGTGTGTGTGTGTGTGTGTTTATCTAAGCTGTCAACTCTAAGCTATGTGTTTATCTAAGCTATCAATATCTAAGCTAATCAGTCGTAATCATAACTCCTCTAAACCTAACCTACCAATCTCCTCTGAATCTGCTGTAACTACTAACTCTGCTCCTTTCTCCCTTAAACCTATTTCTACCAGTTATATCAAATCTTTACTCTCCAAGCTAAAACCATGCTGAATATCAGCTGAACACATCTTTTCATATTTCCTTCAGATAGCAGCTGACGCTCTCCCTCCCTCTTTCTCTACCCTAATCAATTGCTCTATCTCTGAATCAAAAGTTCCTTCTATCTCAAAACAATTCTACATATACACAAAGGAGGTAACTCCACAGACATATCCAGCTTTAGACTTATCACTATCTTCTCCCCTCTCTAAAGTTCTGGAAAAATGTGTACACAAACAAGCTATGCAATACCTAATAGAGGAAAATCTCCTCTTACCCACTCAGCATGACTTCTGACATAAATATAGCACTACCACAGCCCCATTATCCTTCCTTAACACTACTTCCCTACCCAGAGAGGAACACAAACTTATTTCTTGCATATTCTTAGACTCAAAGGCTTTTGACATGGTCTATCACTCTCTTCTGTTGGATAAACTCTATAACCTTAACTTCTCCTCTGGTACTGTTGCATGGTTCTCTAGCTACCACACTGACAGGTTGCAATCAGTGAGATGGCACTCTGCACTATCCCCTCTTCTCCCAGTTAAAATGGGTGTCCCCCAAGGATCTATTCTTGGGCCACTGCTTTTCAATATCTTTACTAATCTACTCCATACTTCTTGCCCTCAGCTTCCCGAGTTCAATATGGTGATGACTACAGTCATCACTATTGCCAACTCTCCCTCTCAGCTCTTATCATCTACTCAGCAATCCTTTAATTCAGTTGAAACCTGGCTCACCAATAACCAGCTCATCCTCAACCCAAAAAAACAAAAACTCTTACTCTTTCTTCCTAAAAATGTTAACCGCATTAAATCTTCCTTCTCTATACTGTCACTTAATAACACTCCCATTCAAGTGGAATCCAGCACAAAATTCCTCGGCGTCACCATTGACGATCAACTTAAATTTGACCTACATGTAAATAATTGTATCAGAAAAACACACCAAAAATTAGGGCTCCTGTACAGAAACAAGAAGTTTTTGACTACTGAAGCCAAGATCATTCTCTCTCATGCTTACCTCCTACCTACTGTAATGTATAGATCCCAAATTCTCACAAATCTCAGCTCCTCTCTACTGAAAAAGCTAGAATCTGCTTACAACAAGGTAGCTAGATTTGTTACCCAACAACCTTACAAATTCCATTACTGTCTCTCTCTAAAGCACCTAAACTTGCTAGAGCTTCTCCTCTCTCAACTCCAGATCATCCACTCTATCCTATTCCAGCCTTCCTACTGTTCAGTTCTATCCCCACTCATCTCCCACTATTCTCCAGCCAGATCCCTCCAGAGACCTACCCAAGACCTACTACATATCTACAAACCCAAGACCAAATTCAGTTGTTATATATATATAGCTACCATCCTTCTATTGCTTGGAATAAACTCCCTCTTAAAATTAGAAAACTCACACATCCTAAACAATTAAAGAATGCCACCAAAGAGTATCTAAAATGTTACTGGACTTTCCACTGTACTGACCCTCCCTAAACTACTTCCCTCATCAAATAGGCAACAAACCCCCTGACCTCTACTTCCCCTCACACACACACACTCTCTACTTCTCCTAAACTAATCCTAAAACTGAACTTCTCAACCTAATCTGCTACCACCTCTGTGGATCATTTGATAATACATGTGCTGTCTAACAAAAACTTTTTAAATATGTTTTCTAATTTTCTATGTAAAGTCCTAAGCTAATACATCTTATTCTCTTAGAGCACAATCCTGACATTGTTTTTGTAGATGTTTTAATGTGATCTCTCATACACTATGTAATGTCTTAAGTTCGTACTTCTTATTTTCATTGAACACACATCTGAAAATTTCTTGTTTTTGTATTGTATGAATGATGTATTATCTTTTTGTTATTAATTGCTTTTATTATGTATAACTGTCTAATGTATAGAGCTTTTCTTATTGGCTTCCACTGAAAAAGGGCTCTTCAGCTCAGCTGCACATTCCCGGTTAACAAATGTAAAATAAAATAAAATAAATAAATGTGTTTCTGCACTGCATGAATACTCGCATTTTAATAATTTTGCTCATTAACATGTCATTATATCACAATTTTCATGCTATGCAGGCCAAAGAATTTCTTTCGTTTTTATGTCTAACCTCAGTCTGTCTTTGAATTGCTCTCACCCTGCTCGTGCATGGGCTTCACTCAAAATTGCACACTGTGATATGAAAAATATTTCTGAATTCCAAATATGACTTAGTCATACATTTTTTGTTATACTATATTCATAAAAAAGCTTTGAACTAGATACTTCTGTTTTAGTATTAAGGCATTGCATCTTACTGCAGCCTGAGCTTGGAGTTAATATTAATTTTTGGCACTACTCCATGGTTGTGCTGTTGCAGGTTGTTGTTTTTTTCTTTTTCTTTTGACAGATGTATTAATTAAAATTCTTCCAGTGTGAAGTATAAGCTCTAGCTCTAAGCTTCAACTTCATTTATTCTGCCAGTTTTTCACATACTGTTTAATTCTAGCAACCTCAAATTTAAACACACAATGCTTATGCTTTCTGTTTAGCATATTCCTCCTGACAACAGATAAGACTACAGTTTTAATGTTATTTTGCAAATGCCTTGGTTTAAAATTAAGTAGTTTACCATTGCTGTGTCTCATCCCTTCAATGCGGCACCCGTTGTTCCATTCAGATGCACTTTGGTCTTTCTAATTGCTGTTAATAGATGTCATCTCCAACTTAATTTGTTGCTTTAGACTCAGAATGTACAGCTTTTTGTTACTTTTCTTCTACTATACTGGACCATGCTAAAAATCTATACTTATAAACAAAGCATCTCTTTCAGAAGTGGTAGGTGTCAAACTAGATTGTTATTATTTTAACCACCTTTACTCATTTTTCAAAATTAAACAATAACATAGATACACATAAATTAATAGAAAAGCAAACAAACCACAGTAACAGTTTTCATTGTTTTCATGAATTATGCATATACATTTTCCTTTTAACAATTATTAACTGCTTTATTGTCCTAACATTGACTCCACTTGATTGTCATTGTTGATGTGACAACCCAACCCAGTGTGTAAAAATAGGAAAAAATAATTATTGAGGGATGGATTAATGGATGGATGGATGGATGGATGGATGGATGGATGGATGGATGGATGGATTGATGGATGGATTTCATTACTATGATTTTTTAGTCATTCTGTGAGTTATGATTACAACCTTAGTCAGATACCATACTGTGCATTCTCCCTCATTCTCTCTCTCAAGCACTTGCTGTTTCATGCAGCTTTGCTTCAGGTCACTCTAGCTGTTATTAGTATATTATTATGACATTAGCAGCACTAACTATCAAAAGAGAAAATATATGTTATAACATTAGTTCATTTGCTGTAATATTCATTTTCTTAATTAAATCTTAATTAATATGTTACTTTTTATATAACATTGCAGAATGTCATTACATTTTTCTTTGCATGCAGGACCATGCTAACAGACTATATTTTGTGGTAATGATAAATTTTCAGAGCAGAGCTGGCTACCCTCCTGTGTGTTTTTTCAGGTGTATATCGGAACATCGAAGCGGCAAAATATCGAATCACGTTAAATCAAAATGCTTACATCGGAATGTAAAACATCAAAACATCAAAAATCACCAATATTTGGAGTGAATGTTAAAAACAAATTACTACATGCAGGGGGCAAGAGCCCCTGCATCCCCCAGACCCCCTGCCACTTAAATATTCCACTTTGGAGATCGCACTTCAGTGCACTACAGTGCAGAAATGGAGGATTTCCATTTCCTACACTGTA
Organism: Protopterus annectens; assembly: GCF_019279795.1. Taxonomy (NCBI): domain Eukaryota; kingdom Metazoa; phylum Chordata; order Ceratodontiformes; family Protopteridae; genus Protopterus; species Protopterus annectens. The sequence continues at coordinate 746,880,375 of NC_056735.1, read as the reverse complement.
GTGCGATCACGGAGTTGGTATATTTAAGTAGCTGGGTGTGTGGGGGGTGCAGGGGGGCTTGCCCCCCTGCCTACACCCTTATTGTGTTATGTCCCCATTGGAAGCTGTCATTGACAGCTTTTCGATGTTTTGCTGGTTCGATGTAACCAGTTCGATGTAATGGTATTCGATATTTTGCCGTTTCGATGTTCCGATATAAACCCATTTTTTCTCATGCTCTACCTCCATATACTTGCAATTATACATTTTTCTTCATGTTATTCATACCACTGTTAATATATTTTCAGTCTCAGCTAGCTATTATATTATTTTGATATAGAATTATAACTTTCTTTGTCTTTTTTTCTTATTATTATACAGGACTATTCTGAAAGTCTATATTTATGAACAAATTCTATTTTAGATGTAGTGATAATTTTTAAACTGCATTAAAGTCAACATTTTATGCTTTAGTTATGTTTTGATTGCCATAATACTTTACTGTTTACTTTGCAGACATACCATGGGTTCAAAGTATAGTCCTGGCTACCATATTTTACTTCTTTACTGTATATGATTGTAGAGTTGTTTGCAAATATTTTGCTAGATGCAATTACCTGCTCCTATTTGTCATCACTCTCTCAGTCTACTGCACAGTCATGTTTTAGTTGTTGATTATTAGATTTTTCGCATATCTTAACATCTAGTTCTATTGTTTTCCATTGACTGCATAATCTTAAAGGTGGAGCCTATGATTTTCATCTCCATATGTATATGCTGACTAAAATATCAGTCTTCTCTTAGCCAAATATTTCTTCTTCTTACAGCCCCTTATACATATCAGAGGTTAGTGTTACTATCCATGTATAACATTTTAAATTTTCTGTGTAATTTACACTATAATTATGTTGTTTATAAAATCCAAGCAGGCATTATTTTCAGCTTTGTGCTTTCTATAGAGTGCTATTGGAGTGTGGATAGTTTGAAAATTGTATACCTAGCTCATGTATGTTACTGGTAGCAATTATAGTTTTGTGCTTTATTACTGATCTGTTAATTTACTTTCAAGACACATTTGAATATAGGGAACATAGATTGTACATGGGGTTTGTCCAGAGAATATTTAATAATGTGTGCAGGTTTAGCTCATTCTTACTTGATCATCAGAGTTGCCTTATAACACACAGTTTTATTCATGCAAGTGTTTAAACGTGCATATACTATACATGCTAAATTTATATTGAACTTCAGTATGGTCAAGTTTATTAGAGCTTTACATTTGTTGAACCATGCAAAATATTTATCTTGGATCCTTAGAGGTATTCAAATCACTCATACGAGTAAACTCTTTTTCTACTAATTCTATAATTGATGCTAGCAATATTATGATCCAGAAGACCTGCTTGCTGTAAAGTCAGTACAAATCAATTGGTAAAAATGGTTAACATCTACTATAGCAGCAATTTTAACAGCAGGCTAAATGTACTGATTCTGATCAAGAGATCAGCAGGCTTTGTCTATGGGGCCATCAGATGCTTGTTTAAACCATCATCACTTCTTAGGATCAATGGAATGCAGTTTTAAATTAGGTAAAAGACAAAAATGTTGTTGCATAAATCTTTAACTAAAATGTTTCCAGGCTTATACCTGATATAATGGACGTTCATAATTTAATTGACTTTTGTTTATCTTTCTCCAAATAGCTCACAGTTTTCTTACTACTCCAATGTTCACAAACCATGCCCTAGAAAAGATTATTTCTTAATTTCAGATTTTGTTATCCCATTTGTTAGATTGTAATGTCAAAACAAGGTACTTTTCCAATCACTTTCTTTCTTAAATGAGCAGTTTACTTTCATAATCTAGTATAGTAAGTACATGCGGATGAGTTACTTAATCTATTTGACATTAACAGTAACTGTTTTCATGTATTAACATTTATTCAAATAGCAACTAGTTTTCAAAGTGAAACCAAAGAGCTTTGGAGGTAGGACAGTTTCCCTTTACCCAAAAGATGCATGACCTTGGATAGTTAGATAGGTGGATAGATAGGTGGATAGATACATAGATAGATAGATAGATAGATAGATAGATAGATAGACAGATAGACAGATAGACAGATAGATAGTGTGAGGCAGGAGAAGTACTTATCATTAAATGCATTTTTTGACTACTTTGGTGCTGGAGTTTTTTGTTTTTTCTTTTGTGGTAGTTCCCTACCTAATTTGGCATGGTTAGTCCACCTTGTTTCCTGGATTTACACACACACACACACACACACACACACACACACACACACACACACACACACACACATATTTTCATTGCAAAAGTCAATATTGTTATTTGGCAGTATTTATTTATCAATGCATTTAATCTGAGAATTTCTAGCAATCTCTAACTTGGTTTATCAAGTTACTATGAATCCCTCTGAGGCTGCCAAAACTCAAAGATAAATTACAAATACTTTTGTTGGAGACCCATTTAAATTAATATTCTCAACTGAATGGACTTTGACAATTTGATCATTACAGATATAAGCTGACACAATCAGGAAAAGAGTACAGCTATAACAATGTACTTATGAGAGTTCTTTACAGGAAGGTACATGCACAGGTACAGACATACATCTATACATACATACACACACACACACACACACACACACACCTACACAGACACACAAACACAGACACACAGACACACACACACACACACACACACACACACACACACACACACACACACACACACACACACACACAAATAACCACAGATACATTCTTTCAACAGTTTATTTCGTAAGCCCATAGTCAAAACTGTACTCGATCATGCTCAATTTTCACAGTGCTAAGCGTATTTGTATAATGGGGTCATGCAGTGCATACATGGGTTCTGCTATATCAATGTTCAGAATACTGTAAATTAAATGTCAAAACCCATAAAATACCACGAGGCCAAAAAGTAATTTAAACAAACATCACACTGATTTGAAATACATAATTTTTAAAGATGGTTTCTAACTCTTGCATCTCCTTGCATCAGGGTTCTGTCACCAACTTTCCCAGTCTGTTAATACACTACCACCAAAGCTGTACTAACTGAAAAAGTGAAAATAGTGAAGTATTTAAAAAATCACTTTTTCCATTTGCTGCAAGTATTTAAACCAGAAGCACCATTCATTTCAATGCATGGTAATTCCAAAGCCAAAACAATGCAGCATCAATATTTCAAGTTTTTTTTTGCTTAAAGGCTCATGACACATTAAATGTCCAGAACATTATACATGACAAAGTGTAGTATTCGATAGTACAACTGACTTAAATTGTGAGATAAAGTACTTATATATACGGCTGATGAAGCACTATGTGTGAAAGTGCTTACTAATTTTTAAGCTAGGTTTTCATTAAATGTTTTATACTCAGTTGTGTTTCTGGTGTCTCTCTTCTACTTTGTGATACTTATATAGTAGGCCACGAACTGTTAAGGGGTTCTGCTTGGGTTCTTAACTTTCAATCAGCTCCTCCAATGCTGAATGGCATATTGACAATCAAGCCCTGTCGTCAGTGATCGCTTGAAATACAGCATGCAGAACATCAACATTAAAATATAAAAACCTGAAATATAGTAAGATGGCATCAGAGATCGCATATGTTAGTGCAACTTTAGCAGCCAACCTCAGCAAGCTGCTCACTGGTACATAGATTTCCATTACAAGTCATAGATGCTGTTCCACGTGGTTCAGATTCCTCTCAGTGCTGTTACAGTTTTTTTTTTTTTTTTTAAATTTCTGAGTGACAGGCCTATTCTACATTATGATCGCAGTAGCAGTACTTTGAATTTTTCATACTTTCATAATTTGGGTACTTTGAAATTTTCATAGTTTGGCACTTTAACATTGCTGGAGTTTGTTGGACTATAACTTTCACTTGGTGCAGCTGATACTGCTGCTGGAGGGTTAGAGTGGGCTGCAGTTAAAGATGGACTTTGTGCTGCTGTTTTTTTTTTTTGTTTTGATGCTGCTTATCTCAATGTTGTGTAGGTAATATCTTAAATGCTCACTGAGCAGGATGTTTGACAGGTTTTGATTGATGATATCCCATTCTACATTGGAGGAGTCGATTGAAAGTTAGGAAGCCATTTTGCTTTTTATCTGACTTCATGTACAACAGAAAATTAGGTAATTACAGCACCTGTCTACATGTAAGTACTTTAATCTATGCCCACAATGAATACTAGGATAAAAAAGACACGTTCAGAACAGGATTAACATTTTTCTTTTTCTCTTCTAAGTCTAGGATTAATCGATCTTCATGAAGCTTCTAGGTAACAGAGGTATTGTTCGTGGCACAGCATGTAGCACACTTGCATTTGGTGCAGAAGGCTGTGTGTTTATTTTCATGCCACGTAGATGGATTGCTAATATTACCATGAGGCATAACGTGGGTGATGTACTTCTGTGTGTCTTGTCCTTTTGGTGAGATGTTACACCAAGGTCCCATCTGCTTGAATTGGTGGTTGAGGTGGATATAAAATATCCCAAGTAATGTATCAAAAAGAGTAGGGAAGATCTTTGACACTCTGGCCAGATTTCCTTTAGTAGTATTAATACTACCTCAGGTCTTCCCTGAAAAGAGGTCATCCAGTCAACAAAGAATAAATAATAGGCACTTTCCAATTTCATCGTAATTAGTATTCAGCCAGTTCCAAGGCACATTCTCCACAAAATTTACCTGTGGTGGCATACCTCTCAACTGTACAGATTTTCTCAAAATGTCTAGATTTTTTCCTCATATGCTTGGTCCATTTTTCATAAAGTTGTGGTCTTCTGGCAAATTAGTGGCAGCTCATTAAATAAGTAAGAAAACAATGACAGACATTTGAATTTCAGACTTCATACCCTTGCAGAAAATGCTTGCTAATGCAAAATCTGTTATTCTTTCAACTTACTAAGTTTGTAATTGCAATATTTAAAAGTGGTCCCTATTTTTGGACCTTTGTCCCACATTTATTTATGGCATTGTCCATATTTCTTGCCTTAAGAGGTTGAGATATATGCCTGGTGGTAATAATCAGTTTTCCTTATTAATGTGACACAACCTGTATCATATACCCTAACTTGGTCTTTTCCATGACATTTCTCAAATCTGTCTCACATTTAGTCTGCTATGTTGTTTTATGGCTATCCTATAACTTATGCCACTTTCTTTCTTTCTTCTTCCCTGAATGTGATATTTCACAAAACTCTCACTTGGATATCAGTAAAAGGGATCTTGATACAAAGTCTAAATAACGATTTCAGGAAAAAAGTGCAAGGAAGTGCTAGCACTTTCTTATCCTACAATTTAGAGCTTAAGGGCCAAGATACAAATTTTGAGAATTCAAATTCTTTTTCTCCCTAAATAGCATCATGTTATATGCAGGAAAAAAGTCATCCATGTTTTCCTAAAGCATAGGTTTCATCTTCAGCAAGAGAAAGCCAAGAGAGATTAAACATTCCACTGCAAATTTGTTTTTATTTCCTCACTTATGTGTTGCTGAGATATGACCCAGTATACCCAAGTGCTCCTTTCTGGTGGTGAAACAGTACTGGATTAGCTAAGTGATTTTCTCAGGAGCCAAAAATAAAGCCATTAGATTGTGAGAATAGTAAATCTCAGACTATAAAAATCAGTTGTTAATAGCAGATCTCTATGACTTATTGCTAGATGAAATATACTAACAAATTAAAATATATACATTTGTAAAATGCAAAAAATATCTATGCAAACAGATCTACAGGCAAATAGGGATGAAGGCCTGTTATTTGCATCATTAGCTGGGTTTGATTCTTAGTCCTGGCTGCTGTGTGCAACTAAAACAGGGAAGGTGGGAGTAGAACAGAAATTGTCAGCTTATCTACCTCATGGGAGGGGAAAGTGGTTTCACAAGTAGGTCAAGGTCCAGATGTCCACACTTGCATTATGCTGTATGCTGTAGGCCAGGGTGGCAGGCATCTGTGGAGCTGAGAGTTGGCAGCTAGTGGCAAGTGACTTTTGAAGTCACTCATGGCTGAGGAGGGACATGGTGCATACATAAAATATTCTCAACCTGGATGGCATTACTCCTCACTGCACCCAGCTGTCTCCTCTCACAGGAATGAAGGGGCTGGTAGGCTGTTTTGTCTGGGAAGACATAAATTGTCAATGGCTTGAATAATGGGTAGTTATTTTGGAGCTACACCCCACAAAAATAAAGAAAAGGCACAATTGTAACATATGAAGTGGTATTAGATACTGTAGAGAGACTAGATCACTGGATGTGTGTTACATAACTCCCCACTGTCCACTCTAATCTTATTGCATTTGAATCAAACCTAATGCCACAGTGGTACTATTATGCAATTTTGTCAACCATCGTATATGAGATTCAGAAGCCTATATAGATTAAGGAAGGCAATGCCCTAAACAAATTTAGTAGAAACTAACAAAAGATTATCTTGCATTTAGTGAGAAAACAGTGCATGATCACATCTTTTGAAAATTATGATGTTAATTGTGGCTATGCTGTTGATGACAAAGTCTAATCTCTTTGTGTGAGATTTGTTAATGATGAATTAAACTGCTGGAGGTCATTGCAGCAACGAGTCTGAGAAGGTGGGCCCAACTCAGTCAACCCAATATCCAGTAACAGGTAAATGTTAAAGGATCCCAAGTTATTGTTAAAATATGAATAAATGTATTATCTCAGTATTAAATACAGAAGTTTGGAGACAAAACTCCTTGCAGATTGCACAGGACCATAAAACTTCCATACTGTCTTATATACCTAAATGCAGACTGGCAGATCCACCTACAGCCTCTACCGATGTTGCAGGAGACAATGGCATAATATCATAACTGCAATACTACTCAGTTCATTCTCATTAAGGAAACTGTCTTTATTTAGTGTTACTTTGATTTTGTACATCTATTTTTATTCATTAAGCTCATTAAATTTTGAACAATATTGTGCAGAAGAAAAATTACTGGCACAATAATACTAATTTATTCTTTTTGTATTTGGGACTGAGATTTTTGAGAAACATCAGCAGATGGAATGGCAGTAAAGTAAAGACATTTGTTCGGAAAATGTTACTGTTGCTTTCTTTCCTTTCATATAAGAATAAAAACTCGCATCGTGCACAGATTGGCATGTTCTAACAATATCTAGTGTGGTCACACATAAAACAAGTTAAATTTTAAACAGTGAGTGCTGAAGATACAGTGGGCATAACATGAATTTGTGTGTGTGTGTGTGTGTGTGTGTTTGTGTGTGTGTGTGTGTGTGTGTGTGTGTGTGTGTGTGTGTGTGTGTGTGTGTGTGTGTGTGTGTGTGTGTGTGTGTGTGTGTGTGTGTGTGTGTGTGTGTGTATATACACATATAAAAAAAAATATATATATATATATATATATATATACACACACACACACACACACACACACACATAAATATAAAGAGAGACAGAGATAGTGGCAGAATGGTCTTAAAACAGTGTGTATGAGGACTACAGAATAGATATGCAGCTGGGCCAGGTATGGATATAAAGTACATAAGGAAAGCTGGTGATGGAATGCAGAAGTTCAGGAAGTCATAAAAAAAAAGTGGGAGGTAGAAAAGATGAAACAGTCTAGGAAGTAATACTGGTTGGATAAAGACAGGCTAGGAGAAGAGTTGCAATAGGAAGGAAGAAGGCATCAGAGGCACTCTAACCAGCTTCTAGAATGTTACTTAGTAGACAGCACAAAGAAACTGTATCAGATTGCAAGGCAAAGACAGAAACATAAATAAGGTAGTCATACAACCTTCATAAGGAATGCAGCAAATACCTTCTCACCTGTCCAAAAGACATCACAGGCAGATGGAATTAGTACTTTCATCAGCTTCTGAATGAAGAAACCCCACAGAAGCTGTGCTGCCTCAGACACAGCCTACGATGAGAGAAGAAGAAGAACCCATCATAGAAGTAAGAATTGCATTAAGCAAAATTAATTCAGGGGAAGCAGCAGGCACACATGACATCAAAGCAGATATGATAAAGATGTTGGGTGAGACAGCAGAAAACTGACTCCTGAGGGTCTGTCTTCCAAGGCCACTCATAGCAGTGTGGAGAGAAAGGAATTCCCCAGATGACTGGAGAATAAGCATAGTAGTACCAGTGTTCAAGAACAAAGCAAGCATCCACAGCTTTGTGCAGTATTGAGGTATCACACTCCTGTCGCACTGCATTAATACTCTAGAGAGGGTGATTAACAAATTCACAGAGCAGCAGAAAGTAAGATGAGAGATGAACAGTGTGGATTCAGATCAGGATGCAGTGTAACTGACCAAATATTTGCAGTAATACAGAAACTTGACAAGAAGATAAAGATGAGGAAAAAGTCCAACTGGGCATTCCTAGACTTGGTGAAAATATACGGCAAGGCCCTAAGAAACTGATTTGAGCAATACTATGGTGGTTCAAAGTCCAAGAAACAAGTACAAACAATGTTCAGTCTCACAGAGGGGTTCCCAGTGAGAGTGGGGGTGGACCAGGGTTCAACTCTGAGCCTATTGTTCGTACTAGTGGTGAACTACATTAGCAAACAGGTCAGAGGGTACAGATCATCAAAGTTACTGTATGCAGATGATGCAACATTACAGGCAGACTCTGATCAAGAACTTCAGCAAAGGATATGGAATGGAATGGAAAACTGGAGGCACATAGGATCATAAGTAAGTACTAGGCTAGCTGCCCTTCCAGGCCATTTTATGCCTCCATGGAATGAAACTTAGCGCAGATAAGAACAGTTGTAATGACAGCAAATAAGAACAATTAGAGGAAGCTGACAACTGAGATAGAAGGGAAAATGGTAGAACAGGTTAATGACTTCAAGTATCTGGGAAGTGTAGTTGAGGAGAAGGGAAGTCTGAATGAAGAGGTCAAAACTGGAATCAGAGAGGCTGCAGCCACCTGGCACAGACTGTCAGGTGTAGTGTATGACAGAAGAATGCCAAAGAAACTGAAAAGTAATGTGTACAAAACAGTGGTAGGGCCAGTACTACTGTATGATGCAGAAACCTAGGTATTAAAAGCGGATGGCATACCTGAGATGAATGGTAGGGTGCTCATTGTGAGACAGATGAAAAAATGAGGACATAAGAGCAGAACCCAAAGTATTTCCAATTGCAGAAACGGTCAAAGAGAACAGATTATATCGGTTCAGGCACATGTACAGAAAAGTAAAAAACAATCTAATGAAAAAGATTTGGGGGACAGACAGGAAGAAGGTAAGAGAAAATAATGGCCTCCTGCAAAGAGATGAATGGATTGTGTGAGGGAAGAACTGTGGCAGTTAGGCATGAGTGTAGAAGAAGGTAGAAAATTAGCAGTGAATAGAAAGAAATGGTGACAGTTTACATGACTCCATGACATCATGTAGGAAATGGAAAAAGGGTTTGATGGTGGTGATGATGATGATGATGATGACGATGACAATGTCCTCAGATATAAGTTCTTTAGATTATACTGCCTTTAAAATCTAATATGTAGTTATCTGTTTATGCCAATGAATTCTAGAAAGCAGAGGATTCCTAATATATTCTATTATAGTCTGGTTACAAAAATAGGCTAGTGATATTTTTGAGAAATTACCAGCTAAAATTGCAAGCCTGATCATACTGAGGAAAGATTTGGCCCACACTCATAACTATCTGTTCTAACATGCAGTCTTCCTGTCAGAAGGTATAATGGTAAAAAGAAAGGATCCTCAGGTCTTGCGACTTTATGAGGGTTTGGGATGGAAACTGGTGGGCAATACGGGTAGAATAAAGAAAGATACTCCAGCCATGCCGATCAGTGAATAGAAGACTGCAATCCCTGGAATTGAGGACTTTGAATAAATGCATTAGGTATTGAAAGAGACATGAAGCATAATAGGAATTAACACAATCTCTTATAAGAGCTGGTTCGTGTAATCCAGAATGCTATTCCATGAACTTGACTTTGCCCACTGTATGACTCTAAGCATTTCACTTACCAAAACAGTGCAACGGGGCAGTTGTAAAATTAGGCTCCTAGACTGCAAGCCTTGTATTTTTATTTATTTTATTTTGAATTTGGCAGCCAGGGTTGAGTGCTGATCCCCCGTAGACCCATTTCAGTCTCAGCCTGGAGAAAACACGACAGACGCATGACATTATATGCAGACAGAATGCCAAAATGGAAAAAAAATAAATAAAATATATGCATAAATATTTTTTATTATTTATAAATATAATTTATATATAAATATATAATTCTAACTCCTTAGTCAATACCCATATGTCACTGCTAGGACTCTTATCTATCTGCTATCTGCTATTTTTTTTCTCTTTACACCTCTACTCTTACTTTATACTTAAGCTACTTATGCCTCCTGCTTTTCTTACTTAACCTGTTATCCAATTTTCCATCTCTGTCTCTTCTCCTGCTACTATACTCCCTGCTATGTCTAATCTTTGCTCCCTCTGTTGCTATACTCCCAACTGTGGCTAACTTGCTCACAACTCAACTGTATAAAGCAAAAAATGCTACCGCTACTAATGGTGTTCACCATTATGTAATGCCTCAACCTAAAACTGTAAAAGATGTGTTCAGAGTATGCAAATATGTTAAATCTTAAGCTTCAGTGCTATGTTACTAGTCACTGTTAAGTCTGGTACTATCTATGTAAATTTGCATTAAGCTTGAATGCTATGTTACAAGTCAGTTAAGTTTGGTACTATCTATGTAAATTTGCATTATGATTGAATGCTATATTACTAGTCACTGTTAAGTCTGGTACTATCTATGTAAATTTGCATTAAGCTTGAATGCTATGTTACAAGTCAGTTAAGTCTGGTACTATCTATGTAAATTTGCATTAAGCTTGAATGCTATGTTACTAGTCACTGTTAAGTCTGGTACTATCTATGTAAATTTGCATTAAGCTTGAATGCTATGTTACAAGTCAGTTAAGTCTGGTACTATCTATGTAAATTTGCATTAAGCTTGAATGCTATGTTACTAGTCACTGTTAAGTCTGGTACTATCTATGTAAATTTGAATGCTTCTGTATACACCTTATATTTTGCTTAAAATTTAACTGTGGAGCTTTTCTCCCTGTAAAATAAAATAAAATTAATATATATATATATATATATATATATATATATATATATATATATATTTTATATATATATATATATATATATATACATATTATATATATATATATATATATATATATATATATATATATATATATATATATACATACATATATACACAAACATATATTTATAGATATATATATATATATATATATATATATATATATATATACTGTATAACTGTATACAAAGCAAATGTCATAGTTGCCTTGAGGGTATATATAAAGAGAACAGATAAATGACATTATATACAGAGTGTATTAAATATAG